>NW_027509188.1:10712500-11162500 GCF_051911475.1 Siphateles boraxobius
CAAACGTTGTTAAGTAGTCAGACAGACCTAAGATCAAATCATAGCAAAGGAAAACAAAACAAACCCAACACAAAAAGGGTACGGGAGCAACAGCTCTCACAAAAGTCTTGCAGCTCTGAAGGTCTCGCGGCCCTCAACATTCTCAAAGCCTAAGCTTATATACAGGTGTATATCACTTGACGATCGTACACAGGTGTACATCATTCTGTTGATGAGTCTCCCAGCCACACCCACCGGACGACAACAGCGGGAACAACCGGAGACCCGTCACACACCCCCCCTAAAAAGAAGAGAGCACAGAGTCTTAATAAAAACAAACAACAACTCCCACAACTCAAATTTGTCCAAATAGCAATAGTTGGTTCGGCCTGTAATTCTCCCAAATCCCGTGAACTCTCCCACTTTCAGCAACCTGGCGCCTAGGAAGCAAAATTAAGAAAGAAAAAGAGACACAGTCAGAGAAAAGACTTTAAAGCACTTAAACACGGGACAAGGCGTCAGCAGTTACATTCTCTACGCCTTTAATATGGCGTATATCCAAAGAGTAACTCTGAAGGAACAAACACCATCTCATCAGCCTTTTGTTGGGGTTTTGTAAGGAGTGCAGAAAAACTAAAGGATTGTGATCCGTATATACCACCAAAGGTCCCTCTGAAGACCCAACATACACCTCAAAATGTTGTAAGGCCCAAATCAAAGGAAGTGCCTCCTTCTCCATCACAGAATAATTAAGCTGATATAAATTAAACTTTCTAGAGAAGAATCCAATCGGATGATCAATGTCATTCTCAGACGTTTGTAACAAGACAGATCCAGCACCCACATTACTGGCATCTACTTGTAATTTAAACTTTTTATCAAAACTCGGAGCTGCCAACACGGGAGCCTCTGTAATGCCTGGTTCAGATTACACGATTTTAGCCCGATTTTGGCACGATCCGTTTGACGTAGGGTGTCGTGGGGATTCGTAAACGACAACGGGCGTCGGGACGCAAAATTCGATCGTATCATCTCGTATAGTGTGTCATAGTGGGGGACAACCTACGTCGCATCTGCGATGCTTCACGACATCACGACAAAAAGACTAGCATGTTTCATTTTTTAAACGGTCGTCCACGACGGGTTCCGTCACATGTATGAGGTTGACCAATAGGAGCACAGAAGCTTTTCCGTACACAACTTTCAAAAATGGCGAAACGAAAGAGAGACGATGGTGCTACTAGGTGGAGTTATGACATGGAGGAAAGGTTCGTAAGAAAACAATATTTTACCTCAAGTTCTCTTTGGAGGATTGACAGCCCATACTGTCCTCTTCGAGCAATCCAGGAACGTGTCCATTGTCGGGTTTTCTTTCTTTTTTTTTACGTTTTTCTGAACACAGGACAGCCAATACAACACTCACCGCTTCATCCATTGTTTGTTTACGTTCGTTTCCGGAAGTCACTCGCTACTAGTTTCGCCTACTCAATGACATCACGCGCGTCGTTAAAGACGGCACGCGATGACTGGTCAGGAAGCAACGTGTAGTCTGACATGTTTCTTGTCCATGACACGACAAGATTTTAGGAGTCAAAATCGCGTAATCTGACACAGTGACTATCGTAACAGACAAAAAAAATCGTGTAATCTGAACCAGGCATAAGAAGCATTTTTACCCGCTCAAAGGCTTGTTGACACAATGGTGTCCAGCAAAAAACTACTCCTCCCCGCAACAAATTTTTCAGGGGCACTGCGGCGGTAGAAAAATTTCAGCAAAAACAACGATAAAATCCCACCATTCCAAGAAATCACATCAGCTCTTTTTTTGTATTGGGCGTAGGATACTTATCTATTGCCTCTACCTTTGCACGAACCGGACGTACTTGGCCTTGCCCAACAACCTTTCCCAGATAGGTCACGGTGGCTTTTGCGAATTCGCATTTTGATAAGTTAACAGTCAAGTTAGCTGATACAAAACGATCAAACAGTGTTCTAATCTGACTCAAGTGTTCCTCGAAAGTTTGACTAAAAACAACTACATCATCTAAATATACAGCACAACCCCTCAAACCAGATATCACGCGATTCAACCTGAAACTCATAACCCTGTAGGAAAACAATCCTGAAGGCGTGATGAACGCAGAAATCTCTCGAGCTCTTTCAGTTAAAGGCACCTGCCAGTAACCTTTTAGAAGATCAAACTTGCTCACAAATCTAGCATTTCCTACTTGATCTACACAATCCTCGATTTGAGGTAGTGGAAAAGAATCAGGCTTTGTTACGGCATTCACTTTACGGTAGTCCGTACAGAATCTGAATGACCCATCAGGTTTATTCACTAGTAAAGATGGGAAAGCCCAACTAGAAGAAGGTTCAGCGATCAAACTCTCCCTGTGGCACCCATTTTCGAACTAGCAATCCTTCATCTAGGTAATACCCAGATGAAAGATTCTCAACCGTGTCATAAGATACAACCCGGTCAAATAATTCAACAAGAGTTGAGTCAGTTTTTTGTTTTTCAACCAGTTCATCGCGTGACACTGATAAAATTGAAGGAACTTCTAGAGTTTCCTTCACCACCTTCTTAGATTCATGTTTTACATCAACTTGGGGTTTACTTATAGAACGTGTTATCACACAAGTGGGATAACACAACACACTTGAACAGGTCAAATTCTCACCACCATCTGGTTTCAAGATCATCGGGCATGGTGTAACCACTAGATGTGGTGAATCATTCCGCCAGACACGATCACCGGCCAAGTCATTCCCCAGAATTACCTGCATTCCTTCCACAGGTAAGCAGGAACAAACAGCCACCTCCACTTCTCCCTGGACCAATACAGATTGTAGAATAACTTTATGCAGTGGGACAGACATAACATTCAAGCCAATGCCCTTAATCAGCACATTACTTCCAGTGTAAGAATCAGCTGAAAAATGCAGCGCAGACTCTAACACAAAGGTTTCTGATGATCCTGTATCACGTAGAACCTTTACTGGTACGGATTTTGTGGAATCTACCAACCCAACAGAACCTTCTGTAACAAAAGGAGTAAATGCTGAACCACATGGTGAGCAAATTCTCTGCACATTATTCACTGTTGAAGTAGTCACAGCCAAAGCCACAGACTTTACAGGAGACCAAGAATTAGATTTCACTTTAGAATTGTCAGCTTTTGCTTTCAATAAGAGACATTCATTCTTCCAGTGACCAAACTCATGACAATAATTACACATATTTGCTCGGTCTTTTTCTTCAACAGAGCTATGCAACTGTCTGCTGGGCAAATCATGCACAAACCTGGTAAATTTGTTAGAACTTCGCCACGGCTCTTTTTTTAAAATTTCTCCACCCGATCTGTAACTAAAAAAAGTTTTATGAGACAATGAGAATTCATCAGCCATGACGGCCGCCTCATACGCAGTGTCAGGTTTACGCTCGCTAATGGAAGTTGCAATGCGATCTGAAATGGAACTCTTGAATTGTTCAAGTACCATTAATTATTTTAAATCGTCAAGTGTTTTTACATCAGAAGCTAGACACCAATGATTAAAATAGACTGAAATATCATGTACAAAGTCAACATACGTCTGTTTTTCACTCTTCTTCCAGGACCTAAACTTTTGTCTATAGGCCTCTGGAACTAGTTCATAAGCCCTCAACACTGCTGATTTTACAGCTTGATAATCAGAAGCATCCTCTACACTAAGGGAAGAATACGCTTCTTGAGCTCGGCCCGTAAACACAGACTGCAACATAAGCGTTCACTCTTCATCTGGCCAACGTTGTGCGTCCGCAACACGTTCAAACAATAAAAAGAAACGCTCAACCTCTTTCTCATCAAATTTAGGAATCAATCTCATATTTCTTACTGTATCAAAGCTGCACGAACTTGAATCAGGCACTGATCCTCCAGTTATAGAAAGTTTACCATCTCTTATTAAATCCAAACGATAATGTTCAAATTCAAGTTGTTGTTGCTGCAATTGGAGTTTAGAGATTTCAATGCGATTTTGCGCTTCTAACTGCCTTTCTTTCATCTCTGCTTGAATTATCAATAATTGCTTTTGTTGTTCAAATGTTAAATGAGACTGTGATGATGTCGCATTGAAAAAAGATAACATGTCTTCTGAAGATTGAGTCTCTAAAATGCCACGTTCAACTAACTCAGTCTTTACCAAGGTTTTAATCTGATCTTTTAGACGTTTATCCTGACTCGTCAAATTAATTTTGTAACGTTCTGCAAGTTCTAATAATTGATCCTTGGTTAAGTCATTTAACAAGCTCTCAGACGGTGCACTAACAAATTCCTCAACGTTTGAGGACATTATGAGAAACGTATGGCTACTAAAAAAAAAAAAAAAAAAACAAGTTTAAAGACAGAAGTTGGAATAAGCAAATCCCTCTAACTAATATTTAAAACTACCTAAACTCATCCCTAATCTTCATACAGTTACTTGCAGCGGGTTTTTATACACTATAAACCAGTGTTTGCAATAGCAACCAATTACCGAGTCACTACTACAAACACGGACGTGTTCCCGAGACAAATGCTCTAACTGCTTTCACCGTACAAAAATAACAAACTAAAATAAAAAAGATCTGAATATCCTGTTAAGGATATCCCGCTAAACCTACGCAGGGAAAAGCCTAATCCCAAAACACTTATTTTTTTTAAATCCAGTAGCCAATACTTACCAAATTAAACTCCCGTAACCAACCAGAACAACCAAACCAACCACTAAAACCCTCCACAAATTTTACTTAACAAATTGTCAAGAAAGGAAAAAAAAATCATTTCTAACGAATTAACCAAATTAATTTAAACAAATAATAATCATCCAAATATATCACATTAACCAGAACCAAATAAACGAATGAGTTTCTCTTACCAAACCGAACGGACTTGTCCACATTTATACAAATCAGAAACTAGTTATGACCTTAAACAATGGACAAGCCTCCATATTTGTCACACTAACAAACTACGAACGAATCTTCAAATAACAAATGACCGGACAACACAAACAAACTACAAACGAAAATTAATCAAAACAATTAGCTGGACGACACAAACTACGAATGAAACTTTATCAAACACCAATTGGCTGGACGAGCCCCCATATTTGTCACGACCGGCTCAAAGCCGTGACAAATAAGTGGAGGACATAGCGAAGTTGGTCAGGTTGTACGTGTATTTATTAACATAAATAGAAAAAAATATATATAACAGAAAATCAAATATAAGACAATTGCTATTTCTGTTCTGACAAACGTTGTTAAGTAGTCAGACAGACCTAAGATCAAATCATAGCAAAGGAAAACAAAACAAACCCAACACAAAAAGGGTACGGGAGCAACAGCTCTCACAAAAGTCTTGCAGCTCTGAAGGTCTCGCGGCCCTCAACATTCTCAAAGCCTAAGCTTATATACAGGTGTATATCACTTGACGATCGTACACAGGTGTACATCATTCTGTTGATGAGTCTCCCAGCCACACCCACCGGACGACAACAGCGGGAACAACCGGAGACCCGTCACATCACACACACACACACACACTCACTGTTTTATTTTCTCTCCATCAGATTATCATCAGTTCATACACACACACACACACACACACACACACACACACACACACACACACACACACACACACACACACACACACACACACACACACACACACACACACACACACACACACTCACTGTTGTGTTTTCTCTCCATCAGATTATCATCATGTCACTCTGGATCTGAACACACTGAATAATCGCCTCCGTCTGGCTGAGAATAACAGAGTGATTACTGACACACTCCAGTCCAAACTCCAGTCGTATCCTGATCATCCAGACAGATTTGATGTGTGTCAGGTGTTGTGTAGAGAGAGTGTGTGTGGACGCTGTTACTGGGAGATTGAGTGGAGTGGTGATGGTGTGTGTATATCAGTGTCATATAAGAGCATCAGGAGGAAGGGACGGGGTGAAGAGTGTGTGTTTGGATGTAATGATCAGTCCTGGAGTTTGTTCTGCACTCCCTCCAGTTACTCATTCAGACACAATAAGATAAAGACTGAACTCCCTGTAAAGCCCATCAGCAGGAGAACAGGAGTGTGTGTGGATCACAGTGCAGGAACTCTGTCCTTCTACAGCGTCTCTGACAGAAACACAACGAGCCTCATACACACAGTCCAGACCACATTCACACACACACTCTATCCTGGGTTTTATGTTTATTCTGGATCATCAGTGAAACTGTTGATGAATGAGAATAGACTGAAGAGATTTTACCCATAATGCTTTGAGCTGCATGATAAATCAGTAACACTGAGATGTTATAGAGTCTCTTATTGTCTCTTCATTACATTAATGCTACAGTAAAATAACACGTCAGAATAAATGTGTGTAATGAATCCTCATACACACAGAAAGATCAGTGTGTGTTTGTGAGTTACAATGAGTGACGGTGTGTATCTGTGCTTTTCTCAAACTATATTCAGTTTTTATTGTACTGATTATTGTACTTTTATTGTACTTAATGATTTATTACAGTTTTTTACAAGCGCTATCACAAATTTTTCAATACTTTTAACAAATTTCCTAAACTCTTAACGCACCAACACACCTACAACACACAACTGGCAAAACTGTTCATTTCATGCTCAAAATCACACACTGTAAACTAAACTCCAACACTCATTTTCAAAATACAATAATACACTATCAACAACACACTTTGTCTACCAAAACACTGCAAACACGTCTCAAAATCAAATAATTTATCAAAACACCAACATTTGTTCTCGTCCGACAGGAAGATTTAGTCGATCAGCACAATGTCATAAAAACACGAACATTAGATGGAATTACAGAAACTGCATTATTGTATATGTGTCAGGTCTGCACTTATACAACACACAGTGTATTGTGTTGATCATAGATTGTGTTTCGCACTGCAGTTTCTTGTGTTAATAGTATAGCTTACACAGACGGATGTAGTGCTAACTGTGTTAAGAGTTTAGGACATTTGTTAAAAGTATTGAAAAAATTGTCAAAGCGATTGTAAAAAACTGTATTACTATCAAAATTACCTTTCAATGAAATGTATCATTCAATTAAACATGTTATTTGTTGTAAAATTGATGAATGTCAATTTATTAGTAAATGTGAAATATATAAACCCAAATCATCTGATCATATTGTAAACACTTGATCAATTATTGTAATATAATCCAGTTTACTTTAAATAAACCTCCTGAACAGAACTGAACTTACACACCTGGTGTTGTTAAAATGTCTCATCTTCAAATATGATTTTGGTCATGTTGTCAATCCCACAATGACACATAATATGAACTTTTCTTTATTAAATCACACACTGTTTTAACATGTGTTTTTAACTTGTTAACAACATTTGTAGCTATTTGCATATTAATACTGTAATATCTGTTATAAATGATTTCTGCACCCAAACATTACAGGTTTGCCTATTAGACAGAATCTCAAACTCTCTCTTTGCCAGTTATTAATATTTTCTTGAATGCAAAAGAAAAACGCATCATGTGAACAGGACTTTTATTTTGGTCTGGGTGTGTGACGTCATCAAGCTGCGCCGCGCTCCTGCGTCTGTTGTGATTCGCTGCCGAAAGGTTTTTACACATTTAAAGTGTTTAAATCAATGCAAACCGTTCAGTCAGTTCAATTGTTTTTATACAAGCTATGAACAATAAATGAACCATTCTTGAAACATTGGAATGCTTTATTTAACAATATGATGAGAGCGTTATTTTGGGCAGTAAATCAACTAACCCAGTTAATAGCGTTACTACGAAAACAGTCAATAACTTCACTGTCACACACTATAGTGTCACCAAACTCAGTTCACACACCACTGCTGTCCTGATGGTTAAACTACAACACTTATTTTGGAAAACAATATTTTTGCTGATTTTTATTTATGAGAAATATTCAATAACTTAACTGTAATTCACTGATGTGACGGGATAGACTTGTAAAGGAGGACTGGGTTAACATCAAGTGGCCGTCTGGAAAGATAACACACACCTTCCTAAAGATGCTGCCAGCTGTGGGTCTTTGTGATGCAGGTAATTCTATGAAACATATTAACATCAGGACAGACGTGATCACACGTACTGTACTGTTACTGTATAAGACACAACACATGTTCTTTGGCCAAGATGACGGTGATTGAGTTTACAAACGTTCCACAGATGTTTGAGATTGACTCATCAAAGCAATCACTTCAAAATCTAAGAAGAGACATGAACACATTCACAAAGGATCAGGTATCA
This sequence comes from Siphateles boraxobius, assembly GCF_051911475.1. Lineage (NCBI taxonomy): Eukaryota > Metazoa > Chordata > Actinopteri > Cypriniformes > Leuciscidae > Siphateles > Siphateles boraxobius. The sequence goes on from NW_027509188.1 coordinate 10,720,798, forward strand.
TTGTATATATTACAACCCCAAATCAGAAAAAGTTGGGACATTTTGTAAAATGCAATAAAATCAAAAATCTGTGATTTGTTAATTCTATTTAAACTTTTTTTAACTGACAAAAGTATAAAGAAAAGTTTTCCAATGTTTTCACTGACCAACATAATTGTATTTTGTAAATATGAACAAATTTTGATAATGACAATAATAAAAGGTTACACACTACAGTTATCACAGGTTTAAACAAAACGGCATCATATTTTTATCTGTATTCACAATTATCATGTTTTTTACAAGTATTGACCATCGATTGCTCTCATTATTGGCTTGATTGCAGCAGTGATGGATTATATTCAACAGAGCAAACCGTGTGAATGCCACAGTTATACTATTCTTAGACTGGAAGCTTAATGTGGTGTTGCTTTATGGACCACACTTGTAATTGTTGGTGGTTTTATTGCCGGTCTTGATTATGGGATGGCCATAAGAAACTAACTGCATCCTTGTAGGAAACTGTTGAACTTTCACACTATATTTATGGTTCTTGGAAGTTCTTCACAATTTTTCTCAGCAATTTGAAAATTACTCTTGAAAAATGAAGCACTGTTGATTAATTGAACTTGCCTGGAGTCGTCTCTCCTCTTGCTGTTCTCTTCTTCTCTCATTTTTAATCTGTACGATACATGTCATTAACAGTTACACATGTAGGCTTCTGAATTTCTGCTGTTTAAAAAAATAAATAAATGACCTTTTCTCTGTCCAAAAGCAAGTTCATATTCAGAATCTTGCTCTCCTTCTTTCCTCTACACTCTCCTGTTAAACTATTATTCAATTCATTATACACAACAAGGCGGCAACAAAAGTACACAACAAAATGCAACAACAACATTAACAGCATAATTTGTCAGGTTGTGATAGAATAACTTGCTCCGGTCATTGCTCAAGCAAAGTAATGTATTCTTAGAAAAGATAGATTGTTGTGTTGTTGTAGTTCCTACAGAGTGAAATGCATTTTGTCATTCAAGAGTGTCTGCAAGGTTAAAATGCAATGCTTTCTGTTTCTGCCCCAACCTCATGATCTTGATTTGAAATCATGATGACTTACTGTACGTTCACACCGCCGCCGACTTGAGCTTCCAAAGCGGCCGGAAGTCATTCATTTTCAATGGAAGCTGGCTTCTCTCAGCTGCAAGGAGCGTCAAATCCCTCGGCGTCGCGTTTTGGGCGTTTTGAGCGTCAATCAGAAAGTTGAAAGAAGCTCAACTTTATGGTAATGAGCTATGACGCGGTTCAGCGGCAAGCAGCGGCAAAACGCCAGCAACCAATCGGAATATAGACGTCCTTCACTCTGGCAGATTCCGGAGAAACATACGATGTGAACTTTCGTTCCTACCAAAACATTAGTTCCGAGAAAATGGAGGAGAAGCTGATAATGGCTGTTGCTGGGTTTCCTATCATATATGATATGACGTTGTTTGCTTACAGGGACCAGTTACAAAAGAACGAGGCATGGGATAAAATAGCTGGGATAGTTGACGTCCGACGTCTTCTCCGCAAATACAGTAAATCAGCACCAAACACAACAACTTCGCGATTTTCCATAATGATCCAGTGATACACATTTGAGAATGAGCGCAACTTTTATTTGAAATATTTACGAACGCTCGTTTTAAGCGGGAATGCAATCCATTTGCTCACGGTGACAACGATTTGACCAATTGCACTAATGCAAATAATAGCCTAATGCAAATAATAATAATAGCTAATTATAAATTTTTTTCCCGACCAAATGTGACCAAAACGGTTATAAAAATGCTGTCTTTATAAAAGGTTTCTTCAATGTATTGCTTGTTTTGTCTGTTTATTACATTTCATGTTGTGACACTTCTCTTCTCCCTGCTACGTCAGAGCGTCCAGAGCGTCCAAAGCGTCAACGAGCTTCCCCGTGCTTTTTGACAAGCGTCCTTGACAGAGCGGCCAGAGCTTCTTTGACGCTCAAGTCGGCGGCGGTGTGAACGTACAGTTAGTGAGGATACTTCACTTTCATTGATGACCTACACATTAACAGGCAGACAAACAGAAATGTAACTGTGATAAATACTCATTAAAAAGTGAAGAATTAGGTCTGATTCACAACACATGTTAACGCAGAGGTAGAGTTACACTCACGGTAAACTGCAGTTATTTGCATTAATGAAAGTTCATTACTTGCAGTTTCCACTTTTCATTAGCGTGCTGTTCTCATAGACGCTTTTCTGATCGCTTACACTCGAAGAGCGCATACATTAAATAGCAGATTATTACTGGACTGCATTTATTTTTAGCACCCAACACTGTCAAATACACACCAGGTTTACATAAACACAGTTTGGTTTGTCTTAAGTACTGTATAAGTATACAGTTGGATGAAAAAAAAAAAAATTATATATATATATATATATATATATATATATTTCTTTATTTCAGACCCATTGGTCCATATAAAAAAAAGAAAAAGAAAGAAAAAATAAATGTTTGACAGTACATTTCATACATTTTAACAGTCAACAGAAAATTTAAAAGACATACGAACTTTCATTCCAATGCCTCCAGAAACAGGAAAAATACCTCACTTAATATAATATTATTTAAGACCATTATGATACTATTTTTTGAATCACTCAAACGACATATGAAATTATACATATACTTCCGTAAGACAGCATGCAAAGTGGATACATTATTAGATACAGACATTTGGCTGCACTTGTCCACCTCGGGAGCTTAAGCAAAATTCTTAGCGCATCAATAAATGCCACCTGGAGCTTTTTCATTTTAGCATTAGTTTATTTACACCACAAGTGGGCTGTATAAAGAGAAGTACAGTATGCACCAAATAAAGCTATTTTAACATCATCTGTACACATATAAAATTTATGAGCCAGCATATTAGCTTACAGCTTACATTACAACTTACAGCACTGGCGCTGCACATCATCGTCATCATTTAAATCATCTCTAATGATGTGAGCCAAGTATTTTACTTTATTTACCACAGTTAAGACTTGGTCATCTATATAAAAAGAAGGAAAATTTTGCTTAAGGTCCTCTTTGGTTTTAACTCTTTTTAATATTAAATGTAATATCGTGCTGCACACCATAACTTGAACACACTGGAAGCAGCTGTTGCAATCCTGCACTATAAGGAGACATAATAACTAAATCATCAGCATACATCAGATGGTTAATAACACTATCACCTATTACACATCCAGTCTTACAATCATTTAACTCTATAGAAAGACCATCCATGTACAGGTTAAAAAGAAGAGGTGACAATATCCCCCCTTGCCGAACCCCATTCGTCATATAAAACGCTTCCGTTACGTTCTTACCCCATTGAACTTTTAAGGTTTGATGTATATACCATAAATGTAGGATTCTTATCAGATACGGGGGAACCCCTCTTTCTTGCAATTTTATAAATAACTTAACCCTCTGGGGATCAAGGTGTTTTTGGGGTCCTTGAGATGTTTTGACATGCGCTGACATTTGTGCTTTTTTCTGTTGCTTATAAACATATTAATGGCACAGGGCTACCATAATATGTGAGCAACATGTATGTACATGTTTGTATTTTTGAGAGAATATTGTTTATGCATGGTTATTGAAAAAACTAAAAATTAAAGTTTCTGAAATAAAGCCACAAAACACACACTAAATATGTGTCCACAAGACTTTTGACTAATGGAAGTTGTGGCCTAGAGTTTTTGCTTCAAAATGATCTGAAAATCATCCTGTCTAATCATTCACATAACACAATAGATTCTTTTAAATTGTGAAAAACATTTTTTGTTAGCCAAGGCAATATGCGAACGGCCCAACCCCATTGTGAATAATTAGGTGGTTGAGAAGACAAAGACGACCCGCATATTAATGAGCCTTTCATTCAGGTGTATCACACAAGAAAGAATGCAAGGACAATATACACACACACACACACACACACACACACACACATACATATATATATATATATATATATATATATATATATATATATATATATATGTTGTAATGTCTGTCTGTGTTCCCCCGGTCTTTGTGCTTTTGGTTCAGTCCTGTTCAGTTTTCCCGCTCCTCGTTTGTGTTCATGTATACCACGCCCCCTTGTTATCTTGTTTAGCTTGTTTGGCCTTGTATTTAAGCCCTGTGTTTCAGTCCAGTCTTTGTGAGTTCTTGTTGTTGTACCTTGATGTTGGTGGTTCTGTTCCTGAGTCTTGTGCCCTAGCCAGAGTCTTTATGTAGTTTGAGTTTATTAAATAAAGTGTGCTGCAATTGGATCCTGCTTCCTCCTTGCTTCCACCTCATCATAACAGAAGAACTCACCAAACTATGGATCCAGCAGTTGTCCACAACCAGGTACTAAGAAGATTTCTAGCCTCTATGTTTCAGGATGGCCAGCTGATCGAGAAGTATGTGAGGGACTTTTTGAACTGCTGCCATCTGGGATCGCTTAATGACATTGAGCTCATGGACCTGTTCTGGAGCGGGCTGGATGCGGATATCGCGCAACTGATGCCGGATGATTATACCGGTTGGACCCTAGAGGGATATATTGACCTGGCCCTTTACTTGGGGGGTTCGGCATCTACGGTGGGCGTGGCTGATGAAGCACCCTGCCAGTTCACAGTATCCCTGGAGCCTATCCACGTCCCGCCTGTCCAGCCAGAGACCGTCCAGCCAGAGACCGTCCAGCCAGAGACCGTCCAGCCAGAGACCGTCCAGCCAGAGACCGTCCAGCCAGAGACCGTCCAGCCAGAGACCGTCCAGCCAGAGACTGTTCTCGTCACGTCTTCCCAGTCAGAGACTGATCACGCCACGCATGCGCCGCCTGAGCCCTCAGTGACCGCAACACTGGCCATTATGGCCACAGCCATGTGGTGTGTGTGGGCTACGCACACACTTGAGCCGGTGTCCGCTGATCCTGCGCCAGAGCCCGCTGATCCTGCGCCAGAGCCCGCTGATCCTGCGCCAGAGCCCGCTGATCCTGCGCCAGAGCCCGCTGATCCTGCGCCAGAGCCCGCTGATCCTGCGCCAGAGCCCGCTGATCCTGCGCCAGAGCCCGCTGATCCTGCGCCAGAGCCCGCTGATCCTGCGCCAGAGCCCGCTGATCCTGCACCAGAGCCCGCTGATCCTGCGCCAGTCCTGTTCAGCCCAGAGTTTCCTTCACCGCTGGTCCTGCCCAGCCTAAAGCCCTCTTCACCGCTGGTTCTGCCTTTTTCTCCTGAGCCGGTGCCTTCTCCAGGCTACGACCCCATAGCTACCCCCAAGAATTTTTTGGGGGGGGCAGTAGGCCACCACCATGGCCACCCGAAGGGTCCTCTCCAGCACGGCCGCCCGAAGGGTCTTCACCGCCCTTGCCGCCCGAAGGGTCTTCACCGCCGTGGCCGCCCGAAGGGTCTTCACCGCCGTGGCCGCCCGAAGGGTCTTCACCGCCGTGGCCGCCCGAAGGGTCTTCACCGCCGTGGCCGCCCGAGGGGTCTTGGACGCCCGAGGGTCCGACAGCTCCGCCCTGGACGCCCGAGGGTCCGACAGCTCCGCCCTGGACGCCCGAGGGTCCGACAGCTCCGCCCTGGACGCCCGAGGGTCCGACAGCTCCGCCCTGGACGCCCGAGGGTCCGACAGCTCCGCCCTGGACGCCCGAGGGTCCGACAGCTCCGCCCTGGACGCCCGAGGGTCCGACAACTCCGCCCTGGACGCCCGAGGGTCCGACAGCTTCGCCCTGGAAGCCCGAGGGTCCACAGCCTACTCCGCCCTGGTCACGCCCTCAGCCTGCTCCGCCGTGGCCTCGCCCTAAGCCTGCTCCGTCGTGGACATGCCCACAGCCTGCTCCGCCCTGGCAGTCTGTTCGTCCAGCTCCGCCCATGTTCCATGGCCCAGGTCCGCCATCGCAAGACCCCGGTCCCGTTCCCTGCACGGACCTGGCCCGCCATCCCTCCGCCGGGACCGCCTCCGCTCCACCACCCTCCCGAACTATGTCTCTAGTTTTGATGGGCGTCGGGAGCCGCCCATAGAGGGGGGGCTATGTTGTAATGTCTGTCTGTGTTCCCCCGGTCTTTGTGCTTTTGGTTCAGTCCTGTTCAGTTTTCCCGCTCCTCGTTTGTGTTCATGTATACCACGCCCCCTTGTTATCTTGTTTAGCTTGTTTGGCCTTGTATTTAAGCCCTGTGTTTCAGTCCAGTCTTTGTGAGTTCTTGTTGTTGTACCTTGATGTTGGTGGTTCTGTTCCTGAGTCTTGTGCCCTAGCCAGAGTCTTTATGTAGTTTGAGTTTATTAAGTAAAGTGTGCTGCAATTGGATCCTGCTTCCTCCTTGCTTCCACCTCATCATAACAATATATATATATATATATATAAAATATAAATATAAATGAAAGCCAAAAGCACATTTTTAGTCATACCTGGAAACAAATCCTGTTCAAATAGGTTATATGGGCCATTCTACAGAATTGGTTCAAAGTTAGAGTTGGAAACATCTTGAAAAGAAAATGGTCTTTTTCCATAAATGTCTTAGTAGGGCAATACATTTTATCATACATATTTCAAAGTTAAGGATTCATCATTTTGATATAGCTTGCATTGGAACAAACACTATTCTTAGTTGATTAGTTTATTGACAAAACATACTATATATTTAACAAATGAGCAGAAACTGCTAACAAAAGCTTATTTGATGTCTATTTTAGAGTTAAAACTTTATAATCTATCCAAAAACTAGTCACACACACACACACACACACACACACACACACACACACACACACACACACACACACACACACACACACACACACACACAGAAACATGATTCAAATTTAAACAGTAGGCTATTTTTGCGTTTACAGACACTAACGTTATTATATATCGCGATTAGAACAAAGCACAAGAATAAAAACACTTACAGCCCAGCTCGCTCCTCGAAGTGATAATAAACCAGCACTTGTTCTGAGGTAGGTAAATGTCCCAGGATTATTCCTCACAGCCGTGCAAGACGACACTGAGATGCGAGAACGATAATGAGAACGGCTGACAACTCTCTCTTTTTATATAGATTACATAAACAGAGAATATTTATTTTAGTTTTAAATTAGATCATTTAAAAGTACAAACTTAAATGATCATAAACATATATTGCTCATGCCTGGGTGAATAGTATTCACTGAGTTTTGTTTAAGTTTAGAGACGTGCTCCAGAAAAAAAGTTCACGGACATGGAGAGGCAGAACGCACACCCTGTTTATTTTCTTTATTTTACAAAAGCACAATATTTTATTTCGATTGTAGGTGGGCACATAAAAAAGTAGACATTTAACAGTTTATTTTTTAATATGTCTTAACTTATCTCCTGAAATGAATTTCTGTTTATTAGCAATTTATCGACCTCCTAAAGCTACTAATGATTTCTTTATTTCTCTTGGTAATTTACTTAAACAATGTGATGGAAAAGAGGTCATTCTTTTAGGTGATTTTAATTTAAATTGGTTTGAGAAATCATGTAAAAACAAACTTAAGGAAATAACAAAACCTTTCCAAATGATTCAACTATTAAGTAAACCAACTCGTATAACAAGACACTCTCAAACCTTAATAGATCTAATATTAACAAATAAACCTGAGAGAATAATTAAAACTTATAATTTAATCACAGGCATGTCTGATCATAATTTAACCTTAGTAGCTAGAAAATTGATAAAAACAAGGTGCAAGAAAGAAAATCTAATAAATAATAAAATGTCTATCACATTCATCCCAAAGAAAGATTTAAAACTGGTTGAAAAAGAGTTAAAACAAACAAAGTGGACAGATATCCTGGAGAAAAAATCTTGTGAACAGGGCTGTCATGATCTTATGGTGGCTGTAAATGACATCTTAACCAAATATACAAAAAATAGGCAAAGAAATCGACATGCAAAACAAAATTTGCCATGGTTTAACAAAACTATTTGGGATATGATGAAAAAGCGAGATGTGGCGCTAAAAACATTTCTAAAATCAGGATTAACAACGGATCGATTTGCCTTTACAAGTCAAAGAAATAAAGTTACAGCTGAGCTTAGAAAGGCCAAAGCCAGTTTTTTCCTTGAAATCATCAGAAATGCACAAGGTAATAGTAGAATAATATGGAAAACTATTGATAAATTGATTGGAAAAGAAAAGTCAAAATGTGAGAATATTCATCTCAATATTAATGGAAAAGTGATCGACGACTCTTTTGCAATTGCATCAAATTTTAATGAATATTTTTTAACAATTGTCCAAAAACTGGCTAACAATTCTCAAATTGCTCATCCTCCTCTCATAATCAGTGATACACCTAATTTTAATCTTAGCTTAATAACAAACACTAAAGTTGAAAAAATAATTACTGTGCTAAACAGCAGCAAAGCAAAAGATATTTATGAACTTGACACTTCTTTTTTGAAACAATATAAGGACATTTTCTCTGAGCCATTAACAACAATGATCAATCAATCGATTAGTGAGGGCATCTTTCCAGCAGCCCTAAAACCGGCGATTGTCACCCCTATATTTAAATCCGGAAACAAACAAGACATGAACAATTATCGTCCAATAAGCATCCTTCCAGCTGCGTCAAAAGTGCTCGAGAAGACTGTGGCGGAGCAACTTACTACCCACTTTGACTCACAAGCTTTTTTAAACCCAATGCAGTTTGGCTTCAGACGGAAATACTCAACAGATTCTGCTTGTTGCTACCTCCTAGAAACTATCAGGGCATATGTGGATCAGGGAAGGGTGGTGGGAGCAGTCTTCCTTGATCTGCGTAAAGCTTTTGATACTGTCAATCACCAGATACTTTATAGTAGGTTGCGTCAATACAATCTCTCTGAGCACACCCAAAAGTGGATAAGATCATATTTGAGCGACCGACATCAGTGTGTACGAGTGAATAATATCCAATCTGCGTTTAGAGCTACTTCGATGGGAGTGCCGCAAGGGTCTATTTTGGGACCCTTGCTTTTTAGCATCTATATAAATGACCTCCCCAGAGTGTGTTCTGACGTTGATGTAATTATGTACGCTGATGATACGGTGATCTTCACTTTCGGGGAAAACGAGCTGGAGGTTGCTGAAAAATTATCAAAAGAAATGCAGAAAGTTGCAGAATGGTTGCAGACGTCCTGCCTGACCTTAAACGTTGATAAAACAGTCTCAATGTTTTTTTCAAATAAACGTAAAATACAACAAAGTCAAGAAATTCAAGTAAATGGACAAAAAATTCAAAATGTAAATGAAATAAAATATTTAGGTTTAGTACTTGACTCAAAGCTTGGTTTTAAAAGTCACATAAAAAAAACTCAGTAATAAATTAAAATTTAATTTGATGAACTATAAACATATTAGAAATTCATTAACTACGGAAGCCTCAAACACATTCCTTAATACTATGATTGTTTCACATCTTTTGTATTGCATGTCTAGTTGGTCTCAGGCGTGTAAAACATCGCTAAAGTTTCTTGAATCATTATACAAAAGGGCTATAAAAATTCATGATAAAAAGTCTCGCTACTACCATCATTGTAAAGTATTAAGTAAATATAACATTTTAAATTTTGAAAACCTTATTAAATATAATCAAATTTCTTCTCTATTTAAAATTATTCTTAACATCGCTGCTCCTCCCTTAAGAAAATTTGTGACACTAAATTCGGAGAGAAATTTTAGAACCACACGGTCGACAGTTAGAGGAGAGTGCAGCGTTCCAAGATGCAGAACCACATATGGTCAACAATCGTTCTCTTATAAAGCAGTGAGCCTTTGGAATACTCTTCCAAATGAAATTATCTCTTGCACTAACTATAGCATATTTACACGCCTGACCAAACAGTGGTTATTAACAAAGCAAACCTGTACGCACTGAATGACTGCGATACGAATGATGTAATCTGTGAATGAATAAGTTATAGATTCCTGTAGTAGAGAGTGTTATGATGTGAGTGAAGTGATGCTTCTGTGTATTATAATTCTGTACATATTTTTTAAATTTTGTAAGTATATCATCAACCTGTCCAGGGACTGCAGGCGGAAATTAGGATTTTTGCTAGAACCTGGCACATGACATCTCTTCTTTCTTAGATTAATGTTTTTTTGTGCATTGTCCCTGATCAAATAAATAAAATAAAAAAAATAAAAAATAAAAAATAAAAAACTCTGTATGACCAGAAATGATGGAGTAGTTTAAGTCTATTTTTCTGCTATGTGAAAAAAATCTGCCAAAACGCACCGGTGCGTTTGTCGTCCCCAGAGGGTTAAATAGCAAACATGTCACACTCTTAAATATATTCACAAAAGTACAGGAAAGAATGGGAGTTAATCCCTGAATGTAAGAGGGGTGGCTGAACCCTTATGTGGGCAGTGATACAAGGGCTTAATGTCTGTACTGCAAGACAGAATTTTGTGCCAAGTTGTCTGATGTCAAAAAGCATGCATCAACTCAGAAGTAGGGCTGTCAACGAATATTCTAAATTCGAATATATATTCAAATAGTTTTAAAAAACAGAAATTCGAAGGTGCAAATTAATATTCGAATCATGTGGAAAAATACGCCCGCGGTAGCAGAGGCGCGGCTGTCTGCTTTGCGAGTGGCAACATTCTGAAGCTTAACATGTAAAACGCATTTTCCAGCTGCACAGATAGCACAGTGAGTGTCTGGCTCACTCATTGGCTGTGCTGTGGCAACTGCACATCCAATGGCGCGGGCGCCTCCAAAGTGTGCGCCAATGAGCTAGCATTACATCATACACGTCAGAGCCCGCCAAGGGGGCGTGGCCAGACGCCATAGTAGCAGCAGTTTACCACAGCACACAGCTAGCTCGGAGCGTTCAATGTCGGTTCTATATACAATAAAACTTCAATTAATGTTAATAATATTTGTTTCAATCACCGAATGAAGCCTGCTATATTTAGGACAAGAGTCGCCTTCCTATTGGACCCCAAATGACTTTTGCTCAAATAAAAAAAAAAGTTCTCTTTGTCCAAATGGTTTGAAACTTTCTACGGCTCTCAACACTTTCTAGATCTACAAAAAAAAAAAATTTTTTTAATGATATCTGTCTTTATGTTGGCGTGACAAAAATAGTCACAATCGTGGTCTTCGGGGTCTATTGGACCCCGCAATCAAAATAGACAAAATAACATCATCAAAATCTGAAACAACGTAGAACACATAGACAGAAATGACAGAAATAAAGTGGCACACTTCCAACAATGCAAAAAACATCCACAATCCAAAATTATCATGCTCACCACAGGCGCACACACACACACACATAAAGAGGAATACATTTATACAGGAATACATACAGACTATAAAAACTGTTCTCTTATCATTTGTAAAATAAAATAATCTAAAACGCAGAACCACCAGAAAAATAAATTGGTAACACTTAGACGCATTGAAAATGTGCGCGCGCACACACACACACACACACACACACACACACACACACACACACACACACACACACACACACACACACACACACACACACACACACACACACACACACAGAGAAATACATTTGTAAGGCTATAAAAAGTCTTATAATTTGTCAAATAAAATCATAAAAAATGAAGAACCACCTCAAAAATAAATTGGTGAGACTGTACACATAAAAATAAAAATAAAATGTACACACACACACACACACACACAAACAACAACAACAGTGAAGTGCCAAACCTGCTCCAACCCTGTCTGCAGAAGTCATGCGGTTTACCATGCACAGTGTTTTTTCAGTACAAAAAATGCAAAATTTTGACAAAAATTATTTAATTTTTGTTATAATTGTGATTTTATAATATTTAGATATGAATCCAACTGAATCCAACTTTAGAAACTATATCTTTCAGTAATTCAAATAGCAAATAGCATATAATGGAGCTCTATAGCCATCTAGTGGTTAAAGTGATTTATTACAAATTTTAACCTGTATTTTCCAAAAAATGGGCAAAAATCTTACATTAAACCTTGTAAAATTATCCATGGTATCCCCAGGAATGAAAGTTTGAAATCTGGGTCTTTTATAAAGTTTATTTAACATAAAATGCTGTTTTTTTGTAAAAATCCTATTTAATTAAATATTTATTTATTTATTTATAGACATTTTTTAAAAATCATAAATTCTACAAAAACTGCACAAATGTTGAGTAAAAACATTAATAAACATAGTAAAATTATATTTGTTAAAAAAAAAAATATTGTTCGGTTACAAAATTAAATGTTGTTGTCTGGGGTCCAATAGACCCCGAAGACCATGAGTGTGATTTTTTTTTGAAGACCATCAGAGAGTTAAATTGCTTGCACAAAACTCTTGATCAGCACTCAACATTTGTTTATTGTTGTTCATTTAAACCGTTATGCGCAGAGAGCGTGAGGTGAGGGGGCGAGAGAGAAAGAGTGCCTGCGAGTGCGAGGTCTGCGGTCTTGGCCATTAGTTGATTTACTTGGTTTTGTGTAAGTTAATACGTTGTCAAATATGTTTAAACTTAAATAAACTACCTATACAAGTAGTTGTGTCTCTTTGTATTAATTTGTCCTGTTATTGACGTAATGCGCGTCATTGACAAAATGCGCAACCAGATATTCGAATAGTTCGAATATATGTGTTTTTTTAAGAGGGAATATTCAAACGTCATTTTTGAGCAATTTTGACAGCCCTACTCAGAAGCACAATGAAAAGTCCAAGCCCTTCAATCAAGCCAAGCAATCAACATCGACATTTGCTCCAAAAAACACAGACTCTTCCAAACAGGCAGAGGCAACAATGGCAATGTGGATTGCAGAGCTTTCAGGTTCCAGTGCAGCCAAACATTTTCGGATGCACCATACCAAGTGTAACGAAATGATCAATGGGGTGTTGGCACCATATTTCATTAAAAGACTGGTGGCTGATGTTGGTGACAGCAAATACAGCCTCCTTCTTGATGAAAGCACCGATGTTAGTGTCTCAAAGTACCTTGGGATCGTAATTCGGTATTTTAGTGAGGACAAGGCAAATGTGGTGGCCACTAGGCTTGCTACGATAGTCGGTCTCCACCGTGGCCACCCGAACAGTCGTCTCCGCCGTGGCCTCCCAAAGGGTCGTCTCCGCCGTGGCCTCCCAAAGGGTCGTCTCCACCTTGGCCTCCCAAAGGGTCGTCTCCACCGTGGCCACCCAAAGGGTCGTCTCCACCGTGGCCTCCCAAAGGGTCGTCTCCACCGTGGCCTCCCAAAGGGTCGTCTCCACCGTGGCCACCCAAAGGGTCGTCTCCACCGTGGCCTCCCAAAGGGTCGTCTCCACCGTGGCCTCCCAAAGGGTCGTCTCCACCGTGGCCTCCCAAAGGGTCGTCTCCACCGTGGCCTCCCAAAGGGTCGTCTCCACCGTGGCCTCCCAAAGGGTCGTCTCCACCGTGGCCACCCAAAGGGTCGTCTCCACCGTGGCCTCCCAAAGGGTCGTCTCCACCGTGGCCTCCCAAAGGGTCGTCTCCACCTTGGGCTCCCAAAGGGTCGTCTCCACCGTGGCCACCCAAAGGGTCGTCTCCACCGTGGCCTCCCAAAGGGTCGTCTCCACCGTGGCCTCCCAAAGGGTCGTCTCCACCGTGGCCACCCAAAGGGTCGTCTCCACCGTGGCCTCCCAAAGGGTCGTCTCCACCGTGGCCACCCAAAGGGTCGTCTCCACCGTGGCCACCCAAAGGGTCGTCTCCACCGTGGCCTCCCAAAGGGTCGTCTCCACCGTGGCCTCCCAAAGGGTCGTCTCCACCGTGGCCTCCCAAAGGGTCGTCTCCACCGGGCCTCCCAAAGGGTCGTCTCCACCGTGGCCTCCCCAAGGGTCGTCTCCACCGGGCCTCCCAAAGGGTCGTCTCCACCGTGGCCACCCAAAGGGTCGTCTCCACCGTGGCCTCCCAAAGGGTCGTCTCCACCGTGGCCTCCCAAAGGGTCGTCTCCACCGGCATATACCATATACCCTGTGTTCTCCCTCATGCTTGGTCCGTTCTTGTTTATTGTATGGCGTGTTTTGTGGTTTCAGAGTTCTGTTGAATAAATTACTGTTTCCTGTTCAACGTCGTCTTCCTCGTGATTCCTACCACCACTTATCGTAACAATTGCACAGTAACATTTTGCACAGATTGCATTTATCACGTCACAAGAGTGAGGCGAACTGATTTTCAAGAAGATCTGAAGATGACAGACACGTTGGCGGTGGATTAAGTTTCTAAACGAAATGCAAAAGCACCTGTTTGGCAATATTTTGGATTCAACCCAAATGCAAATAGGCAACCTGAAAATGTCAATGAGGCAATCTGCAAACTTTGCCCGATGAAGGTGGCAGCATCCGGAGGAAACAAGTCTAATTTACAAACACACACACACACACACCTTCAGCCGTGTTCCGTCTCTGCTTATCTCTCACAAACCAAACCAGCTTTCTGTCAAGATTAGCCTAATAATCAATAAAGATATATACATGTTCTACTACTTATTATGTCTATTTAAATATTTTAAACTTCTAACTATGATATGATAGGGTACATATTAGTGATGCTCCGATTGATCATTGGCCGCCGATCATGATTGGCCGATATTGGCTAAAAATAGCTTGATCGGCGAACTCCAAAAGCGCCGATCAAAAGACATAAATTACTCGACGCCTGCTTACCTGCCTTGATCTACGATGCGACCCCCTAGACAGGAAATACCTAACTGATTTGTGTCTCCCCGCGTTGTACCAAACAGTGTACACCCACATTGACAAGTTTCTGAAGGATAGTGTACATATTAGCTTCACAAGCGATATATGGAGTGCAGACGGCTGTCCAATGTCCCTGCTAAGCTTAACAGCGCACTTTATTGACTCAAACTTCAAAAGACACAACATTGTGCTACACTGTCAGGATTTCACAAGGTCACATTCTGCGGAGGCTTTGGTGAACGCATTTAGTGGCATGTTTCAGTCACGGGGGATCCAAAAAGAGAATTTCTCCAAATATCCAACAGACAACACCAAAAACATGCAGAAAGCAATGAGAGACGCAAATCTCCCTGGCCTGCCGTGTATGGCACACACTCTCCAGCTTGCTGTGCATGAGGGTGTATTGTTCCAGCGAAGTATTTCTGATATCACAGCCTCAGGGAGACACATTGTTGGGCACTTTAAACATTCTCTATTGGCATACAACCGGCTGGAAAATGTTCAAACGCAACTCGGCCAGCCTATTAAAAAACTCACATTAATTGTACACAGTACATTGTACATGCTCCAGAGTCTATTAGAACAGAAATTGGCGCTTGCAGCCTATGCTGCAGAACACGAATTGCCATGCACGTTCACAATTCACCAGTAGAAATTAATTGAAAATATGATCTCCATCCTCGCCCCGTTTGAAGAGCTGACACCACAAATCAGCTCATCAACTGCGTCCGCTGCGGATGTGATTCTGTGTATAAGAGCTCCCACCCGACTCTTGGTGAAGACGGTGGAGTCTGACCAAAACAGTACTACTGGAAGCTGTCAGAAGACGATTTGCTGACATTGATACACAGAAGCTATGTGCAATTGCGACGATGCTACATCCAAGGTAAGAGAAACGTACTTATCCAAGGTAAGAGAAACTTACTTATTACCGTGCGTTCACACCGCCGCTGGTGAGAGTGGCAAAATTCGCTCTCACCGCCTGGCCAACGACGCCTTGGAAAGATTCGTGGACGCTCTGACATAGATCGAATGTTTTTTTTACTTTATTTAAAGGGGCCGCAAAAGCAAATAAGCATGTCGATCAGTATTTGTGCAGACTGGCCACACGTAGGGTATAAGTTAACCTAATGAAATCTTTTAAATGTGAAAGTAAGAAAATCACCGATGGAAAGAACTTAACAATTATAGTTACTTTGCTAACGAAATAAACAAATTTCATTTGTGTGGTGTGGCTTTTGTGTTCATTGTCAACTGCGAGTCTAATTTCAACATGCAGTTTATAGGACGTTTACTAGACTTGGTCTTTAATTAACACGAGAGTTCAAGAGATTTCCAGGACGCATGCTCGAGAACTGACGTTCTTCTTCTACTACTATGTACAGCGCGCGTCTTCCTCTACTTGTAAGACGCGCGCTGTGTAGTAGAAGAAGAACGTCAGTTCTCGCGCATGCGTCCTGGAAATCTCTTGAACTCTCGTCTCAGGCCCACAAGGAAGCAATGGAATAGTCGAATAAAGTCGTTATTTTTGTTTTTTTCCGCACAAAAAAGTATTCTCGTCGTTTGATAAACTTATAGTGGAGCCACTGTAGGCACATGAAATATTTAAACATTTTCTTCAATGACTTTCTGGGCCGTCAAGTTTCATTCCCTTAGGAAGCCTATGGAGGAGTGATCCACCTCTCAGATTTAATCAAAAATATCTTAATTTGTGCTCCGAAGATGAACGAAGGTCTTACGGGGTTGGTACAGCATGAGGGTGAGTAATTAATGACTTAATTTTCATTTTTGGGTGAACTATCCCTTTAAACAGACTTTGCAGTTGTATTTTAATGTTGTAACAATCCATTAAATTTTTCCTCTGAAGCAAATTTACATGACATCATTAATTAAAGTTTGCTGTGGCTGGGAGAGATTTTAAGCATCACCTCCTATTAAAAAGATGCAATCCACTTTACATGATCATTGCTCATGATCATGTTTGAGTTTACGGACCTGTTGTTATGATAACAACTCCAGGATCATGTCAAATCATCAACAGTAAAATCCAGCTAATAGTATGGGATGCGATCATATATCTCCCAATTTGCATAGCTTTTTTGAACTTTTAAAATGGCACATAAAATGGTTACCGGCACAGTATAACTGATGATTATAACTGACAACTAATGAAAATCCCAAATTCAGTATCTCAGAAAATTAGAATATTACTTAAGACCAATACAAAAAAAGTATGAACATGAAAAGTATGAGCATGTACAGCACTCAATACTTAGTTGGGGCTTTTGCCTGAATTCCTGCAGCAATGCGGCGTGGCATGGACTCGATCAGTCTGTGGCACTGCTCAGGTGTTATGAGAGCCCAGGTTGCTCTGATAGTGGCCTTCAGCTCTTCTGCATTGTTGGGTCTGGCGAATCGCATCTTCCTTTTCACAATACCCCATAGATTTTCTATAGGGTTAAGGTCAGGCGAGTTTGCTGGCCAATTAAGAACAGGGATACCATGGTCCTTAAACCAGGTACTGGTAGCTTTGGCACTGTGTGCAGGTGCCAAGTCCTGTTGGAAAATGTAATCTGCATCTCCTTTACAAACTTTACACTGGACTTCAAGCAACGTGGATTCTTTGCCTCTCCTCTCTTCCTCCAGACTCAGCTGTCAAGACAGCAGTCTTCCCCATGATTGTGTAGCCTACAGAACTAGACTGAGAGACCATTTAAAGGCCTTTGCCGGTGTTTTGAGTTAATTAGCCGATTAGACTGTGGCACCAGGGCTGCGTTCAGCCCCGACAAACGTTGCACAACGTTTTTTAAACAGAAACGTTTTTTTATATTTCTATACCAAATGTCATACACTTGCAATGAAGCTAAAAATATAAACAACTACATCATTTTACAATAAAACTTACAACAAACATGTCTTCTAATATCCTCAGGTGTTGCGTATACCAAGCTGCATCGAACACATTTGTAAATTACTTTCCTTGAACCCATTGTGCGAGTTCACTTTAATGCCGCGTGCTTTATATACATGTTGCTGCTGATTGGACTGCAGTTCTGACACACCCACCAAAAAAGAGAAAACGTATCTCAAACCCCGTTGCACACCGGTTTACGCCGTTTCCAGGAAACATGACGTTCAACCCGGAAACCGTAGCAAAACGTTGCGTACCGTTTTGAACTTGAACGTGCCCCAGGTGTCTTCAATATTGAACCTTTCACAATATTCTAATTTTCTGAGATACTGATTTTGGGGTTTTCATTAGTTGTCAGTTATAATCATCAAAATGAATAGGAATGAACACTTGAAATATATCAGTCTGTGTGGAATGAATGAATGAATATAATATCCAAGTTTCACTTTTTTAATGGTGTAACAGTTCTGAAAGAATGTTCCATTTCTTGTGCTGTAATTCTACTCCCCACCTCAAGGGGGAGCTATGGAGGTTTCTTTGGGAAGGGCTATCCTTTTAAGAGAGACAAGTAAGAGTGTTTAGAGAGGTACTGGCATGGCTTTGAGTGTTTGCTCAACTGAGCCGTATGC
Source organism: Siphateles boraxobius (assembly GCF_051911475.1). Lineage (NCBI taxonomy): Eukaryota > Metazoa > Chordata > Actinopteri > Cypriniformes > Leuciscidae > Siphateles > Siphateles boraxobius. The sequence continues at coordinate 10,739,055 of NW_027509188.1, forward strand.
AAGAAACCCTATTATGAGGAATCTTTTTTGTTCAACAGCTCAATGTAAGTTGTAAATATTTTGTAGTTCTAGGTTTATTAAAGCTGCAGTCCGTAGCTTTTTCCCTTTTTGTCGCCATCTCTGTTCGAAATCTGTAACTGCAGTGATTCGCGGAATTATCATCTTTACGTGGGTTGTTAATCGGCATGAAACAGCGCGGATGAACACAGTGTTTTGAGGCGAGTGCTGCTGTCAATCACCGCGCTGTGTGGATACTGTCATTCAGAATCACAGATTCACTTTTGCGAAAGCTTGACCAACATAAGAATTTTCAACGGAAAATGTCTTCTGAACAAGTAAGTAACATCCATTTTTGTTCTGATCAACTAAGGGGGGAAAAGCATTCGACATGACAAGCGATCGTTAGATTTAATCAGCGCTATTTACAGCAACCGTGCAAATCATAGCCTACTTTGTTCTCAAATTGTTCATGTTAACAACATCAGCATTGGGTGACTGACGTTATTTAATGTGTTTTATGATTACCTGTGTAGTTCAGAATTCATATTCTCCATAATAGCTAAACGAGAAAGGCACAACAAAGGAAACTCCATAACTGTGTGAATTAAGAAAACGTATTGTTACACGATTGAACTATTGAAATGTCTTACTTGTTCAGCAGAAAAAGCTGTCTCTTCTTCCGTTTCGAACCCCTTCGGGAGTTGACGCACCTTTCAAAAGCCCCACCGATGTGTATCCTTGTGTTCGCATGAGACGGTTTCTTTCTCTTTCCACCTTAAATCCGAAGTACAAAGTCTTTTGGGTTTTATAACTGGTCAATCTCCAGTTGACACTGATGATTGTTGTTTGGATCTTTCTGGATCCGCCATAAGTTTAATCATGTAAAGTGCTGCGAGAAAAGCCTATCTCTACATCTCCTCACGCGCAGTATAGACGGCTAGCCGAAAAACTCCTTCTTTATGTGTACGGATGTGATGTAATGACGCAAAGACATGCTTGACTTTCCCGCGAAAACCCACCAGTACCACTGGAATTAAAATCATTATTACAAGCTAACCGTTTTGAATCTAGCTATGGCAAGCAGATAGTTTTGAACACTGGCTGAAGATGTTTTTTTTTTAAATAATTAATTTGGATTATTTTTAACTTAAAAAAGTTACGGACAGCAGCTTTAATAATAATAATAAATTTAATTTGTAATGCACTTTATATTTAAGCAAATCCCAAAGTGCTACATGATAAAAACAGGTAAGTGCTAAAAGTTCAGTCATAAGCTCTCTTAAAAAGGTGGGTTTTAAGGCCACGTTTAAAAGCATCCACAGTCTGCGTAGTCCTTAGGTGGTCAGGGAGAGCATTCCATAATCTGAGAGCAGCATTTTTGACATATTATCTTTGTCAATTGCATATTTTGATTTGTATTTGCCGATTTGTTTAGAGGGTTCTCTTTTGGCTTCATTCAATATGAACACTTCATCTGGACTATGTTGTGACGATGTTGTGATGATTTGAAACACTTTTTGTTGGACTTCTACTCCGGGACTTCTGATGAACTTTTGGAATATTGGAAACGCTCGCTTTAACCTGAACTGCTTGTGGTGTGGTGAGAAATTGACTATATTTCTGCCTGGACTCAAACATGTGGTGAACTGAAATGTTCTGACATAATTAGTTATGATTTTCTTTTTCTTTGGATGTGATGATTTGCTGACAATATTGCTGCTGTGTATATATCTATATAGTTTGGGTTATCTCACAAAAACATAAATACACTTTACTCTACTCTTGGAAGAATGGATCCCCTTCATTAAGTATGTGACCAAAACAAGAGTGTTACAATGGAATTACTGAAATAAATAAACTTTTTGATGATATTATAATTATATGACCAGCACCTACTTAACATACGCCTGATTAGGGTTTTTTATATGCTCTATTTAAACCTTATAGCTATTTGGTAATCTTTTAATTTAGAACAAAACTTTTATTAATCAGTAACATATTGGTTTTACCCAGGGGTTCGTAAAGAGGATCTCCCTGAGGTGTTTAGAGAACAACGACTGATAAAAGCCAAGACAAAAATAAGCATTATCTCTGCTCTACGTTAATTTTTTAAAAATTTTGTTAGTCGTCTTTTGAAAGTCGTCGTTTCATTTTTTTTTAAATCTTCGCTAGACCATGCCCCCCATGCCACACAAGGTTATTGACAAAAAAATTACGTTTCTGAAATAAGGCCATATTGTCTGTTTTTTATGCTAAAAAAATTGCATAAACACATTTAATTTAAAGGTACAATATGTAGGATTTTTGCAGTAAAATATCCAAAAACCACTAGGCCAATGTTATATATTTTGTTTAGTTGATTACTTACAATATCCCCAATGTTTCCAACTATTTGTAAACCGTGAGAAAATTGCGATTTTTAACCAAGGAAACGGGACGTGTAAGCAGGGGTGAGTCGCCGCCAGTCAATGGCGCCACATCCGTGTTAAGGCCCTTTCACACCGGACGCGTAACGAAAAAGCGAAACGGAAAACCGAATAGTTCGCGTCAAAACCATTCACATCAGCCGCGACGCGAATTTGCGATGTTCAGAGCTTCAACATTCCAAACCTTTCGCGCCGACAGCTGAGAAAACACGGACACTTCATCATCATCATAATCATCCAGTGAAGATGAGCTTTTCGTTTTCTTTAAAAGACAGAAAAGAAGGTTTTGTGTACACCCAATCTTAAAGAACAGAGAGTCTGAAGGGATGCTAGAGATACTAATCTTGTAAAGTAGCTAAAACTTTGCCACAAAGAACCGTCCAAAGTAAGGATTATGCATTAAACATTTGAATTGTTTATTAATAAACTAGTGTTTTCTGTCAGTTTTCGGTATGAGACGCGCTCAAGTTCACGCACCGGTGCCGGCGCCTCCATGTCCTATTGTCTACTATATTTGCTTCTTATTCCTATTAATCCAGGCAATTTGTTGATGAAATATTGATTAAAATTAAGATACAATTTATACAAAACGAAATTCACTTTAAAGAAAGGCTTTCTACAAAACAAAACTTAATAAGTGGCCAAAATTATGTCTGACCCATTCCAAATGTTTTCGATATATTGGGCATCTTATGATCCTTATACTCATCTCATGCGGTTCCCTTTTCATATAGCTATCAACATAGATGAAATTTTAATAAAGCATTATATTATTTAAATGTATATATGAAACGTATGTTTGAGTTTTTTAACTTATAGGCCTATTTAAGCGTCACCCCGCTCCTCTTTATACGCACATGCTCTGGTGTGTGGCCTACATGCATGCAAAAATATGAAACACACAACGATGAATGTTGAAAATATTCTACATCAATTATTTCCCTCCTAGTCAAAAATATTATAAATCATCAGCAGCTATATATCCAAGCTATTTTATCCGATGCCTCGTTCTTTTGCTGGTAAGAAACAATGTCATGTCATAAATGATAGGGTATGCATTGAGTGCGGTGAGATGCGGAATAGGCAATATAAAAATGCTGTCATTATAAAAGGTTTCTAGTTTCAATGTATTGCTTGTTTTTAGTTTACATTTCATGTTGTGACACTTCTCTTCTCTCGCACATAATGCTGTCACGTCAGAGCGGCCAAAGCGTCAACAAGCTTCACCTTTGTTTCCTTGTATGTGATTGGCTGAACCCTTTTCTGTCGCCGCAAAAGTAAAAAAAAATCGACATCGAAGCGGAAAAAATAAAAGTCGTTTTTTCGCCGCAGCACATTCGCGTTCGGTGTGGAAGCACTCATTACACAGACTAAAACGAAGATCAACATCTTTTGAGATGCCGAGTGCTCCACGTCCGCGACTAACTTCGACTTGACAGAGACTTGACAAGTGTTGCATGTACTTTATTAGACCGGTGAGCAAATGTACATAAAACTAATCAATGTTATTTAGTTCAACATGATGAAATGTTAGAATATGATCTGTATGTTATTCTAATGTTGATCTAGCTTACTGCTAGTCTCATACAGCCAACACACAACCTAACTAACATTCAACACACTCAAATGCAGTTTAGTGTGATAGTGTAACTGTTAGAGCAAGTGAAACAGCGCTGCGTTACCTCAAGCTTCATTCGTCTAATAAACTGACCTGTGAGTAACTTATTAATTCAGCACTTGTGTGTAGTTCGGTAGAATGAAATGTCCTTATTCCTTTAAATCTGCGGGACTCGCGTTGCGTGTGGCGCTGATATCTGTCTCTCGCTAGCAATCGCGCCCTGCTTCTCACCACAGTCATGTTAAAAACATCAAAGTATTCACTCATCCATAAAAGATCCATCAGCTTGACGACAAGATCCATACTTACGCTTAATGCTTTGCGTCATCGATATACGCCTTTGTTATTGTAAGAGATTAGCGACCCCTGGTGGCAAAAAATTACATACTGTACGTTTAAACATTAAATGAAAAAAATATATATTTCATAAAATTGTAAATATATATAATAAAAAATAAAAATAATAAAAAGATTTTTAAAATGGGTGGTGCAAATCAGATTAATGGGCGTTCCTTGTTCATGGATCAGGTGATTAGTTGGCATGGTAATTAACTAGGGTTGCTATAGAGACGCATCATAATCTGAAGACCACGCCCACCGGGGGGAAAACAATCCAACCGTCTCTTTTGTTATTTATGAATAATAACAAAAAAAAGAAAAATGCCCAAAAGCTGCTCTGTGACAAGGTGTACAGCAAACAAGCTAAAAAACCCAGAAATACATTTTTATAAGCTTCCAAAACCATAAAAAACAGCCTTTAAGGAGACAAAAGTGGATACAGTTAATGAGACGTGAAGCATCAGCAGGAGGAATGGGTAAATTGTGGGATCCTGACACTCAGTATGTCTACGTGTGCAGTAAACATTTTCTCACTGGTAAGTCAAATATCCAAATGTCAGTTTTATATATTATATTTATGTAAGCTAAGCTGTAGCATTTTGACAGTATGCAACTTTTAGAATGTGGATAAAGCAGAAACCTATACAGTAATTGTTAGGTTTGCTTGTTTGCAAGTGCCAAGCTACAGTTGCTTGCTAACACTAGCTTGCTACCTTATTTTAGTTATCGATATCAACTGCACCCCAACTTCCCTTTATATCTGGCTCTATTTTTTGTCCATAAATAATTTATTAATTTAGAAATTGACATTTTCGTCTACACTAGAGAATCTTGGAAAAAGATTATACAAAGAATACAGCATTCCAATATTTTTACAATATCATGTCGCGTTCCAGTGGGCGTAGTTCTCATAATTCGAGAACTAGTTGCGCTCTGTCTCAATTGATCCACTTTTGATGTCCCGAAACAAACATTTTTGGGGGTCGACAGCTTATAAAAATGTATTTCTGGGTTATTTAGGTTGTTTGCTGTACACCTTGTCACACAGCAGCTTTTAGACATTGTTTTGTTTTTTGTTATCATTCATAAATGACAAGGAGGCAGCCTCTCGCAATGCAAAGTCAATCGAGACGGTTGGATTGTTCCCCCCTTTAACACTAGAACTATACCAAGGCAGTCATTTTGACCGTTTTTAAATTTTACAGTGTAATAGCTTTGTAAACCCTGAACCTACCCCTAAACCTACCCCTAACCCATGTACTTACCTTATATTAGCCAGTACTTTCTAGGTAAGTACACTGTAAGTACACGTAAGTACTGTACTGTAAAAGGAAGCGTTACCAATAAAATCAATGTGGCTGTAGGACTCAGACTTTTCCTAAATATGTGTATATTTTATTCTGACACAGAATAATTATTATTTTATTTTATTAAAATCACAAAACTGTTCTGACTATTTCTACCTAGAATGGCAATGGCAGTCATTTTGACCATAAACGGCGGTCAATCAAAGCTGTTGGTGTGAGAGCCAGGACCCAGGCAGGAGCAGCAGCAGATGGAGAGATCATCTGGCTTGCCCACTCTGCGGAAAGATCGTCAAGCACCCGGAAACACAGCTGGTTAAAGGGCCCCGGGATTTGATGGTAAGTCAGTGTTAAAACTGACATGATCGTGTTTGACCAGTTGTTTTAAATCAGTGTATGAAACAGCTATCTGTTTATTGTTGATTTAACAAATAAAATCATGTTTTTTATGATGTTTTAGACCCGCTCGAGGTCAAGAGAAGTGGGACGCTGGAGAAGTCGGTGACTGTCGGCTTTTGTGGCAGTCGGAGCCATGGTCCTCGACTTCTCTCAGGCCGAGGCCCCACCTGATGCCCCGTGGGATGAGCCTCAGGGGAGCCAACTGCCCCGACCTCCAGATTGACAGTTACCCAGGTGCAAAACTCCATCACGGCGGTAACTTAGTCGAGAAGGCCACGCTCGGGTCGAACCAGAAAAAAATATTCTGGCATTCGGTCTAAATAACAGACAACACCGTATGACAGCGATTACAGCGCTTCAGAACGCGTACAGAGTGGCAAAGACGAGACTACCGGGGACAGAAATCCTCTTCCCCCTTATTAATTTCTCCAGAACTCTCCCATTGGGAGAGCAGGGGATGTTGGAGCACTTAAATACACACATCACAAATCACCTGAATTTTTCCCCTTCACTTCCTTCAGAACAATTTCATGTTGAGCAGGATGGAATTCACTGGAGACCAGCGACGGTGAAGGCTATGTTGGAACACTGGATGGCGGCTTTAAACTCACTTCCAGTGTCAACCCAATAACCCAATTCACCCATGCATCAGACTGGACACCAGCTTTGTCCAGTCTCCCCAAGGAAATCTAAAAAAATTTCACACGATGGAGGATTTCATTGCTTTCACAGAGCACTTGAATGCGTGCCAGACCTATATTAAAATTAAATTTCAACCCTTTTTTACTATATGGTTTTTGGGCAGAGCAGTGTACACATTTTCACTGGTGGTTGTCAGGAGTTCGGGTCACGGGAAAATTTCAGGAGTGTGGGAGGGCGTGGGTCCGTGACCTTGCCGGCTCAAAGTGGTCAGTGGACGGATGGACTGTGCATAACCAGGTCTGGACCCAAGGGTCTGGACTTTGGATTTTTAATTTCCCAAAGCCAGCCGTCCCCATGGCCTTCGACTTCTCTCAGGCCGAGGGCCCACCTGATGCCCGTGGGATGAGACAGGGTCCCTGGAGCCTCAGGCGGGAGACCGACCGGCTCAGGTGTGGGCATTGCCGGCTCAGGTGGTTGCCCACAGTGGCGGCATGTGTGGGACTTACCGATGACCCTGATCAACTAAATTGATGGTTTATTTTTCAGATGACCTCTTTCCCAACTATCAGGAGGAGTTTGTAACGGTGGGTTTTTACACCTGGGAGTTTTTGTTTTAATAAATGTGTTCATAAATTGTTCAGTCTGTTCTTTTTTACTGTGTTTTTATGCGTTTTTAAATGAAAAGTTATAAATGTGATGTTGGGTGTTTGTGTTCATTGTGTTCTTGTCTTTTTTGGCCGCATAAACAATGTATAAACAAATTGTCAGTCTGCTTTGTACTGAACAGGTGACAATTTGTTAATACCTAGTCAAATCAAACTTTATTCAGACACCTTCAACATTTCTCACATTATCACAGTTTATTCGCTGTAGTTTAGGAAAATGGTAGTAAAATAAGACATGATCTCAGAGTTATCAGATCAGTTGATATTTCACTGGTTTTGCCTGTCCTTCTGTTAGACTGTCTCACAAATGAATTAGGTTGAATAGCTGTTACATTTCAGCACACAATTAGATAATACCAATCTAGGTCAATAAAATACCAAGCAATGCTTCATTTTGTTCAGTCTGTGGTGTAAAAACATCACATTAGCAATTAAAAAAAACACTTAAGCAAAACATGGTCAGGTTAAAGTGTCCCAAATTTTTATACATTTTCTGCCAGTCCACTGTATGAAGAATTTTTGGGTATAATGTCACAGTTTACTCTCTTTTGCTTTCCTCACTAACATAAATTAACTATAGTGTCCTTCACCCACTAGTAAAAAAAAGAAGAAGAAAAAAAGCCTATCTGCCCAGATAGCAAGGTCTGCTATCTGATTAATTAAACGTTGAAATTTCATCAGAATCATCATTTTGGTTGAGGTTGAAAATTCAATGCTAAAAAATATTGGATCAATGTTGAAAAATCAATGTTAAAATAATATTGGTGTCACAGTCACCCCTAGTCACGTCTTCCTATGTTCTATTTTCCGCCACTCATTGGTTTCTATGGTTACTGTCATTTAGTTCATCATCTGTTCCACCTGTGTTAGATCTTCATCATCTGTGTCACCTGTGTTAGATCTTCATCATCTGTCACCTGGTTTCTGTTAATCTGTGTTCATCAGTGTTTGTATTTAGTTCCCTTCAGTTCAGCCAGTCTTTGTCCATTCCACGTTATGCCTAGTGTGTGTGAAGCTTCTGCCCGTCTGTATCTATTTGTGTTATATATTGTAAGCGAATCCTCTGCTCCTTCCCACTGACCCCAGCACACCACCACCCAAAAGAAAAGACCTGCCAATTGAGTGTTCATACTAATGTTTTCCAATCTCCACCATCATGGAAACGTTTCGAACCTTCTACACAGTGTTTCGGATAGCTACATGCGCACATCCAGCCAGAGATAATGAATGTCACTGAGTCCTAAATTCTTGTGGTCATTCAGTTATATATTTCGTATCTCTTTTCATTTTTAAAAATGCATTATTATTAATTCAAAACTAATGTAGAATGTACATACATTTTGATTATTTATCTAAAGAATACAGGGTTGAGAGATATTAGAATATTTTCTATATATCGAATGCGCAACAATCCAATCCAGTCGGAGGCGGTAATGCACCCCAAGCTGGTTGACAACCGCCAATCAGATCAAAGCGCGGCATTACAGACTTCAAGCGACGAGGAATTCGGGCAACGACAGAGTGGTTTTTAGAAGTAAGTTAATCTTAAATCTCAATTTCATTTCTCATTTTTATTTATCTATATTTCTTACAACTTTTCCTGGGTGAGTCGGAATGAACTTTGACGTTAAAATTATTAGTCACATGAACGCGCACCGTGCACAAACCAATGGCCGGCATTTTCCATAATAATACATTGAATTTCAATTTGTCTTTCACCAAACCTTATCGTGGGTAAAACCAACAGTGGGTAAACTGTTAATTTTAATTTTAAGGGCGTACTAACCCAAAAAGGCAGGTATAATTTTTGTATTCCAATAAAAGCTTCTTTTTTTATATATATGTATCCATGACAGCGTTTCCACGACTTCCAAAAAGGGGTAAAAATATAGAGAAATAACAGCTGTAATATGGTCAAAGACGAGACGTCACTATTTTGGTAATTTACAAAATATAATTTACAAAAGTAATTTTATATACATACAGAACATGTCAAATGCAAGTAACGTAAAATGACGTTAAACTGTCTAACGTTACTTTAATATTTCAAATAACATTTGTGAAAATAAAATGTCAAAATATTGGAGAAATAATGTTCCAAAGTGTAAAGTTGTCATTCCTGTATGACTTTGAATAAGTGTTTTAGTTGCTATATTAAAAGGACTATGTATTTTTATTTTGCGACGCATTTAAATAACCAGGGGACTTTTGTAACGATGTAACGATGATGGGACGATGTAATCTTTGTAACCTATCCATGTTCTTTTTTTTTATTCACAATTTAACACATATTACACACACAACACAATCACAGAAAACACCAAAGAGAATACCGCTAAGTATATCGACAAGACACACATCAATAAAAAAATGTAAAAAACCTATCCATGTTCTATGCAAATATTTTCTAGGTTGGCTGTTTTGCTGTAGTGGGAGGAGCATCAGAGGATGCTGGCCTGTAGTATAACTAATGAGCTGGCCTCTCAGATGAACTGGGCTGGGAAGAAAATAAAAAATGAGCAAAAAAGGAAAACAGCTTTTAAAGAGACTAGGCTCAAGATGTGCATGTTTGGTAAGTCAGGGCCCCAGTGGGTCCGTACAAGTCTTAATTTCAGTTTTATCAAATCAAATTGGCTATTGAATTCAGCAAATTATATTTTAAGGCCTAAAATTTAAGACCTCTTAAAATGTTAAAGCTTTTGTTATAACATTTTAAGATATTTTAGATATATATTATATTATATATATTTTAGACTTTATAATTTGCAAAAGAGGACCTACTTATTATTTACACATACTCCTAAAAATACATTTTACAGTTGGCACACATCTTTTTTTTGTCGGAGATGCGAGTAAAATGCTCACACTGTTAAACCCTGTTAATTTTAGCTAATTATCTTCCTTTACTTTTTTCACAAACTATTTCAATCTTTTCAACTTGCCTTTCCATTTATTCCTCCTGTGTGTCTGCAGGTGCTTTAAAGCTGAATCTCTATACTAAAATGCATTAAATAGTCTTGAATTTGAATTCAGATTGTTTTTACGCAAACATTATATAAAATTTCAAGTTTCACTTTATTTTGTACTACATTTGTGGTTCATAATTAGTCACATTTCCAAATATTTTGCCTGTTCGAACAGCCCCTTCTCTACCTACTTTCAAGTCTTTAAAAAACCTACCTGTTTTATTTTATATATTATATTGATACTGTTTATCAATTATTATCTTTGGTTGGTTTTATTAATTTATATCTGAGTTCTTATTTCTGTTTTGGTTCTCCCGTTTTATGGTTACTCTTAGCTATATTGCTCTTATTTTTGTTTTATTTTATAATGCATGTTATATCTTGTTTTATTTTTTAATGCATTACATCTTCTTTTAATGTTGTTCTTCTGTAAAGCACTTTGGTTTGTTGTAAATGTCCTATATAAATAAAATTGAACTTGAAATATTTATCAGAGTAATGTTTCATTCTTTCTTACTGTAGTACTGCGCTGTTTTTGTCTGTCGTGTGATATTTCCTGTTCAGTTTGGGGGCATAAATAAATACATTTGCTTGTAAACTGAAGGATGTTGTTTACTTTGAATGACATTTTGATTCAAAACCATATTAATTGCAACCCTACATGGTCTGTCTGAAAGGAATCATTTAAACATTCAAGCATAGATGTACAGTACATAAAGCAAGATTGATTTTAAATTGTTTCTATGTTGATTCAGTGTTAAATAAGTTATTTAATTTATGTTAAAAAAATATAGATTTTAAGACCATCTTGATTTTTCGTTTTTTGATGTGACTACTTGTCTGCAGCTTCAAATTCAGAATACAGGTTTGTGAGTGTGCCTATTGTCTGTGAGTGCAAATTTCGACATTCAACTTCAGATTTTTATTTTTTACAGGTTTTCACATTGGAGCTGTGAGTGTAAATGTTCACGTACAAGTACGAATATTTATTATACAAGTTCTCAAATTCACATCTTATTACTCTCGAGTTTTGTTACTCATTTGCCTTCATATTCCTAGTATTGTGTTGGTCCCGCTTTTGCTGCCAAAACAGCCCTGATATTTAATTTCACATTTATTTTTACGGTGGACATTCACGTCGAGCTTTATCGCTGACGGACCGATGAAGGATCTGTGAGTCTCGCTTGGTTTGAGTGTCCGTGTTCAACTGCATCATATCACAGTTCGGGTGGGAGAAGTTAGACGACAAGCAGTGGAAGGGTTGAAGAGCATAAACAGCTGTGCTCTACCAGGCAAACTGAAACTCTGGTGCTTTCAGTTTGGTCTACTGCCAAGGTTGCTGTGGCCACTGACTGTGTATGAGGTTTCTTTGACAACAGTGGATAAGCTGGAAGCGTTAATAAGTTCATACATCAGGAAATGGTTGGGAGTTCCACGCTGCCTCAGCAGAGTGGGACTTTATAGTAAAGGAGTATTGCAGCTGCCAGTCTCTGCTTTAACCGAGGAGTTTAAGTGTGCCAAGGTCAGACTGGAAATGACTTTAGCAGAGTCACGCGACAAATGTGTAAGGGAGACAGCCCCTGTGGTAAAAACTGGTAGAAAGTGGTCAGCAAAGAAATCTGTAGTAGAGGCAAAGGCTGACCTTCAAATTGGGGATATCGTGGGACAGGTACAGCATGGAAGAGGGGGTTTTGGGCTCAGTTTAGCTCCTCCTAAATGGCACAAGGCAGGCCCAGCCCAAAGGAGGAAGCTGGTAGTCAACGAGGTGCGAAAGCAGGAGGAGAGGATGAGATGTATAAAGGCCATTTCCCAGGCCAAGCAGGGAGAGTGGATGAGATGGGAGAGTGTGGAACAACGCAAAATGGGCTGGCAAGACCTTTGGTCAATGGAAGAGAGTAGGATCAGTTTCCTTATTAGGTCAACATATGATGTTCTCCCATCACCGCAGAACCTAAACCTCTGGGTAGGAGAGGATCCATCTTGTCCTTTGTGTTCATCACCTGCCACATTAAGGCACATTTTGACAGGATGTAAGGTGGCTCTTAGCCAGGGTCGGTTTACTTGGCGCCATGACCAAGTATTGCGATGTTTGGCTTTAGCATTGGAAGGCAAGCGTAGTATAAGCATTAAGTTGCCGCCTGTTCTAGCAAAACATTACACGAAGAAGACAATATTCCTCCGCCCAGGCGAGCAACCACCAAGAAAAGGTGCTAACACCAATTCTCGCCCAGGACAACTGGAAGCTGCTAGGGACTGGAAGATGCTGGTTGATCTTGATCAACGTCTTATTTTTCCACCTGAGATTGCCACCACTAACCTACGACCAGATATTGTTTTGTGGTCTGGATCAGCACGCATTGTTCAACTGATAGAGTTAACAGTGCCATGGGAGGATGCGGTAGATGAGGCATATGAGAGGAAGAAACTGCGGTATGCTCATCTGGCCACTGAAGCAGAACAGCGAGGATGGAGAGTCTAGGTTTATCCAGTGGAAGTGGGTTGTCGTGGTTTTGTGGCACACTCTACAACCCGGTTCCTCAGAGACGTCGGATTCAGTGGCCAAGAGTTGCGTCGTACAGTAAAGAACTTATCTGAAGCAGCAGAAAGGAGCAGCAACTGGCTGTGGTTGAGACGGAAAGATTCTAGCTGGCTGTGTACAGGCCGCCATGCTACGGTTTCGTAGAATTCTTGAAAACTTGAAAGGTCTGTTGGTTTATTTGTATAGGTTGTATAGTATTTACAGTCATTACGTTCCTGTGTATATTGCGTGAATGACGGGTGGATGGGCAGATATTGTGTTTTGTGGTAGGTGGTATACCATACGGAACCGTTGCCACTGAAACTGCATATTAACGCTCCAGTGGGGCTCGACAGCCTTAGTCAAACGGGTTGGCGCGTATGGTTGGGTTGCGGAGAGATTGTGAGATTGTGGTTAGGTCTCAGCAGCAAGAGGGAAGTAGAGGTCAGTAACCTGGGCTGAGTTGAGTGGGGGACGGAGGGGGGTGACTCTGGGACGCCAGAGTCACTGTCGAGCCCTCTTGAGGTGTCGTGGGCTAGTCGACGAAACACTGAGGACGGAAGGTGCCCACTTGAAGACCCTAGAGATGTTCCCTACTCCGCTCAATCCAGAGGGTTGTTATGGGGGGACCGCACTGTGGTTGCAGCCGTTGTGTGTGCTGACGCGCAATACACTGTATTAACACCAGACAGAAGATTCACGTCACCAGATGGAAAGAAGCGTAAATGGATGGAGAAGCATAGGTTACTGTAAAACTACGTCTTAGTTGGTGATTATCTTGGCGAAAGCCGAGTACAAATCAGCATGAAGTTTTAACATCTACTCTCGTGTAATGGAAATAATTTTACGGTGGACATTCACGTCGAGCTTTATCGCTGACGGACCGATGAAGGATCTGTGAGTCTCGCTTGGTTTGAGTGTCCGTGTTCAACTGCATCATATCACCGGGATTATAATCCTCAGATATAAAGTGAACGCTACACAACACCGTGTGTTTGAAGCAGAAGCAGAAGTGAAGTCCGTCTCTTCAACCACAAAACACACACAGACACGGAATAACACCGTTTTTTTTCTTGTTTTGAAAACTGTGGTCTCGATGTCCTGACAGGCTAGAGTTTATGCAGCCTCCACACACACAATCATTTACCATGACGATGATAAATTGAAATACAAAAATGACCGAAAACACATTGAATCACGACCGCTCTCACTGAATACCAACCGAGTCTGAGTCAGCGCGAACGGCCTTCTCGTGGCGTAATATAACGTGATTTTTTTTATTATTATTATTTTTTAAAGAAGCTGTTTTTAAAACCGGTCAAGTAAACTGACAAGTTTTCTGTTAAATTTGTGCCCTCGTGTCTTGTAAAACAATTTCAATCCTGCATTAACTTTTTTCATATGGTATTTTCATACAAGGTTATATAATTTTTTGGGGAAAAACTGCCCTTTAACATTTACACTGTTTCATAACATCACACACTATGCTCAGACTTTCCTCCTCAGCTAGAGTCAGTAGTGTTCACTTTATTACTTTATTCATTCATTCCAGCACTTTTGTGGATAGAAACTTTGACAACACTTTATTTTGGAGTGTCATTATTACACGTTATAGTTACTGTAGTAATAATTATAAATTATGCATAATTACATGCAATTAAACCCTAAACTAAACCCTAATCCTAACCCTAAAGTAAGTACATGTAGTTAATAATTATTACTCAGGACTTATATGTAGAATTACACTGTAATACTGACGCCTTAAAATAAAGTGTAAACTAAACTTTTACCATTTCTCCAGTATTCTGTTAAAATAAACGCTTGAGGCACAAAGGTCTGCAGATTTGGAAATTAAAAATGTTAAACAAATATTAGTAGTTAAAACAAATATATGTTTTAATTTGACAGTACAAGTGTATTACTGCAACAGTATTTCATTTCTGTTTTAAGTTTTTAATCTAAATAGGGATAAGGCAGTAAAGAGAATTTTACAATGAAGTTAAAATAATATTCACAGTTCGAGCTAATCCAAAACAATAGGATCTGTTTGGTGGGTGAGATTTGGCACAACAGGCGTTTTTTTCTTTATCTTTTAATACATATTTATTAAGAACATAAAGAAATATGTATAAAGAGTTATGACTTATATTACTCGATCGCTGTTATAATCATTCGCTGCTCACGTCACTCATATTACATATTCATAACCCGCTCTGTCTCTTCCAGTGACGCAGCTCCATTACACTTCTAGTTCTGTGTCCGTACATAATAAACACAGACATGTTTCTATACATGAAATATGAAGCTAATAAACACTGTTAAGGATTTCCTTGTATTTTTACAGTAAGTTACTGGCAGACGGTTGCCATCAAGTTGCTATATTGTTCTGAAAATAGGAGTGCTATCGAATCTAATCTTGTCACATTTGATAAGAACACGCTAACAAAAAATAATAAGACGCATGGATACTGAAAATTTATTGGGCATTAAATGTTGAACACAGCTCTTCAGATCACAAAACAATCATAATGGAAAATATTTATTTTTTTTCATATGAAGCTTCTACTTGTAGGGCTTCAGTTAAACCACTCAACAGCCTTGAACGAACAAGGCCAAAATATCATTATATCGTGAATCAGAAAAATCTTAAAAGGTGTATCAGAAGTTTTTCCAGTCTTTGGTGGTCGAGTTCTGCGTAGAAGATGTTCTGGCAGGTTCTGGTCCATAATGCATTGAAATTCAGCATACACCCGAAACAGTGCGTAATATAGATTTATACACAGATTAAAAGCAGTCTTACACACTTATATACTAAAAATAAAAGAGAAATATCAATTAATTCTAATGCGTAGCCTACCATATTTTATTATGAATACAATAAATTACTTTTATAAAATTAGTTTATTTTCACATTTCTAGTTGTTTCTTACTTAAACAAGAAACAACATCTAACTTGTTCAAATCTAAGAGGAAAAGTTCTATACAAGTCCTAATAGCATGAACAAAAAAAAGCTAGTTTAATTTCAGCAGCTTATTAACACAACTGGTAATATAAACATTCACTTGCTTACACACACACACACACACACACACACACACACACACACACACACACAAGTGTCTGTGTGTGTGTACAAGTTCTCAAGTATGTGAAAAACGACATGTAGAAATAGTAGCCTACCTCATAATGTGTCAACCCACAAACATCCATCATATGAAGAATGCTGAGGAGACACAAAAACGCTCCAATTCGTTGGGTAAATACGATATTTAAAATGTATAATCGTTTATAATACACTTTGCAAACAACAAACCACATCCATCTCGTTCAGTTCAGTTCAGAAAACACCTATAAGCATTCAATCTAAATGCTCAGACAGCCACGCAACAGCAAATGTACAAACTGAAACCCACCCGTCATCGCAGGAATAAAAGCCCGCGCTGCTTCATTTAATATATGAGTCATTCTACAATTGGGGGTACATTTCGAGTCTCCCAGATAAACCTTCTTTTATTATATAAACTTTATTACAGGCTCTAGGCCCAACAACAGGACATACACCACACAAAAAGGAGAACAATTTTTTTTTATATAAACATATACAAAACACCCTTTTTCACCTTTTTTAAAAGGACCTTTTTTAGCTTTATTAAAAAAAAAAAACATTTGAATCAGTTTTGAATAATAACATAAATTATATTAAACTATCTCTAAAAATAATAATATTATTGACTGTCTCTGCCTCCTGATTCATACATTCAACTTTAATTATCATGAAACAATTAAGTCTAATTAAAAAAAAAATTGTGTTTATTAAGTTATATAAACAATTACAACAGAAAATATATATTCTATGCAATTTAATTAATAAAAAAAAAATATTTTGTGTCTGTCCCTACGTTCTGGTCAACTCTGTTACCTCTGTTATAAAACAAAATAAACCCTCCAAAGCATTTGCAGAAAAAGCATGTGATTGCACCAAGTGATGTCACTTCCTCTGGCGGGAAACTCTGGAAAGCAGTGAAGTATGTCATTATTCTTCTCTCATTAATTTGCACAACATGTTTAGGATACACCAATAGTAGATTAAGTATTTGTCACATCTATTATTGTGATATTGAAGTGAATCTCTCATTCACTTTTTAAAAAACATATGGCGAAAACCCATAAAATTCTGTTTTTAGACATGCCATGTGGTATCTGGTTTGAGGTTTACATTTTGAGCTAAAGGACAAAATGGTGGAAAATGTCAACTCTGTTATCGTCAACCCAATTTGTCTATAACAGAGTTGACAGATTTTTCTGTATTGTACATTGGTGTTCAGTCTTAATATTTTAAATCTTACAAGTTTGAGATCAGCAAACATTGAAAATGTTGAAGAGGCTGAAGAGCCCTGATCTACAATGAGGACAGTGCAAACTAACTCACCTTGTGCCATAGATTTATCTTCAGCGTGCAGTTGTCTCTGCAAGAGTACATTCATCGCAGCAAAGGTCACCCAGGTCAGATTATTCTACATCACTGACACATTTGTGGTGTTGATCGATATCGAAGGAATTTGAAAAACGTTCGTATAAACCCAGACACCCTGCAGCCGAAGAGAGTTTGGAGGACTGGTCATTGCAGGAACATGTTGCTTTTTGAACCCGCCACTGACTTGTTTTACTACGGTTTACTGATGATATTTTACTAAACACTGTTAATGTATTTGTTACAGCAAATGAAGAACTTCTTTTAGTGACAGTGTCCAGAAAGACAAAGATAAATCAGCAAGAGTTTACCTGAAGAAATCCCGCCTTGGAAACGCCTGTCCAGAGCGGAGGTCAATAACAAGAGCAGAGTGGAAATAACATTGCTTGAAAAGCACACAAAGCCCCGACACAAGTGACAGTAAAGTTATTTAAATACACAATGATTCCCTAATTTGATCATATACATCTGTATATTATTGTGGATGTGTGGAGGCTTTCAAGCGTCTCTTCCAAGAGAATCAGAGTAAACAGACACTCAGTCTCGGTCAACGGACTCGTACAACAGCGACTCTTCAACGGACATCCCCCTTCTTCCAGGTAATACTACTTTGATTGATGTCAATTCTAGTCTGTTTCTGGTTTTAGTTTTAATTCTCAAAGCAAAGTCAGGATCAGTACAGTACAGATGTTGTTCCTATAAGCCTGATCTAATGATCTGTGAAGCAGGAGACATACAAGACTGGTTGGCTTGTAGTTATTTGCAGTTAAATACTAATAAAACTGAAGTGATATTTGGTCACGGCTCTAATAAAAGTAAGTTTGAGTCAGCTCTGAATTGCATCTTTCCCAATATTCAATAGGTAGTAAAAAAAAACTGCGTGTTTACTTTGACTATTTTGAATATCATATTAGGAAGACTGTTCAATCTTTTTTTTATCAGTTAAATATTTCCAAGTTGAGACATATTTCAAAATTTTAAAGACACAGAGATGCTTATTCATGCTTTTATTTCATCTCACCTGGATTAATGTAATGCCCTGTTTTCTTCTTTAAATCAAAGTATTTGATCACAGCTTCAATTGGTACAAAATGCTGCTGGTAGATTACCGACTCGAACTGGATCTTTTAATCACATCACTCCAGTTTTAGCTTCATTACAGTGGCTACCAATTCATTTTAGGCTCGTTTGTAAGATAATATTTGACATAAAGCGCTTCATGGTTTGGCACTTAAGTATTTAACTGAACTTTTTAGACCTCATGAAACAGTCAGGTGTCTCAGATCTTTAAATCAAGGATTGTTGGCTGTTCTTGTTCTCGTATCCTGTTCCTGAGTCCCGAGTCCTGTATCCAAGTTTAGTTTATAGTCTGTTAAATAAAGCGTGTGTTGCATTTGGATCCTGCTTCATCTCTGCTTCAACCACACCTTGTTACAAAGACAACCTCACAATTTCTCTGTTGCCTGTGAGAGGGCAAAGAGAGACTTTTTTTTTTTTCAAATGTCTTTACACTTAAAAACACATGTATATTTTATGAACCCTTGTCCAGAGGATGAATATTGGAGATTGGATTATCTGTAAATACAAATTAAAATGGAAAGGACATCTCATGTGTTGGTTAATGTGTAAATTATGTTACATGTCAACAACTTACATTTGGGTGGAAGAGGTTTTGAAACATTTGTATTCTCCTTTGGGAAAACTCGGACATCATCTAAAATAGAAACATGCTCTAAAATTAAAAACAGAGTTCACAAATAGAATAGAAATTGAATAATACAACAATTGACACATTGTTCACTGTAACAAATGTATGAAAATGCCCATTAATACAACCTGCATTTCCCATTAAGCACACAACATACATTTTCTCCATGTGTAAACACTAAAATAGTTTTAATGACTGAATCAGTGTTTTGAACGAATCAGTTTAATGAATGATTCAATGGCTCATCACTTGCTTCTCTCCTGAATGAATCAGCCGTTTGAACAAATCAGTTGAATGAATGTTTCATAGTTTCATATTTAAAATGTCCTTTCATTTTAAAGTTCAAATTGTAAACCATTTCATATTTAAATATTGAATTAAAACCAAACTCAGCACTATTTATGCAATTGTAAATGCAGTGTAAATATATTAATGCCGCTTCTGTGTCTCCTCTTCACTGCAAAGATGGATTTTGTTGATAATGATTTCATTTGACTGGTATAAGCCCTAAACTGTTGTTATTCTAATAGAACATAAAACATGAATGGTGATGCATACATCTAATAAGTTTGGGGAAAAAATGCCCTTATATAGGTAAAAATTCCCCTGGCAATCAATTTAAGCTGGAAAATATTGATCTTATTAAAAATGTAAATTTCTGTCACTGCCGTGCACTGACCACTGCCTGGAATATGAATAAACATTTTTGTGAATCAGCTGTCAAAACCACAGATCTAAACCAGCCACGGTACCAGCACAAAAACACATTATTATCAGCAAAACTCAGAAAATATAGAGATATAATTTGTTTGTCAATATTGCACACACCTAATGTACAGTATTCATAATGGTCATGGAAACTGTCCTAAATAATTACTCTTTATTTTAGAACATTTAAATATTTTTCTTAGTTTGAGAACTTTATTTGCCCTCATAAATGTCATGCCGATACTTCTTTTATTTATAAATGTGTATTTGGTCATTGAAATGGTCCTAAATGATTACTCTTTATTTTAAAACATTAAATGGCTGTTGTTTATTTTAGAAGGTTTATTTGCCTTCATAAAGGTCATGGAAATTGCCATAAATTATTGTACTATATTTATTTGCCCTCATTATCGTTCTTAACTTTAGACGGTTTATCTGCCTTTATAAAGGCCATGTCAATAATCCTAAATAATTGTTCTTTATTTTACCACATAAAGGTCATGTTAATTGTCTTACCCATTTCTTTTATTATTGTTGCTCATAATAATGTATTGCCCTAACCCTGTTCTATAGCCTCGTTATGCTTTATTTCTCATAGTTTTCATTTACAATATTGTACACACGCTGCAGTTCATCAGTTCCTGGTCGTTTTACTGACGCGAATGCATAAAATGATTCATATGTCTGAAATCTTGTGGACTTCAACTGCTCATCTGAGCGATATGGCAAGTTTTAAAAAGTTTCCATATCAGTTTTCTGCTGTGAGAAACGGGCAAATCTGATGACAGCAGGTTTTCCCCTCGTTCTTTTCTGTATGTCCCCAAAAAATTTTGAAGTAGCAAAAACTTTTTTATCTTTTGTCTGTCCTTCATAAATAATGCGGTATTCACTTGCAAATTCAGCCATGCACATGTTCTGACATTCAGGTCTGTTTGGTCTGGCCTTGTACTTGTCTGGCAATCCAGTCATCCACACGTTCTCTATGTCATCATCCATGGTCTCCAAGCACCTCATCGGTAAACTCATCTTTACAGCGTTGTCATCAGTAGCTATGAATATGAATATGACATCACATGATGATGATTTTAATTTCAGACTACATGTGCAAGACTGTTCTTTGAATCTGCATTCATGACCTGCTTCATGCTCTCGCGGTCAGGTTATCATGGCTTTTATCACTCTCTTTAGGTAATCACTCATCTCATGTTCAGCTTTTGAAATGTACGAGACAATATACATGATACAGCTGTAGGGGTTGAGAATGAACTGTATGTCCTTAACAGCAGTGGATTCAATATGTTTATTGTACTATGTCATTGATTACAGCTGAATTGTTGCAGAGGGTTACTTGTACCTTGACTGATGTGTATGCTGAGTTATTCAGCTTGTTAAGGCCATTTGATGTGTTGGGTCTTACATGTGTCACAATGACCTCGTCGTCCAGACACATTGGACTCAGGGCTTCATGCCGCCACAGTGGGACTCTAAGTACAGTGCTTCCACACTTCAGGTCCAAGACAGGTATTTCGCCCATATCCGACTGAGTCATCCTTGTGACCTTCACCTGTAAAGAGTCAAATGTTAACTATGCAGGACAAATTAAACCTGACATATTAACTAGAGCAGCGTATCGATTCAGATGTGCTGATTCAATTCTGATTCGCAAGCTCTCATTTAATTTTTAATCTTGTTTTCATTGAATGAAATTACAATACAGAAAAAAAAATATCGTTTCAGTTTTGAGAATTGATTTTAGATTCAACCACATTTCAGAAAACGATTAATCGATGTTCTGCTTTTTTCCCAGAGCGCTAATATTAACCCTTTCTAAAATTACATCAAGACCGCCACACACACCTAATCATAAATCATTAATAAAATGCTTAGAAACAGAAGGCACTATAAAACCAATAGTACAAATAACTAACTGGCAAACTCTGGCAATTATTACATCAGCAAATCTTTATACACAGGGGCGGTTTCCCAGACAGGGTTTAAATTAAACCAGGATTAGGCCTTAATCTAGAATATTTAATCATGTCTTAAAAAATGTCTTTCTGTAACATAGATTAAGTACAGATTAGTTACACCTGGACTATGGAGTCCTGACCTAAAATAAACCAGATTAATTTGAACCAACTGTGCTAATCTGAATTAGCATGACAGAGGTTGCCTATAAAACATGGCATGAACCAAGAAAAGCTTAACATTTCATGGAACTGAGAAACATATCCAAGGAAAACAATGGCATCAGAAAAAGACTGCAATCAAAAAAACACAAAAAATACATTCTGCTGAAATGAACAAAATTACTTGCAAAAAGATTTGTTCATTTTGATGAACGAGATTCAAAGATCCGAGTCAGTAAAATGATACGAACTTCCCACTACTACAAAACTGGTTTAAACCAGAACACTACCATAGTGGTTGCTTTATTATTAATACTAAGAGAAATCACACAAAACGCACAACGTGACAAAACCGTTATATTGGGAAATATTATTTGGGCGTTTATGATCAATTTTTAATGTTACATATATGTCACATTGGGCTTTTAGTTCTCATTTGGAAAAAAAAAACATTTTTTTGTCAGTTTTCTTGCTAAATAACAGTTTTTCTGTTTATTTTCTTTTCCACAACATTTTCAAAATTATAACTTTTCTGGGAAGATAAATAAAAAAAAAACTTTTTCAGAAGTAATAGTTTTTGCATTGTATTTGCTTTGCCACATATTTCAAAAACACATAACTGTGACCATAACTGTGACCTTTTCAGGTATATGGTTTAATCAGAAATACATTTTTAGATTATTTTTGCACAACTCGAAAATGTGCAAACTGAATAAAAATAAATAACTACCTCACACTGGAGGTCAACATGTTGAACATGCATGTAGTGCAATAACATTGCAAAATTCTACCTTTTCAGGTATACGGTTTAACCAGAAATACATTTTTGATTATTTTTTCACAACTCGAACATGTGCAAACTGAATAAAAATAAATATGGTGTTTTATACCAGATGTTGCATACCTGTTTTAGTTACAGGTATGCAAAATATTTTCAAAATACATTTCATTAAAGGGTAAACCCTAAACCAACTTATTTTAGTTAATGATCTGTAAGACTGGGGCTTTATTATTGCTGTTCATTGATTCAAGTAATTTTTTGGACATTTGAGTATAAAGTGTTTTAATTCTACAATATATGGTGTAAAAACATCTTGAGTGCTGCCCTCTTCAGGTTGAACGGTGGCTACTGCAGTTGAATTTTCCTTTTGGAAGTTGTGGTACCCTCTAACGTCAGAGGGTACCAGCTAACCACGCCCTTGCCTACAGAGAGATGCGTCTCAGGTGCACGCCCCTCCCTCCGCTGGGCTCTGCCCACTTTTCCAGCATTTTTCAAATATTGCCAGTGGGTGGAGTCAGGCTCTGACCAGGTGTTTAGTTACCCTTTAACAATGTTATTAATTTTACGTTTTTTTGTTTACATATGTTAAAATATGCTTTGAATTGAGCAGCAGAATATATATAACACTAAAATAATTGAATCAGCTAAATTATTTGAGCAGCTCATTACCATTTTTCTTAATGTGACACATACGTCACATCAAAATTCCACCTACTGTTTTAAGGTTAAAAGCCCGATGTGACACATATGTCACCACAACATTTTCAAAACTTGTTTTATATCAATTTGTACAAGACATGTTTTAAAATCAGGTCAAGTGTAATCTAGGATATGTTATTAAAACATTAGAATTGTTGCATGGGTTGAAACATACCTTTAATAACAAAAAAAAGAGTTTAAAAAAATTGCTGACACTGCAACATGTGCACACCAGACAGGCCACCATTTTGACTGAGTGAACATGACATTTTCACATGACTGAACCTGGGTGTTCCTTAAATGTCCCTTAGGGACTTCCTGGGTTGAAAGTTGTAACGAGCGAAACTGTGTATTTACATGCATCACATTATTGTGTGGTGTGCCCCTTTAAGAGACTGATCACGTCATTCATGACGGGCGCTATGCGTGATGACGCTGTTGAGTTGAGTGTGATCTACCGTAGATGCTAAGCGTGCTCGACATCTTTATATACTTTTGTTTCACTAGTTTTATTTTGTGACGCTGAAAGAGTAATCTCTCATGTGTGAGAGGATTGCGTTGTCTGTGTTTCCTGCCATTAAATGTGCGTGATACAGCCTTTACGCCTCTAAACTCTTTCTTCTATTGACTTGTTGAGAGCTATCCTGGTCAAAGCGTTACAATTGGCGCCCGAACAGGGACAGTTGTCAGAACTACTTGGAAGCTTCCCGGACCTCTTCGATGGTCACCTGGGCCGTACTACTCTAGCCGAGCACTCCATAGACACTGGAAATGGCAAACCAGTTCACCTTCCTCCTTATCGAACTTCTCCAGCTAAAAAACGGGTGATCGAGGACCAAATAAGGAAAATGTTGCACGAAGGAATCATTGAACCTGCGGCTGGTCCTTGGGCTGCCCCGGTTGTGATTGTGCAGAAACCTTGTGGTGAACCACGTTTTTGCGTGGACTATCGTGGGTTAAACCAGCTCACCACAAAGGACTCTTACCCATTGCCGAGAGTCGATGAGTCCCTTGACTTCCTTTCCCGAGGAAAATTTTTAACCACAATTGACCTTGCTCGGGGATACTGGCAAGTCTCCATGGCAGAAAGCTCAAAACCGAAGACTGCTTTTGTTTCACATTGTGGGCTGTTTCAGTTCCGAGTGCTTCCATTTGGTCTGTGTAATGCACCGGCGACCTTTCAAAGACTTATGAACAGCGTCTTGGCTGGGCTTATATATAGGTCCTGTGCAGTCTACCTGGACGACATTGTTGTGGCTTCGCCCACCTTCAAACAACATCTTGATGACCTCAAGGAAGTGTTTTCAAGGCTTCAGTCCGCCGGGTTGACCATTAAACTAGCCAAATGCCAGTTCTGTCGCAAAGAGCTTACCTTCTTAGGGTATCGAGTTTGTCCAAGTGGAATCCTGCCAGAACAAGACAAAGTAAAGGCTGTGACGGACTTTAACCCCCCTGTCAATGTGAAGCAAGTGAGGCAGTTCCTGGGCTTGACAGGCTATTATCGTCGTTTTATGCAAGACTATGCTCGCCTTGCTGAGCCACTCTTCAACCTCACTAAAAACGACGTTCCTTTTGTCTGGGATACGGCTTGCCAGGAGGCTATGGACCTGCTTAAAGGAAAGTTAACTTCGGCACCTGTGTTGAGCTTCCCTGACTTTACTCTCCCGTTCTTCATTCATGCTGATGCCTGTGACGCAGGTCTTGGAGCTGCGTTGATGCAGAGAGATCAGAATGGTAGAGATGTGGTTGTGGCATATGCTAGTCGGGCCCTGCATAAAGCTGAGAAACCTTATTCCACGCCCGAGAAAGAGTGCCTTGCCGTCATCTGGGCCCTGGAGCACTTAAGGCCTTATGTTGAGGGTCTCCACGTCACGATCTTCACTGACCACAGTGGACTTAAGTGGCTGATGTCCCGCCCGAATCCCACTGGCCGTCTCGCTCGATGGTCTCTCCGCCTTCAAGACTTCGATTTCGACATTGTCCACAAGCCTGGTGCTCGAAACACGGTGCCTGATGCGCTGTCGAGGAATCCTCTAACAGTTGAGTCACCGCCAATGGACATACTTCCTGAGTACGCTGTGATTGGTGGTCTTGACCTCCGTACGCTTTCTTCTGTGACTCTCACAGACCGTTCTCATGTCAGACAACTACAGCTGGATGATCCAGTTACAGGTGACCTTCTCCGTAAAATGGAGGCCGCGCTCAAACAGGAGGATGAAGTTGAAGGATGCTCTCAGTATTGCATTCAAGATGGTCTATTGTACTTCAACGACCCCAAACCTGCTTGCGGTATCCATCCTTTGAAAGGATTAAAGCTGTATGCTCCTGAGTCTCTCAAAGGTACCTTGCTGAGGTATTATCACGATCATCCAACTACGTGTCCTCTGGGAATAACTAAGACTTTAGCCCGACTGAAACTCAGGTTTTTCTGGCCTAAAATGGTATCTGAGATAAAGAAATACGTGACCTCTTGCACAGTTTGCCAACTGACAAAACCAAGCCAAAGGAAGCCTGCCGGTCTAATGGTCCCGATTCGGCCTCAGAAACCTTGGGAGTATGTTGGTGTTGATTTTGTGGGCCCTTTACTTCGTACCTCCAGGGGAAATACTCACATCTTGGTATTTGTCGACTACTTTTCTAAGTGGGTTGAGATCGTGGCAGTAAGAGAAGCCACAGCTCATGTGGCCGCCGGCAAACTGCTGAGTGAGGTTTTTTCCCGTCATGGGGCCCCCACTTACTTAATTTCAGACAGAGGTACCCTTTTGTGAGTGAGCTGTTTGGACAGATGCTTGCTGCCCTAGGAACTGAACATCGGTTAACAACTGCGTATCACCCACAGACGAATGCAACAGAGAGGGTTAACCGTACTCTCAAGACAGCCATTCGAGCGTACGTGGATGAGAAGCACACCTCATGGGACAGACATATCCCACAAATCTGCTTTGCACTGCGGACTGCACCACATGAAAGCACGGGTCAGACACCGTCTATGATGTTGTACGGGAGGGAGTTGGACACTTCTCTGGATCTGGTCACTCAGCCTGTCTGGGATGGGATGGAGGAGACTGAAGTCCCATACTTTGAGCGTTTGAGGTTGTCACTGCGTGAAGCACATGATCATGCTAAGGCAGCTCTGGAAGCCAGTCATGACAAAAGAAAGGTGCACTATGATAAAAGACGCCGATCGGCTACTTATAACACTGGTGACCTTGTCAGAGTGAAGACTCATCCTAAATCGGATGCTTTGGCCAACTTTACTGCTAAATTAGCGCCCCTGTACTCTGGGCCATATCGTGTCACTCAAGTCTTGTCTAGTGTGAACTATAGACTTGCGAAGTTGGACACTGGTGAGGATGCTGGAGTCTTTCATGTGGTCAATATGCTGCCTTTTCACACTTGGAACTCGTGCGGCAGCAATATGAGGAGTGTGCCTCAGGATGCGTCTGAAACGCCCTATGATGCATTTGAGGACTGTCTGGAAACAACACAGTTGAATGGAGATATATCTCAGGAGACATGCGCTGCTCTGCCTGATGAGACTATTGTTGATTGTGACGGTTTCACTGAAAATGCTCATGACATGTCCAGAGAATACACAAGTTGTACTCGCATCTCTGACGCTGATATTGACGTGTCTACAGGTAGTACAGACCTCCCTGACTTTGTCCCTCAGGGCCCTCGTTACAATCTCAGACCTAGGTTGGCCCCTAGAATCACGTCAGGTTGGTCAGATAGTGGATGGACTAATGAGTATCATACCGACAGATTAGACCTAAAGTGATGTTGAGTTTATTGGTTTAAACATCTGTGTTTAAAGGTTCTTCTGAGATATTATTTTCTGACAAGAGAATAAGAACTTGTACATTTAATTTTGGTTATTAAGTTTTCATACGTTATGTTAAAAAGAAAAACAAGAAATTGTATTTTGTACATATGGCTTGGTTTTCACAGGTTTTTGTTTTTGAGCTGTCTTTGTGGTGCATACAGTGTAATGTGTAGCTCATACTGACATGTATGCCGGTTATTGCTTCTGTATGTGAAACATAGTTTGGTTAATGGGTTTTCCATGTTTCCATGTATGGGCTGGATGGGTATGTTGTCCTTACGTTGTGTACGGCTGGGGACAGCCTTTTTCTTTCCGGGGGGAATCTGTAACGAGCGAAACTGTGTATTTACATGCATCACATTATTGTGTGGTGTGCCCCTTTAAGAGACTGATCACGTCATTCATGACGGGCGCTATGCGTGATGACGCTGTTGAGTTGAGTGTGATCCACCATAGATGCTAAGCGTGCTCGACATCTTTATATACTTTTGTTTCACTAGTTTTATTTTGTGACGCTGAAAGAGTAATCTCTCATGTGTGAGAGGATTGCGTTGTCTGTGTTTCCTGCCATTAAATGTGCGTGATACAGCCTTTACGCCTCTAAACTCTTTCTTCTATTGACTTCGTGAGAGCTATCCTGGTCAAAGCGTTACAAAGTGAGGTATAATACTTTAAAAAGACCTTTCCAGATAATCACCAGTGTTTGTGACACCCACGTCACAGCGGGTTCTTATGGGTTAAACAATACCTGTAATGACTACTCCCAATATTGATATTTCTGGCTGCCAACTTAAAAAAAAATTGCTGTAGTTTACAATATTCCATTAAAAATAATACAAAAAAAATTATTTCTATTTTTTTTTAATATATTTTTTTGTGACACCCACGTCACAGCGGGTTCTTATGGGTTAAACAATACCTGTAATGACTACTCCCAATATTGATATTTCTGGCAGCCAACTTAAAAAAAAAATTGCTGTAGTTTACAATATTCCATTAAAAATAATACAAAAAAATTTTATTTCTATTTTTTTTTAATATATTTTTTTGTGACACCCACGTCAAAGCGGGTTCTTATGGGTTAAACAATACCTGTAATGACTACTCCCAATATTGATATTTCTGGCAGCCAACTTAAAAAAAAATTTGCTGTAGTTTACAATATTCCATTAAAAATAATACAAAAAAAATGTATTCCTATTTTTTTTTTTATATATTTTTTTACTTAATGCAGTATTACAGATTAATATAGAGACTAGGCCTTTTAAATCCAATTTTTTTAATCAGATTAGCGCCATCTGTTGAGAGAAAATAAAATAAAACATGTAATTTCATGGTGCTACCACTAGATGTCAATAGCTCTCTGGAGAGGCTTGTGAATTCTCTAGTAGTTTTTGGACAAAATTACTTACTTTTAAACTGTGGATTTGAATGCGTAACATTAAAAATCAATAAAACATTTACAAAAATAAACAGCAAATCTTTTATCACAGCTTAATCCATCTGGGTCTGATCTCATTTCAACCTCTTATTTCAGTCTCCTGACTCAGTTATGCTGTATGATAACAGCCCTATCAGTTCATTTGTGTATTATTATTTATAATAATTCATTTTGTGTAAAACAGAAAATTGTTTGGTCAAAAGTGACCGAAGAGCGCCATGACAGTATGGACTTTTTTGGACTCATTTGTTGAAAAAGTAAATTAATTATTTTAATTATGCTATAACTGTCAGTAACATTATTTACTCCTATATACTCCTATATACATACTATATACTCCTAATGGAGTTCCGTACAGAGTGTACAAGAGTGCTTCAGGAGTTCTACGAATTCTGTGGAAATTGATAAAAGTGGCATGGGAAAAGCAGGTTGTACCTAGAGCATGGCGCCGAGCAGGTGGAGTCTTTATACCTAAAGAAAAAGATGCTGCAAGCATCAGTCAGTGTCGTCCTATTTCACTATTAAACGTCGAAGCTAAGATTTTCTTCAGCATTATTGTGCAGAGATTGTCAACCTACCTATTAAAGAATGGCTTAATTGACACTTCAGTTCAAAAAGCGGGCATTCCAGGGTTCTCAGGATGCTTAGAACACATCAATGTTATCTGGCAACGAATTCAATCAGCTAAAAAGGAGAGGAAGGAGCTCCATGTGACATTCCTGGATTTGGCTAATGCATATGGTTCAATGCCATATGAGCTTCTTTGGGCAGCATTTGATTTTTTCAGAGTATCAATGTCAATAACAAATTTAGTGAAAGCCTATTTTGGAGATTTGCAATTCAGTTTCTCAACTCCAAAATTCAGCACTGCATGGCAATGCCTAGAGGTTGGAATAATGGCAGGATGCACCATTTCTCCACTGGCTTTTACCATGGCAATGGAAGTAATCATTAGGGCATCAAGATGGGTAGTAGTAGGAGAGCGCTTGGCTTCTGGGATGCGACTACCACCAATCAGAGCATACATGGATGACATGACAACCATGACTACAACAGTAGCCTGCACTAATCGGTTATTGGGGAAGTTAATATTGAATGGGCACGAATGCAATTTAAGCCCTCTAAATCAAGGAGCATCTCGATAGTTAAAGGAAAGGTAGTAGATAAAACATTCTTCATTAATGGTGACGCAATACCAACAGTTTCTGAGAAGCCAGTGAAGAGTCTTGGGAGATGGTACGATGGGGATCTAAAGGACACAGTTCGGGTGGGAGAAGTTAGACGACAAGCAGTGGAAGGGTTGAAGAGCATAAACAGCTGTTCTCTACCTGGCAAACTAAAACTCTGGTGCTTTCAGTTTGGTCTACTGCCGAGGTTGCTGTGGCCACTGACTGTGTACGAGGTTTCTTTGACAACAGTGGATAAGCTGGAAGCGTTGATAAGTTCATACATCAGGAAATGGTTGGGAGTTCCACGCTGCCTTAGCAGAGTGGGACTTTATAGTAAAGGGATATTGCAGCTGCCAGTCTCTGCTTTAACCGAGGAGGTTAAGTGTGCCAAGGTCAGACTGGAAATGACCTTAGTAGAGTCACGCGACAAATGTGTAAGGGAGGCAGCCCCTGTGTTAAAAACTGGTAGAAAGTGGTCAGCAAAGAAATCTGTAGTAGAGGCAAAGGCTGCCCTTCAAATTGGGGATATCGTGGGACAGGTACAGCATGGAAGAGGGGGTTTTGGGCTCAGTTTAGCTCCTCCAAAATGGCACAAGGCAGGCCCAGCTCAAAGGAGGAAGCTGGTAGTCAACGAGGTGCGAAAGCAGGAGGAGAGGATGAGGTGTATAAAGGCCATTTCCCAGGCCAAGCAGGGAGAGTGGATGAGATGGGAGAGTGTGGAACAACGCAAGATGGGCTGGCAAGACCTTTGGTCAATGGAAGAGAGTAGGATCAGTTTCCTTATTAGGTCAACATATGATGTTCTCCCATCACCGCAGAACCTAAACCTTTACTTGGCGCCATGACCAGGTTCTGCGATGTAAGTTGGCTCTTAGCCAAGGTCGGTCTACTTGGCGCCATGACCAAGTACTGCGATGTTTGGCTTTAGCATTGGAAGGCAAGCGTAGTATGAGCAATAAGTTGCCGCCTGTTCTAGCAAAACATTACACACAGAAGACAATATTCCTCCGCCCAGGCGAGCAACCACCAAGAAAAGGTGTTAACACCAATTCTCCCCCAGGACAACTGGAAGCTGCTTGGGACTGGAAGATGCTGGTTGATCTTGATCAACGGCTTATTTTTCCACCTGAGATTGCCACCACTAACCTACGACCAGATATTGTTTTGTGGTCTGGATCAGCACGCATTGTTTAACTGATAGAGTTAACAGTGCCATGGGAGGATGCGGTAGATGAGGCATATGAGAGGAAGAAACTGCGGTATGCTCAGCTAGCCACTGAAGCAGAACAGCAAAGATGGAGAGTCCAGGTTTATCCAGTAGAAGTGGGTTGTCGAGGTTTTGTGACACACTCTACAACCCGGTTCCTCAGAGACGTCGGATTCAGCGGCCAAGAGTTGCGTCGCACAGTAAAGAACTTATCTGAAGCAGCAGAAAGCTGTGAAAACTGCAGGCAAAATCATCGGGACTACCCTCCCGGAGATCTCATCTGTGTAGACCACCCGCTGTCTGCGTAAAGCACACAACATCATAAGAGATCGGTTCCATCCAGCACACGGCTTGTTCCGCCTGCTGCTGTCGGGCAGGAGGTACAGGTCTCTTCCAGCTAGAACCACTAGAATGGCTAACTGCCTCTACCCTCGGGCAGTTCGACTGCTGAATGAGCACCATTCCGGACTACCTCCTTCTGTTACCTAATTTACACATCTAACATTATTTAACATTACCCAACAACTGCAATAACTATGAACTGGACTCTGCATTGTTGCAGCACACATAATTTTACATTTTCATTGATTGGTAGTGATTCACCTTATACGCCCCTTTTTCATTTATATGTGTCACTATGGCCCTATTTGTGGTGCTAGTATGGACTTTATTATCCAACAATTGCAATAATTGTAACTGGACTGTGCAGCTCTATAAGTGATTCCACTTGATATTCCTTTGTCTTGGTAGCTGTCTGTTGCGGTGCCCTGTAAACAAACTGTTTTTATTGGTGATATTTTGCACTTTATGAAAACCACTGTCGATTGTTGCTCTGATGTAATTTCGTTGTACTTGCAATGACAATAAATAATAATAATAATAATAATAATAATAATAATAATAAAGGAGCAGCAACTGGCTGTGGTTGAGACGGAAAGATTCTAGCTGGCTGTGTACAGGCCGCCAGCCCGCAACGCTACAGTTATGTAGAATTCTTGAAAACTTGAAGAGTCTGTTGGTTTATTTGTATACGTTCCTGTGGATATTGAGTGAATGACGGGTGGTTGAGATATTGCGGTAGGTGGTATGCCATACGGAACCGTTGCCACTGAAAC
Source organism: Siphateles boraxobius (assembly GCF_051911475.1). NCBI lineage: Eukaryota > Metazoa > Chordata > Actinopteri > Cypriniformes > Leuciscidae > Siphateles > Siphateles boraxobius. The sequence continues at coordinate 10,771,187 of NW_027509188.1, forward strand.
TGCTTATTAATGCACCAGTGGGGCTCGACAGCCAAACGGGTTGGCGCGTATGGTTGGGTTGCGGAGGTTGTGGTTAGGTCTCAGCAGCAGGAGGGATGTGTTGGTCAGTAAGCTGGGCTGAGTTGAGTGGGGGACGGAGGGGGGTGACTCTGGGACGCCAGAGTCACTGTCGAGCCCTCTTGAGGTGTCGTGGGCTAGTCGACGAAACACTAAGGACGGAAGGTGCCCACTTGAAGACCCTAGAGATGTCCCCTACTCGGCTCAATCCAGACGGTTGTCGTGCTGGTCCTGTAGTTGCAGCCGTCGCGTGTGCTGACGCGCCAATTACAATGCAGCCGTTAAAGCCGGACAGAAGGGGGGTCACACCACCATATGGAAATAAGCGTAAATGGATGGAGAAGCATAGTTTACTGTAAAGCTACGTCTTAGTTTTGCTTATCTTGGCGAAAGCCGAGTACAAATCAGCATGAAGTTTTAACATCTACTCTCGTGTAATGGAAATCATTGGAAAAAATTTTTTTTGTAAAAATTTTTATTTTAAATTTTGTGCGATCGTTTTGCTGACTTGATATATTTTATATGTAACACACCATTGTTGTATGTATTTACATTTTTGCTCATCTATCATTATTGTTCACAGTGGTAGAGATACTTTTTCAATACAACTTTTTAGGCTGTGCTTTAAGCACTGTAGGCCTTTTCTTAACTACTTAATATATTTAATAGATTCTTTTGTATTATATAAATGTTTGTATTATAAATGTTGGTATACACTTCTTACATGTTTTCATCTGCTTTTCTGATGTAATTGCCCTTTTCACTTGATTGGTCCTATCATGGATGTATGTGATCATGTGACCATGCATGGCTGTATATATGGAGGTGTGTCTCCCCACTTGTTTATATCTGATGAAGGGCTTGGGCCCGAAACGTTACATGTGGTGAGCAACTATTAAATATCACTTAGGAGCATTTTCTGGTGTGCGGACTCATTGTTTACCTTTCTGCTGTAGAAACTCCAGATCCTCTCAAAGTTGGCATTTTTTTGATCTGGAGGCTGAATGAGGGCATCTCTTGTGTGGATGCTCAGGATTCCATCAAGCCAATTGTGCAATCACAGGCAAAGTGCCTTCCTTCCTGCTCCTCTAAGTACTTGACAGAGCTGGAGCTGTCTCTGGTGCATACAACAAAAACAAAAAGTGTTTCTCAGAAAATGTTCCGATCAGCTAGTGACAGAAGTCAGTCTGAGAATGTGACATGCACTGAAGAAGCTGTACTTTCTCCATTTCATGCACTGCCCACAGTGATATGAGACGATCGAAACTCATCAAACCAGGATGTCTGAGTTATGAGGAAACATTTACTTTCGTCATTTACTTTCATCATGTAGCTGACAGCAGCTCAGGAATGAGGTTGGAGCTGTGTGGTATAGGGTCCATAGACGTGGGTGTCCTGCTGCTCCCATGTTCCTGCTCGACATCCGCTGCTACAATTAGTTTTTACTTTATTGCCATTAACACACCATCACAGGCAATTCACATCGCACAAACAAGATCCAGAATCACCTGCGACTAGGCTTTATTCCAATTAGCAGCAAAATAATACTGCACAGGTGTACACAGGTATCCACCTGTATTGACATTTGCGCATATACATACATACATTCATACATACACAGGCAAACCCAGTTACCTATCAACACCATACACATCTACACACACAGACAATCAAACCTACACACCCATACATACGTAGACACATCCAGTTGTTACCTTATGTACCTCAAAGCAAAAGGGTATGGGGTTCCTGACCAAGGATGTTGACCAAGAAACGGAAAAGAAGACAATGATTTTCCTGCCAAGGAAAAACATTATTATTAGTCTGATTATTATTACCATTAATATTGTTATCATTATTATTACTATTATTTTTTTATTGATGTCTATACCACTATACCATGTCTATACCAGGTCTCTCTGCTCTTGTGCTTTTCTGTGTAGATTTTCTCTCCGCGACTATGCATAGTACTGACCTTATTTTGATCTGCAGGCTGAATGAGGGCATCTCCAGCTCCATCAAAACCCTCCAGGCCTTCTCAAGCCCAAACCACCAGCCAAAGACGTGGAGGAAGACATCGTCCAGCCTGAGAAAGATGTTCAGGTTGTGGATCCTCAGGATTCCAGCAAGCCAGTTGTGCAATCACAGGCAAAGTGATTGCACAACTGGCACAACTGGCTTCCTTCCTGCTCCTCTAAACACTTGACAGAGCTGAAGTTGTCTCTGGTGCATACAACAGAAACAAAAAGTGACAGCTAGTGACAGAAGTCATTCTGAGAATGTGACATGCCCTGGAGAAGCTGTACTTCCTCTATTTCCTGCACTGCTCACATGACACCATCAAATCTCACCAAACCAGGTGAGTAAAATATGAGGAAACATTAATTATCATCATTCATCTGACAGCAGGTCAGGAATGAGGATGGAGCTTCTAAGCTGTGTGGTTTTGGTCTGTCGTTGCGGGCTTCCTGCTGCTCCCATGTTCCTGCTCGAACACCCATTGCTTGAATTATTATTATTATTAGTCCAATTAAAGTCTTATAGTATCTTCTTGTCAGCTTTGTGGTATTAAAGAGCCTATAAGAGAGATCCTGTGTATGTCCTCATTATAGTAAGGATTTGTGATGATTTGGGCATATATGAGGTGTAACTTTGGCAGTAATTGACAACTTATTGTGCATCGCAGGTGATGTTACGCAGTAATCGCAAAGTAATGTAACTAGTAGTGTAACTAGTTACTTTCAGCAATGAGTAATCTAGTAAAGTAAGGCATTGCTTACTAGCAATGTGTAATACATTACTTTGTTTGAGTAACTACCCCAACACTGATAATGATTTATAAAGTCGCCTCACAGCAAGAAGGTCGCGGGTTCAATCCCCGGTTGACCCCCAGGCCTTTCTGTGTGGAGTTTGCATGTTCTCACTGGGTACTCCGGCTTCCTCCCACCATCCAAAAGACATGCAGGCTAGGTTGATTGGTGACTCTAAATTGTCCGTAGGTGTGAGTGGTTGTTTGTCTCTGTGTGGCCCTGCGATGGACTGGCGACCTGTCCAGGGTGTACCCCGCCTTTCGCCCTATGTCAGCTGGGATTGGCTCCAGCCCCCCGCGACCCTGTATGCAGGATAAGCGGTTGACGATGGATGGATGACCTTATGAACTATTTAGTGTAGGTAAGATGGTTCAGATATCTGGTCCCGCCCACAGAGTTTGTGGGTGGAGTCACCATAATATAAAGGAGCAGGTCTCTCTGTTAACAGACAGACTTGAACAAGACAGCTGCTGACCTGACAAACATTCACAAGGCGGTGAGTCTGATGTGTTTGAAAGCTTTTCGGTAAATGTCTGAGTTAAAAAACGAAGGAAATGTTTTCAAGTGAATGTGACAGACAGATGTTCTGCCAAAGTGCCATTTCTATGAAATAACAAAAGTTTACTGTAATTTAAAGACAGCAGCCATTCAAATAGTGAAATGCAAAAGGATCTGTTGTCCCTCACACATTCAGTCACTAACCAGTTTTCTCCCTCTCCTTCTTCTTCAGTGTTTCTGCAGTTTGGACTCTGTGGAGCTCTGTCAGCGTCTCCAGCTGCTGTGAAAACTCTCCCATCTTCTCTAACACTGCCCCCTGCTGCTGACTGGCTTTCTGCTCTCACATCATCCTGACGTTTGGATCTGAAGGTAGGAGCATTAGGTGCTTTGTTAAACTTCTGACCATTCAACCTACTTAAAAACGTGAAGGGAAAAGAGCATCCGCAAAATCTGATGGTGGATCTGATACCCGCTGTGAACAGCCAGCTGACTGCTTCATATAGTCGAACTCTACAGAAATAAACCTAAATTCACTTAAATTAACTCTCTGTAATCTTATTGTGCATTAATGAAATAAATACAATTTGTTGTTTTTATCACCAGGTTTTTCAGTTTTTCTGAATCGCTAAAACACTAAACCCGTTTCTCTGAACCAAATGCTCGGTGGCCTAAACCCACTTTACATCATCACTCTTTTGGTAAAACCTTAAACAAGTTCAGGTAGTTAGAGACTTTCTGCAAATCTCATCCACTCTTTTTGCAAAACTCTAAAAATATTCTCACTCACTAAAACACATTTTGCACTGTGATGCACTTGTGTTGCAAAAATGGTAAAAACAGCAGCAAAAGTGAAAAGTTAAAGAGTTTTTCTCTGCCTGGTGGCGGGAGGTCTATGGCCGAAACCTATTTACCAGGGTAAATCTCTTACAGGCAATGGGATTTACTGACATTTCAGATTGGTTTCCAATTAGATTATATTGAGTTTATAAAGTGACTTTGCTGCTTTAAGCTCTACTGCTGCTGCTCTAGAAATATGTAGTGATATTTTAAATATTCAGTTCCAGTCCTGTTCTGAAGTTATTCTTTTTTAAAACAATATATTTTAAAGCAATAATTTAGTAATGAAAATGAGACAATCATAGACAATGAGAGGATCAATAAGAGCAGCAGTATTGATGAAATCCTAATGATACCCATGCCTACTTGTGAGAAAATGGCAGCAGTTTGTGATAAAATATCACTCACAGTTAACAAGTCCATCTCTGGGGAGAAGTAGGTGGGTTGTCATACCATTTTCTATATGCAGGAATGTTGTTTTGCATCTTTACAGCCTGTGTCCTTGTTCTGATTATAGACTTTATTATTTATTAATGTTAAAGTAAAGATACAACTGATAAACAAGCATAACCATGTAAATATGTAGAAATTGAATATATAAAATACTTTATACAAGCACAGTATGCTACCTCGGCTAATAGCTAATTGTTACAAACGACAGCTGTCTTTATGTAGTACCAAAATTGTTCGTATAAACGTATCTGCTACCCTGCATTTCTTTCTTCACACACATTGTAACAACTGTGCACAAAAGACATTGGTTGATTTCTGATAAAATGACCCAATAAATACACAGCAAATGTCGCCTTATTTTTTTCTTTTCACCAACAATTAATAGAGGAGTAGTTCTTGTTATATCACTGTTTGTGATATTCATGTCATGAAGTCATTAAAATATATTTTATATCTTTCAGAAAAAAAAAAACAGGAAAGTCACCACTGCTGAAGAAATCAACAAAAATGGGGAACGAAGTACCGAGAGAACTTAACATGGGCGACAACCTACAGTGCTGCAAGTGTCATAAAATCCTGGATCCGTGCAAATCCTCTGATGCTTTACACAAAACCTATAAAAGAGGGCGGGATGTGTTTGAGTTCAATAATGGTCAATACTACAGACCAGTTGATCGATACGTGTACGAGTGTAGAGCGTGCTTTGAGAAAAGTTAACTAATGCAGAGAAGAGAAAAGGAAAGAAAGAGGAAGAGTGGGAGAGAGAGGTGGAAAGCAGAAAAAGATTTTAAAATCCCCTTAGAATAATGTAGGGAAATGATTGTGGGAAATATTACAGGATAAAGCTTGAGATGTGCCTCAGACCTGGATGATTAGTTGCTGAGCTGCGGGGCTCAGAGGGTGAAACAGACCTGATAAAATCCCAGACACAGTTTGGATGGCAGGAATGCTCTTAACAAAGATCCGTGCACTTGGTGAATTCTTCCACCATAAAGTGATCTTGCTACCTTCAGATCCACCAGGTTCCATCCAGGTCACATTTTCCTAAATCCTGTTTGTCTCTGGGCCCCTGCTCTCTTCTCAGCTATTTTAAAGGGCACTTAAAACTGATGTTTTGGGGGATAACAATTAACTATGTAATATATTCTGTGTGTTACTTTCCATAATGTTAATAAATCTTTAATGGTGTTTTTGTGTTGCTGTGAGTCCATCTGCAGATGATTTGAATAAAACTACAGAAAGACAAGTGCAAAGTCTCAAAGTGTTTATTTCAACAAGAACTCCCACCTCAGTGTTGAATATAAATGTTATGACACATGCTCTCTATATAGTATATTCACATAGATTATTCTATGAATACAGAACAAAGTAAATCAGGACACCAAGCAGAGAGCAGATACAGCTTTTTGTGTGTAATAATGATTAAACAAAAGGTGAACAGGCTGAAGCGGGAATAAGGCAGGCAGAGTCAAAACACCGGAGGAAAGTCTGAGCTATAAGGGCAAACACATCTAAGAGATACAAACAAAAATCCAAAGTCCAGAAGGTCAGACAACAGGTAATCAACAGGTAAGGGCTGGGACTAACACCAAGGGCACTGCTGAGGGTTCAACTGTGCACACTTGACAACAGGAAACAAAGAATAAATGACACAATGATAAAATCTTCATTTCTGTCTCAGACCTGCTGGATATAAACATGCTACAAACAACATGTGCTCCATAAATTAAGAAAAGAGAAGATACAGAACCTGAAAATATCCCATCAGGAAAGTTTCAGCCAGAAGTGAAAAGATATCAGAGGTGAAGAGGAAGAGGAGGACGAAGACGACAGAAACCACCAGAGGAACTGTTGGATTTGTGTTAGTTTAGTTTTAATTAAATTTTTAACCTTTATAACTCATTTGACTTCAAATGTCGCTTAACAAAGGACGTCAGTGTTGATGATAAAAGTCCAGAGTTAAAATAAAAAAGACAATAAAAGCTTCAGAGAAACATGGAGTTTTTGGTTCCTCCTGCAGGTTCAGGAGTCACTCGTTATTCTTCATCACTCAGAGAGTCTTTAGTTGCTTTTGTGAAACATCTCTTCAGCTTCAGAAGCTTCAGAAGATGGATGTTACCTCAGTCTCTGCCTCGTGAGATGGAAGAGATGGAAATGAGTTCAGTGTAATTCACAGTTTGTCCTGCAGAGGGCAGAAGGTACTCATAAAACCTCTGAACACCCTCAATACTGTGACTAATACTAATGACCGTACTACATACTGAACTGTGAACTGTTTTCATGTTGTACCACATAATGCAGTGGTGGAGTACTTCAGTAAAGGTAGTAACACCACAGTGTAGAAATACAAGTAAAGATACTAAAGTGTTAACTTTAAAATATACTTAAAGCACCTGAATTAAAGTATTTGTTACACAGAATGTCCCATTTCAGAATAATACATTTTATATTATTAATCTGAATCTGCAAAGTCATTCAATTAATGTAGTGAAGTAAAAAATTGCAAATTGTCGTGTATAATTAATTTATAATTTATATGTATAAAGTAGCAGAAAATGTACTTGTTGTGGTACAGTACTTGAGTAAATGCTCGTAGTGACCTTCCACCACTGCGTACAGGAAGCTTCAGTTTTATAAATCAGTTGATAATAAATGATATTCACTGACAGATGTCAAATCAAACTGTTTACCATTTATACACATCAGCCAGCGGTATTAACAGGTACAATAAAGAAGCTCAACACGTAAAGCTAATACAGTACAGGGCAAAAGCAGATGGACAAGAAAAGTTGTGAATAAAAGCTGATTGAATTTGTAGGATTCCCTCCTACAAATTGGAGAAATAACAAAACTAGAACATGCTTTCCTGGTAAGTAGACTTTCTTGTCACTCCAGTTTTGTATACTCTCCCCAAAATCCATAAAACCTATACAAATGTACCCCCAGGACGGCCCATCGTGGCAGCTATTGGGTCTCTAACAGAGAAAATTGCAGCATTCGTGGATCATTTTCTTCAACCACTCATCACTTCTCTTCCATCCTATGTAAAAGACTCTATGGAATTCATTAATATGATTCAGTCTATCCAATTATTAGATGAACATTGTTTCCTGGTGACTATGGACATTGAGTCTCTACACCAACGTACTGTTTGAAGGGGGGCTAAAAGCAGTAGAATTATTTTTAAATCAGCGCTCCAGCTGCACCCCAAGCACTTCCTGTATTGTGGACCTCATTGAAATTGTTCTTACATCCAACTATTTTCTTTCTGGCTCTGACTTTTACCTCCAGGTGTCAGGCACGAGTATGGGAGCTAAAATGGCCCCAAGTTTTGCATCCCTATACTGTGGACTTCTTGAAAAGGAAATCATCCTGAATCAACTATGCAACCCATTCCTACCTTCAATTTCCAACTGGAGGAGGTATATAGATGATATTTTTTTCATTTGGACCGGCTCTGAGACTCAGTTAAAACAATTCCATGATTTTATTAACGCTAATAGTAGCTATTTGAAATTTACAATGGATTATGACAAGCACAGGATTAACTTTTTAGACATTCATGTTTACAGAGACTTGAATAGACTAGGATCTAACTTAAATCGAAAAAGCACTGACAGAAATTCTATTCTTCATGGACAATCTTTTCATCCCATTCCACTCAAGAGGAGCCTGCCTCTGTCTCAGTTTAGTCGCATTCGCCGGATCTGTAGTTCTGATAGTGATTTCCAAGCCCAAGCAGTGGATTTGGAAAAATGTTTTCAACAGAGACAATACAAACATGAATGGATTACCCGAGCACGTAATCGTTTTGAAAATTTATCGCAAATTGACTGTCTCGGCAACACCAGACCCAGAACTTCTGAGTCTAGAGTTAACTGTATTGTCCAATATTCACCTCTTGGCAGAGAGTTCGAATCCATCATTAAAAAACATTGGCACATTACTGACTCTTATTCAGCACTTAAATGTTTTACTACATCACCCCGCATTGTGTACAAAAGAGCACCTAATCTCAAAAATATGTTGGTGAGAGCTCATCTTCCACCATTGACTCCACCACACTTTTTACAGTCTATTCCTTTTTGGAATTACAGATGTGGCAACTGCACTCAATGCAACTTCACACATAAAACTACCACCTTCAATCACCCATGTACTGGAAAACTTTTTGATATCAAAGGTTTGATTACTTGTAATACAAAAAATGTTATCTATTTACTTAAATGCCTGTGCGGCTTGGCCTATGTTGGTAAAACGACCAGGCCACTGAAAATAAGAATCTCAGAACACAGATCAAACATTCATAATCATGACACCAAAAGCCCAGTAGCGCTTAAAAGAGAAGCATTTTGGATTTATACCCTGGACACTTTAGCTCCAAAAGGGTTGAATGAAGACTTTGACCTGAGGCCATTCCATTAAAACAATCTGTTTGCTGTTAACACAAAAATGCACATTCCTATTAGTCACTCATGGTCATGTGGCAAGATGTTGTATATCTTATTAAGTAATGCAACATACTCACCAGGCATGTTTTAAAAAGTGCAGAGGAATCTTCACAGAGAAACATGAGACCTTCCAGGATAATTTGCTTTCTGTGAGTCACAATATTTGTGGTCTAAAAAAATGGGTACAAAACAACAAAAACATTTTTTTTAATGCACTGTTATTATTTGAACTTTTTATGAGTTTGCATGTATGTTTGAAGTCATAGAGCCTCTGCTAATGATCCACTGAATCAAATTAGATGGGTTAAATAGGAAATCAGTATTGTATGCAGTATTCTAAGTTCAAGTCAAAAATCAGTCTAATCAGCCAGTACTTGACATTCATTGTCATATTCCTTCAAAAATATCTTTAGTAAATGTTCTTTATTTTAAAGCAAATGGCTAAATCTGTTGAATCTGTTTTTTAAACTATCTATCTATTGGTAACTTTGACACATGATGGTCATAACAAGTGAGATGATCTTTCATTTCTGTTCCAAACAGTACTTCTCCTGTCATCTCCTCCTCTTTTCCTGTTGAAAAAAAAGTTACATATTGCACCTTTAAATACACACAAATCCATGAACTTGATCCAATTTGCAAATTTATTTTGCAATCCACAAACAAAAGCATTCAACTTGTGTCTGTGAAATTTAGAATTAAATGAATGTGCAGATTTACAAATAACAAATAATCTCTTTTGTTTTAATGTATCACAATTTGTGGTTCAAATTCACTACAGTTGAAATGCATGTTTGTAGAAAGCGAAATACATGTGCAAATATGATCAGATTCATTGATTTTTCTGCATGTGTTAATAATAATAAGCCTGATCGTGAAAAAATGAATAGCCGTAACAGGGCTCTGCGATCAAGCTGATATGTTACATGTACTTTTACAAACGTCTTCAATATAAATACATATACTTATTACTTACATAAAACGGTGGCTTTCGCACTGTAAAGCAGAAGAAAGAAGAAACACGTTGGCTGTGATAAGGTCCGTAGATCTCGCACTCAGATGCTCAAAATGGCTCCTTCGTCCTGTCTATTCGTAGGTTCGTAGCGCGCGCTTCATTGCACATGCGCCAACTTCGTGGTTGTTACAATGCGCATGCTCCAACCTTTAACCCAACTTGTATGCTTGTTAACTTACATTTACAAATCGAATTAACAATTAATACTAGGTTAGTCCAACGATTGTTGAACCAACTTCTTTTCACTGGTTAAGCCAACTTTTTTGCATTTAATTGTCCAGTTAACTAAAATATGTTCATTAGTTTAACTTTTTGTAAGTTGGATTTTTTACAGTGGCTCATAAACAATGCAAAGAGTTACTAAAATTTCCATGGGCTATATTCAAACAGCTGGCTCATATATTTTATTGAGGGGATGGCTACCTGTTTTATTAAATTTGTTTTGTGCGTCTTTACGCACGGTAGGTAGGCCAATACTTGGATTAAGTTGTATTGTAGTTGCCAGGGTTTGCTACGGTGAAAAAAAATGTATAACAACTTAACCTTGTTTTTATATTTATAGTAATTGTAGTATAGTATAATTATATTATAGTATAGTATAATAATTGTCAGTGTCCGGTTGGTGTGCTTGGTAGCTCACTGAATCCACTGTAAGAATATGTGGGTGCGCAAAACATGCCTGGTATATTTAGCCGTTATTTGATTTCAGCTAATGATGCTGTGATGCAACTCCATAATGCCGCATATCTATTAATAAAGGGCTACAAGGCAAACACATGGTGTAAGACCCCCCCCCCCCCAGGAATACCTAATCTCATGTATCTGGCACCTCACCTGTGGGGCACAGAGGACCTTCTTCTTCCACTCACTGATGACTTAGCCAGTTGCAAAGAGAGCTGCAAGTTTCTCAGTGCAGTTCCATGTGATGGGGACATATTCGATATGTGCACAATAATGATGGAAGAATCAGGCTTCGGCTTCCCAATGAGTATGTCACAAGCACTTGACTTGTATGTATCACTGAGGAATATCATCCGCCCAAATGTGTTTCAGTAGCCAACTGCATGAATGTCACCTTTTGTTTCTGCCAAAAGACCACTCATCAATAATGCCAAGACCCTTTTCAACACCACACCAGAATTAGTGAACACTCATGCAAACCCAGAGAAGGAGATGGGACGAATCACTTGCTTATTTTATTTCATGTGTTTCACGTAAGACAAAAAATCTTATTTTTTCTGTTATGTCGAGTAGTGGTGGCTGGTACAAAAAGAACTGCAGACGTAACCACCATCATCAGAATCGAAGCCACAGGTCCACCTTGGTGTACAGACGCCAAAACGCTATTGGGCAGTTTTTTAGTTTTTGGATGAAGACGGTGTCTCTAATGGAGCGAGTCTGAAACCGGTTCAGAAGGAATGGCCATGTACCACAGTGCAGCTCTGAGTCACTTTAGACAGTACCTGGAGAGACTGCTGGCCTTGGCTGAGGTACCAGAGGACGAGCTCAACCCCTTAACAGACAACTGACTATCCAGGTGTGTGTGTATGTAGCTTCAGCTATGGGATGCTAGAATTAATGAGCTATGAATTGTATCTGAAGCTGAACCTGTCTCCTTTACTCATGCAACCTTTTCTTCTAGCCTTTCTCTTTCAGGACCATCCAGATAAGAATAAACACCTAGGAGCTGTAGAGGTGTTCAAGGTACTGAGGACTGCCTGGGATACTGTCAGTAACACAGAGACAGTAGGAGAGTATGACATGTGAGTACAAATGTGGACATTCAGTACAAGACATACTGTATGTATGGTCTCTAGATTATAAAGCCAAAACTAGAAACGGATCCAGTATCTTCAAAAACATGTATTCAGTAGACGTTTAGGTTTTGTCAGTAGCACATATACAAACATTATATCATTTTGTAAACTTTATTTTGAATATTTTTTTCTCATTCTCCTTTTTGTAACCACTACAGAGTGAACAAGCCCCTCCGTGGGCACTGCGTTTGCATAATTTCAATACATGCAAAATGATGAATGTTATTTGACACTGACAATCCTATGTCTATTGTTATAAGACGTACAATGTTTTCTTCTAAAATAATAGTGGTTACTGGTTTTATAATTGTAGAGCTCCTTAAGCCTGTAATGTTTATGTATCACCTGTCAGCTCTTTTTTCTTTCCATGCAGGATGAATATCACAGCACTGAAATCTCTAAGTCCATGAATCCCTTAAACCGCAAGATGACCTGAAGGAATCCTATTTACCAAGTCTGAAGGCAGCACAAGTATGTCACTACACATCCAACATCATCATTACTCAGAAGTAAAAAATTATGTATCACACACAGCTAAATCGTGTCTTGTGTAGTAGACTTTAATCATCATCATCTTTCCTTTGTGAACTGTTTGTGGGCAGGTGGTTCGCGATGGATTGTGCAACCATTGTCATAGTGCTGAGGAGAGGAACTTGTGGGCCAACGCGGTCTGTGTCGGCCGAGTCCAGCATGTTGGACCTACGTATCAGTTTGCCTGCATAAATGGCAAGGTTCGTGTCATTACAGGTGAATGTCAGATTTTGTCAAAACATTATCCACACCCCTCATTAGAAACTGTAGTTTGCATGAGCTGTTGTTATCAGTACCCACCCCCACTCAATGCATGTATTTGCAGGAAAAGCTTAAAAAGCTTCAGAGCACAGTTTCAGTTGTATGTAGTACAGATTGTAAAGCTTTTTCCCTCAGTCATGTGATGCTGTCATGTTTCAGAGTGGGCAGTTAGTCAAAAAATACACTATATAAATTCCTCCTGACACACACCCTGTGTCCTATCACATCTGTTGTTGTTTTTTTCAAGAACAAAACTCCACAAATACGTTCTTTTTTAATATATACAGTAGATATATGTAAATGATATGTATTTGTATAGCACCTTTCTGGTCTTTGCGACCACTCAAAGCGCTTTTACAATACAATCGCATTCACCATTCACACACATTCATACACTGAGCCAAAGTGCTCAAACAGAAACTAAATCTATTGGTGGAATAGCCATCAGGGCCTTCCAATAAACGGGCAACCCACTCTACCTCCTGAACGACAGCCGCCCCTATATATATTATATGACATATGTAGTAATTCTGGAATTTGAAATAAAGTGTCAGCTAAAAATTAATAAATGTTAATTTGGGGTTTTTGTTGTGACTTCATGGTAGTAAAGAATCTACTATTTCATCCTCCTCCTCCTCACTTAGGCCTCAGATTTATCAATGAAATGGTTTTGGTAGATGTGAATATCAAATATATGGAACGTTAGCCATAGATTTCCTGCCCTTTTAGACTTAATGTAAAATTAATTGAAACTTTTTAAATCATAGCAGGAACTCAATTACTATCATATATATTTTTAAATCAAACCCCTAATGTCTTTATAATTTACCCTAATCTATTGTGCTCTTGCTACATGACGATCTATAATAGCAGGAAATAACATAATTTCACTTGAGGCTCCAACTCAAAGGATTTCTGAACTTTACAATGCTCATTTTCAGGTCAATTCTCAGAGCACGCCACATGTCCGACCAACTCTGCAGATTTGCAGGACCTCTTCCACCGCATTTCAAGGGAGGACCACCTAATGACAAGGCTGCCAGTGGGGGGCTTCTTTCCCTTAAATCACCCCCATCACTAACCACCTGGTGCTGGATACCCCAGTCCTCTCTTCCCCCATTCCAGACAGTTTTGTACATGGCAGGGGGTCCCTGGCCATAGTCCAGTGAGACGTGTACTGAGAGTGTCAAACCCGACCAGGATTTGCGTGGGTAAGGCTGTGTTCAGATCAGCCAGAGGAGAGAGACTAGATCATTAGGGAGGGGAGGCTGTTGACTGAATACAAGTATTGAAGGTTGGTTAAAAAAAGTTATTATTTAAGTAAAACTTGGAGAAAAGGTTACAGTCAGCCATGGCTCACCGTGATCAAAAATGAAATCTTTTTTTGAAATGTATTTATCTTATTTGAACAGTAAGCCTAATTTAGGCTAACATGAATGTCAGCGATTATACAACAGGCACTCAGAACTGGAGTTGACAGATGTCTTTATAACCTTTCTGCAATTCAAATATAATAAAGGGCTGGGTGCTAATACCTCCTTTGAAGTCACATTACAGACACATTTTTTTTATAGTTTTCAATCACATAGATTAACATTTACAGTATATATGAAAAAATGACACATATTTCCCAGTATAGTTATCCACTCCCCTTCAGGTCGGTAAATGTTAGCGGAAAATTACCTCCTGCACCTGAGAGCACATATTGAACCCACCCCCCAATCTCCATTTTTTTTATCTGTACCTGCAATCCCAATTTGGTTCTATTCCCTCCTAAAGTCCTGTTAATTTCTTAACCCTGGGTTACATTAATATCTCACAATACACTCATGTTAAACAGACCAGAACAGTCTACTGAAAAAGGAGCAAACACCTTATTTCTATATAAAAGGCAAAAACTAACCCTTCACAATCAGTCAGGTCATAGAGTGCAAGTATTTTCAGTAAATTTAAAGACTAATTTAACTAAATATCTAATAATTAAAGTAAAACAAAATATGCAAATCTCGAACTATGCACCATAGGGTAGGTTACTTGAGTTATTCAAGGATACTTATTTCTTTTAAAACATGTGGAACTTTTATTGCACAAATGCTGAAAAACAATGTGGTTGAAGTACAACCCCTTATCTTAAGAGGAAAGCAATACCACTTTTAACAGTAAAACTACTTAAATATATTGAATTAAAACATTGACTTTCTGGTAGTTGTTTGTTTTATGCTTATAGAACATTATAATTGGCGTTCTGTGTATCTGCAAATTATCTACTTTATGCTATCATAGTCCAAACAAAAAAAGATAAATTCTGAGCTATTGCATATCCCATGCTGCAGTTTCTAGTTACAATGTGAGGAATTTGTCATACCAATTTCTAAGAAAACAATACACGGTTATGTAATGCCTTTTGTACTTTAAACAGCATATCAAAATTAAATCACTTGTGTATATACACTATGTGTACTATAAAGATGTGAACATGTTAAATTCTTCTGTAAAAATGCACACAGTCACAATCAAATATCATTCTGTGAATGCAAATTCACTGCATGTAAAAAAAAAATTAGCTGCTAGCTTTAACTGAATCAGGGCGCACATTTTAAAGACAATCCAATGTCAAAGAGAGCTTGTGTTAATTAATCAGAACAAAAAGTTAAATCCTGAAACCATGCCTTTTGCAACTTAAACATTATCTTTGATATGTTCTTTCCAGAAATTGTGGGTGCTACCTATTGGCACTCAACCTTCTGGCCTAGATGATATCCATTACCCATACTGAACTTGTGAGTATAGTATTGAAATCACTACGGAGGTCTGGATAATTGTTGTATCCTACAGGTAGCTTTAAAAGGCTGCCACATGTATGTGATTGTGGTCTTCGCTCGAAGTCTGAGGTTTCAATGAACTCTATCTTAATTGGTTTTTCCAATCAAATTTGAACCAGTGCAGAAGCGGAGGAAAAACTGAAGGGTTCTCAGATCAACTTCACCTACATATCTCTTCAGATAGCGGGCAACTGCTTTTTCGGGTGCAGTCATCTCATCTGGAAACTGCAGGAGGTCCTTTACAGCTTTCCCAGTTGGGGTCTTCTGCTCTATGACATGATGCAGAGCATCTGGTGGCAACACCCTTGCTAAGTGCACCACAATAGGACGCCAACATTTGATTACATACATTGGTGCCTGTATGAGAGATGTGTGTCCCATCTGTGAGAGCAGTGGGATCAGATTGTCCTTTGTAGGAACCTGCTGGCACTCGTGTGGCTCAAGAGCATCAAATAGTGAATCACTGTCAACAGAGTCAAAGTCTTCCAAAGCCTTTTGAAGGACCTCTCTGTCCTGTTCAGACACGTACTTCAAGAAGGTGTCCTTTAAGCTGCTGAAGGTTGTGGAGTACAGTACCTCTTCCAGCAAGTGTCGCCAGTTTTACTGGGAAATAGCAGGCAATCTTCCACCCTACTACTAAGATTCTAGCAATAGCCTGCCACTCTTCACACTGATAATCATGCCTAATAAAGGGTACTTTCACATCCCCGCCCATGGTGCACCTTTCATAAAAGTCGGTCCAAAACTCTGTGAAGCACTCCCGGGTCACACCACTTCCCTCCCCTTTTTCAAGTTTTCCATTAGGTAGGCGCATCTTAATTAACACATCGGCGCTTAAAATATCTGGGTTTGTGAAGGCTTTGATTAGGTCAGTGAGACAATGCCCTCGCCTAATAATCAGTGTAACCGGAGCACGTTCGCCCAGTGTCTAGTCATTGCATGGCTCTGCAACAGGGCTGCCAAATCCCTGTGGTTGCTGTTCATTTGAAAGGGCTGTTTGAGGTTCGCCTGGGCTCTGCAGTGGCTGGTCAGGCCAAGGACCTGGTTGATGTCCATTCCATGGCACAGTGTCATCCAACTGCACATCTTCAGCTGCCAAAGCACCAATTACAATCTCGAGGTCGATATCTTGGTAAACTATGTCATCCATATCTTGTACCTCAGTTGAAGCATGTGGCTCATGACCTGAGATCAACAGTTGGGGTTGAAGTTAAATGCATCTCTGCTTCCTCTTCCTAAGAGGACAACTCCACATTTACTCTTTTGGTACAAAGATACAGCCTAAGAATTTTTACTTTGCTTTCTTCATACAAGTTATCCACAGTGCTCCAACTGTTGACGTACCTGAGACGATTCAATTTCAGTAGAATAATCTGAGAGCCTTTTCTTTTTTTTCGAAAAAACATTTGGGAAAAACAGGTCTACAGCTAGTTTTTTGATTTCCACTACTGTTTTATCCTTGTCGATTTGACTGTGTCTCGTTCCTCTCCCATTGATTGCCTTTACTTGTTTGTACCGTTTGCCTTTTTCATTAAAGTCCATCCATCCAAGCTCCACCCGTCTATCTTTTTTTGGGCATTTGCATTTCCTGCCATTGGCTTTTTTTTCACAGGTGCAGGTGCTTCTCCAGACAGTCTCTGACGTAGCCTTGTCAGTATAGCCTCTTTCCTGCTCTTTGTGTCAAGTTATGCATTGGCTTTCCGACAGAAGGCCACAGTAGCTATTCTATCTCCAGCTTTAGGGATGTACTTTGCCAGGTCTCCATCATTCATAACAGCGATTACAGATGCATCGATCTGGAAAAACAAAAAATTGGGAGCATGTTTAGATTGACCTGTAAATAGTAAAACATTTTTATAATTTTAATTTTTTTTAACATAATGTTATATCTTTCTGAATTCTGTATTTTCAATTTAAGCACCTTTATGTCATCAGAAAGTGTGTAATCATGTGGTGGTGAATACAATTTCAATAAGAAAATTTTACAAATTGTATCATGAAAACACTACTCAAATGCATGTGCAATTATTTATGGGGACAGTTCTCAATAAATGTAGGCTACATCAACAGTAGGATGTTAAAACAGGCTATTATAATACTATTTGATAAAATTGGAAAAAAATGCTCCAGTGAATGAATATAGTATGGATATGCACTTACATAATTATGAAAGACATCTTAGTAGGTAAATGAGGAGAGACCGTAATCCATTATGGGCGATGACATTGTGTCATATTGGTAGGAAATGCGTTATTCAGATACTATAATATAGGCTAATATTAACTGAATATACACAGCTGCTCATGATTGTGAGCATGGTTGGTATAAATACAATCTGTCACCTGTTAACCAATCAATACGTCTTTAATAATAAAATGACAGAAGACCAATTAATGTCACTGTCAATCTATTAGAAACAATAGACATAGACAATAGACACACTGACCATGCCGCTGCTTTGCTCCACCTCAGATCTTAACAACCTCAACAATCACCTCCCCAGATTCCATCCCATCCATGTAGGTCTGTTGCACTCCAACTTTCTGATGGGGTTGTTTCATGACAATTAAAAAAAAAATGTCATTGGTTGTTGCATTAAATCTTACCCAGGTACAATCATGCTATTTTCTGATTGGTTATTCTGTAGCTCGACTAACAACACCAGGGGAGACGTGCTTGATTCCTGACGGTTCCATAGTTAAAGCGGCGCGGCCAGAGAATTTTGGGGGTCTGCGGCATATTAAAAATATTATACATAGTTTTTCTGCGTGAAAAATACAATGTGTGGCGGGAGTGCGTGACAAAAGACCGAAATGAGTGACTGTCACGCTCAATGTGTGACACTTGAGAGCCCTGATGAAGAACCTTTTGCTATCCACCGATCCATGTTGTGGTTCTAACAGCACAGAACTTGAACGTCACGGCCGAGCGCCACTAGCCTATTTTAGAAATCACACAATAACTTGACAATTTAATTTAAATTTTATATCAATATAGGCCTACATATTCTTTTTACTTTTTTTTTTAATGGGAATTTCCTGGTAAAATGAAGGTAAAAAATATTATTTTATATTTTATTTTGCCTTTCCACGGACCACCTGCAGTACCCTTTAAAGGAACACTCCACCGTTTTTTTAAATCGGGGTTATTCACTGTCTCCCATACATTTAGATAGGTGGGCAAATGCGTTTTTGTCTCAATGCATGCAATGTCTTAGTCTGGCAGCGTCACCGCCGCAAGCTTAGCTTAGCATAATGAATGGAATCCTATGTTGTCAGGTAGCATGTCCTGAGTAAAAGTGATCCAAAAAAACAACTAATTACTTCTTGTGGCCTGCTTATTCACAACAAGTACAAATAGCAATTCAGATTAAGACTAGGCGATTTCCTAGTCAGAGATTGATTTGGGACTATATTAGGGGAAGCACAGGCGAAGCACTGCTACTTGGGCGCAGAGATATCACGCAACACCTGAAATAAAGCTTGCCACAAAGAACCGGCAAAAGTAATGCTTATGCATGAAACATTTGAATTGTTTATTAATAAACTAGTTTTCTATGTCAGTGGCTGCAAAGATAAAGTTGACAATGCAGACTCGCCATCTTCACAGTAGTGAACGCGCCTGTCAGGGTTCTGCACTGACAGTCTTGTTCCTGTTCAATGTTTCTTTGTTTGTCTTGTGCCTGAGCACATGGCTTTGTCTTTGTTTGTGTTGGCCATTTGCTCCTCTTGTACCACCTCCTTGTTTCCCTTTACCACGCCCCCTTGTTTAGTCCTTGTCTGGTCCTTGTTTCACTAATTGTGCTCACCTGATCCTCATGTGCTCTGGTCCCTTTATATTGTGCTCCTTTCCCTCATGTCTCTGCTGGTTCGTTGCATGTGTATGAGATTCTTGCTTGTCTACTGTTCCTTTAGACTGTTTCCTGCTAGTTGTAGTTTTTGGATTTTATTCTTTTGAATTAACTTTAGTCTAGTTCCTGTCTTTTGCTCAAGGTTTCTCAAGCCTTATTTTTTGGTTTCTATTTTTGATTTTTTGTTTGTAGCTGCAGTTATTCATTACTAGTATTTTGTTTGGTTATTTTATTTTGTTACATTAGTTTATTTCTTTCCTGTAGTCGCTGTGCTGAGTCAGTTTTTATTTCTATTTTGCTTTTTCTCGTTCTCTCTTGTGTTGTTGTCTGTTCCTGTCCTCCATCCTGATCCACCCTGGCTGCTGCTTTCAAGACCTGGAAGTGTGACTGATACAGCTTTGGTTGCAGCTCAAAGTTTCCAGCCTCTGGTTCCTCAAGCTACTGCCTGATCTCCAATCATTTATCTGGTGCTTCTCCATCTCCTCGATTCTCCAGCCTTGCCTGGGTCGGAGCTCATCTGTCTTCCCTTTCACCTGTTGACTGTCCTGTCCTACTGTTTGGATCATCCTCACTTTTACCATCCCTATTGTGTCTTAAAATTCCATCCCTTGGTCATTCTGCATTTGGGTCGTCTGTCTCCATAAGACTAGTGATGGGCAGATCGAGGCTTCGTGAAGCAATGAAACAGTTGAACCAAATGGTCCATATTGTTTCGAGGCTTCGAATCAATCCGACACCCGTCTCAACGGTGACACCTAGTGGTCACTTGCAGGTGTTGATCTGAAACAACCTTGACGAGCCATGAAAATTTGTTGTTTTATTGTACTTTTCTAATATGTGAATCTTGTAACCTGTAGGCTCCTCACTGTGCATAATGTTATTTTGGTCCTGCAAAATGAATATTAATAAAATAAATCAAGCCACAATGTCTCACTTTTTTACATATTTTTATTCAAAATTATTAATTTTTCTGCTGTGGAACGACTTCGCCTACTTTTTTTTACAGATAATTTCTCCAGCCTTTGAAAAAATCCTCTCACAAGGGACACTTGTTGCTGGCATGCAAAGATATTTTTTAGCTAGGACATACAAATGAGGAAAGATTACTGCTCTCTCTTTCAAGTAAATTAGTGGATCATGAGTTCTGGACAAATACGCATCGTTGATGTATTTTTTCACTTCCACTGTGGCATCAGCTGTAGCATTGTGTATCATCTGGGTTTGATGGATACGAGTAGGGATGGGAATTGATAAGATTTTATCAATATCAATGCCACTAACGATTCTGCTTATCGATCCGATTCTTTAACGATTCTCTTATCGATTCCTGATAGCACTGTGTGGGAAAAAGTAGTCTTTTTCGGGGGGGAAAACAAGTCGTTTCAATGCTTACACTTGACTAAGCAAACTGTACTTTTTATGTAATTTCTGTAATAAATGGAACCTTATTGTAAAGTGTTACCGATTAGTTATACACCGATTAAACGTCCCGTGAGTTCAGTGTTGGAAAGATCAGTTGTTTTAACCATTCATTAAAACGAATCGGTTCAAATGAGTCATTAGTTCGCGAATTGGACGTGTCATTATCGGACGTGTGCGCGTTGTGTGATTATCCCGCCAGTTGGGACATCCCACAAGATGTGTGTCATCACAGAAAACATTTCATCACTGGATCTTTTTTTTTCGTTTATTTGAAGTGTGATTATGTCAGCTGAATGTGCGGAAGACTTTTCAGAGAAGATAAGGCAACGTATTTTAGCACAATTCACACCCAGCGGCAATTCAGGAAAAACAAATCTCCGAATGCTCCACATAAAACTTTAGTCTCCCTACCTTACCATCGTGTCGTTTATTTTGATTAATATGTGCGAGGGAGAGAGGAAGACAGCGCTTAGTTTTGAGACGGTGAAGCCTACTTTCGCCTTGCTCCGAAGAGAGAGAGTGCGTTCGCGCGACCGGGGCGCTCTCTCTCTCTCTCTCTCTCTGCTCGATCAGTTTAACATGCGCCCTGTCACAAGCGCAGCGGTTCATCTACATTACCAGAGAGAGACAATTTTACTCACTGATCAAATAAGACTTTGCAGGACAAAGATTATCTTTGGACGCGGTGCTATGGTGCTTGATAAAGGACAAAAGGGACAGTTGTGAGTTCACGGTCTGTACATACTATGGCTGACTCAGAGCAGGAGCATCGATAAGAGGACTCGTTAACGTCGAGGGCATACAATATCGATGGATCGTAACATTTAGAACCGGTTCTCGAGTGGAACCGGTTTTCGATTCCCATCCCTAGATACGAGTGTCAAAAAGTTCCCATAAAATGCCCTGTGTTTCAACTGATGGTGATGGTGATGATGTTGATGGTGATGGATACATCTATGCATACCTTGCTTAGATGGCCCAGCAGTGTCAGTAGCAGGCCTAGGTACAGGGGGAATGCCATCCTCTGCACCCTGCAAAATGGCAGGATGAGTGCTCCTCAAATGGCGCATCATGGATGATGTATTGTTGCAGTAGGCGAGCTGCCGATCACAATACACACATCTCACTTTATTTGGGGTTTCTAAATGGAAATGCTCCCACACCACAGATGTACGGCATCTCTTCTGGGGAGCCTCCATTTTATCTATCTAGATATGTATCTCTAATCTATGTAATTAGATATATGTATCTACAATCTATCATTTAGATATGTATATATATAATATGTATCTATAATATATGTATTTAGATATGTATCTATAATCTATGCATCTATAATCTATGTATCTATAATCTAGCTATGTATTTAGACATGTATCTATAAATGTATCTATAATCTATGTATTTATATATGTAGGCTATCTTAAATCTATCTATATATGTATCTATCTATCTATCTATCTATCTATCTATCTATCTATTAATCTAGCTGTCTATATATATTTATATCTATGTATCTATTAATGTGTCACTATATGTATACTCTGTGTCTCTAGCCTATCAGTCAATGTGTTGTGTAAATTTAAATGTAAGCCTAAATATAACTAAACAAATCGCACTATAAATGTCACTATATCACCAAAAATCCGCTATCTCAAAATCAAACTCCTCTCACAAAAACCCACGAGGTCAATATGCGTTGATTTCACTTTTATACAGATGTGCGATTGTGTGGTCTGTTTCCGACCGTGTCAATCAAACGCTGATTCGGCGGATCACACCTGATGAAACATTTAGTGAAACACTTCGAGGCTTCTTTTTGCCATAGTCACGTGACATGGGTGTTTTGAATCACGCTTCGAATCAGTGTTTCGAAACATCTGCGCTTCGGGATCTCGCAAAGCTTCGGAACGACTGTTTCGCGTCAGCCATCCCTACATAAGACTGCTTTGACTAAAACTGACAGTGCCTATAGAGAGAAATGCACACTTCATATGAATTAGCCTACATAAGCAGAGAGTAGCCCATTTATTTTAGTTTTTAATTGTTTTTTTATAAGTAGACATTTCAAGCTTTCTATACGTTCTCAGGTCTGTGAGACAAGTATCTTATACCCTGAGTTTCGGTTCATTTATGAGACGCTCCAGTTCACGCGCCTGCGCCTCCATGTCCTGATTATATTGTCTACTATATTTGCTTATTTATTAATCCAGACAATTTGTTGATGAAACATTGATTAAAATTAAGATACAATTTATATAAAACAAAATTCACTTTAAAGAAAGGCTTTCTACAAAACAAAACTTAATAAGTGGTCAAAATCATGTCTGACCCATTCCAATTGTTTTCTGATATAATGGGCATCTTATGATCCTATCTTACCTTATCTCATGCGGTTCCCTTTTCATATAATCAACATAGATGAAATTTAAAAAATAACATTATATTATTTAAACATAAATATGAAACGTATGTTTACGTTTTTTAACTTATATTTAAGCGTCACACTGCTCTGCTTTACTCACATGCTCTGGGGCCTGTTTCAGAAAGGAGGTTAAGTGAAAACTCTGAGTATGTTAACCATGAAATGAGGGAAACTCTGGGTTTTCTGTTTCAGAATGGGAGGTAAGTCAAACCTGAGAAAGCAGGGTAAGTCAAGCCCGTTTCTGAAAGAGAGGTAACTTATACTCAGAGTCAGTTACCATGGTAAC
Source organism: Siphateles boraxobius (assembly GCF_051911475.1). NCBI lineage: Eukaryota > Metazoa > Chordata > Actinopteri > Cypriniformes > Leuciscidae > Siphateles > Siphateles boraxobius. Next base: position 10,794,722 of record NW_027509188.1, read on the forward strand.
TTACTCTGTGAACCTAACCTGGTCGGGAGCAGGTTTACTTCCGTAAACCCAGAGTTTATTTCGGTCTCCTCCCCTTTTTTAAAGAGGAAGTGGTGTTTAAACACCTCATTCATTCTTTCGGTACATTTATTCATTGCTCTTTTTCCCCCCAATTTTTTAAATAAGATGAAGTCTATATAACGTCTTAACTGGCAACTGAAAATACAGTAGATTAGAGTTACATCATGTAGTTCTAAACAAATTCCACAGAATTAAACTTTGGCATTCACTGAAAATCACTGAACTGTGTTCATCTGTGCACCAGAAGTTGATGGACCTTCCTCCTGCTGTTCTTCCACACTCTGGGGACGGGGGAGAGATAAGAATATCCGTTTATACTTATATATAAACTTAGATGCTATAGGCTACTCCACATAAATAATGTGAAGAAATGTGAATGTGTAGATTGTTTGATGTGTAGACACATAATATTAACATTTCCTCTGTAGGCCTCTCTGTGGCAGCAGAAACTGTTTCTTCATCCCCATCGTCCTGTGAAGATGAGCATTTGGTTGAGCACATTTTATAATACTATTTGTCATAATTTCTGGTGTATTGAGTAGGCTACTTACAACTGTCTGGGGTTCTGTTGGGACAGGAGGCTCCAAAAGACAGATATTACCATCAGAATCTGTTGGGAGCAACAAAAAACCCAACCCAAAGTAAAATATATGGAAATATCAAAAACAGCCTATATAAAAAATAACATATATGCAGACCTCTTACATATTATGAAGGCCCTTGAATCTTCGGGAGTGACTGGCTCTGATGAAGTCCCTCCAGGAATTCCCTCAGCCATTGGCCTTCCAGCATTCAGGCTCAGGGCCATCTCCATCTCCTCTGCATCTCCATCTCCACTGCATCTCCATCTCCTCTGCCTCTCCATCTCCTCTGCATCTCCATCTCATCTGCATCTCCATCTCCACTGCATCTCCATCTCCTCTGCATCTCCATCTCCTCTGCATCTCCATCTCCTCTGCATCTCCATCTCCTCTGCATCTCCATCTCCATCTCCTCTGCATCTCCATCTCCTCTGCATCTCCATCTCCACTGCATCTCCATCTCCTCTGCATCTCCATCTCCTCTGCATCTCCATCTCCTCTCCATCTCCTCTGCATCTCCATCTCCTCTGCATCTCCATCTCCTCTGCATCTCCATCTCCACTGCATCTCCATCTCCTCTGCATCTCCATATCCACTGCATCTCCATCTCCTCTGCATCTCCATCTCCTCTGCATCTCCATCTCCTCTCCATCTCCATCTCCTCTGCATCTCCATCTCCTCTGCATCTCCCTCTCCATCTCCATCTCCACTGCATCTCCATCTCCTCTGCATCTCCATCTCCACTGCATCTCCTCTGCATCTCCATCTCCTCTGCATCTCCATCTCCTCTGCATCTCCTCTGCATCTCCATCTCCTCTGCATCTCCATCTCCTCTGCATCTCCATCTCCTCTGCATCTCCATCTCCTCTCCATCTCCATCTCCTCTCCATCTCCATCTCCTCTGCATCTCCATCTCCTCTGCATCTCCTCTGCATCTTCATCTCCTCTGCATCTCCATCTCCTCTGCATCTCCACCTCCTCTGCATCTCCATCTCCTCTGCATCTCCATCTCCTCTGCATCTCCATCTCCTCTGCATCTCCATCTCCTCTCCATCTCCATCTCCTCTCCATCTCCATCTCCTCTGCATCTCCATCTCCTCTGCATCTCCATCTCCTCTCCATCTCCATCTCCTCTGCATCTCCATCTCCTCTGCATCTCCATCTCCTCTGCATCTCAATCTCCTCTGCATCTCCTCTCCATCTCCATCTCCTCTGCATCTCCATCTCCTCTGCATCTCCATCTCCTCTGCATCTCCATCTCCTCTGCATCTCCATCTCCTCTGCATCTCCATCTCCTCTGCATCTCCATCTCCTCTCCATCTCCTCTCCATCTCCATCTCCATCTCCTCTCCATCTCCATCTCCTCTGCATCTCAATCTCCTCTCCATCTCCTCTCCATCTCCTCTGCATCTCCATCTCCTCTGCATCTCCATCTCCTCTCCATCTCCATCTCCTCTGCATCTCCATCTCCTCTCCATCTCCATCTCCTCTGCATCTCCATCTCCTCTGCATCTCCATCTCCTATGCATCTCCATCTCCTCTCCATCTCCATCTCCTCTGCATCTCCATCTCCTCTCCATCTCCATCTCCTCTGCATCTCCATCTCCTCTGCATCTCCATCTCCTCTGCATCTCCATCTCCTCTGCATCTCCATCTCCTCTGCATCTCCTCTGCATCTTCATCTCCTCTGCATCTCCATCTCCTCTGCATCTCCACCTCCTCTGCATCTCCATCTCCTCTGCATCTCCACCTCCTCTGCATCTCCATCTCCACTGCATCTCCATCTCCTCTGCATCTCCATCTCCTCTGCATCTCCATCTCCTCTGCATCTCCATCTCCTCTGCATCTCCATCTCCACTGCATCTCCATCTTCTCTGCATCTCCATCTCCTCTGCATCTCCATCTCCTCTCCATCTCCATCTCCTCTGCATCTCCATCTCCTCTGCATCTCCATCTCCACTGCATCTCCATCTCCTCTGCATCTCCACCTCCTCTGCATCTCCATCTCCTCTGCATCTCCATCTCCTCTGCATCTCCACCTCCTCTGCATCTCCTCTGCATCTCCATCTCCTCTGCATCTCCATCTCCTCTCCATCTCCTCTGCATCTCCATCTCCTCTCCATCTCCATCTCCTCTCCATCTCCTCTGCATCTCCATCTGCTCTGCATCTCCAACTCCTGTGCATCTCCTCTGCATCTTCATCTCCTCTGCATCTCCATCTCCTCTGCATCTCCACCTCCTCTGCATCTCAATCTCCTCTGCATCTCCATCTCCTCTGCATCTCCATCTCCTCTCCATCTCCTCTGCATCTCCATCTCCTCTGCATCTCCATCTCCTCTCCATCTCCATCTCCTCTGCATCTCCATCTCCTCTGCATCTCCATCTCCTCTGCATCTCCATCTCCTCCCCATCTCCATCTCCTCTGCATCTCCATCTCCTCTGCATCTCCTCTCCATCTCCATCTCCTCTGCATCTCCATCACCTCTGCATCTCCATCTCCTCTGCATCTCCATCTCCTCTCCATCTCCATCTCCTCTCCATCTCCATCTCCTCTGCATCTCCATCTCCTCTCCATCTCCATCTCCTCTCCATCTCCTCTCCATCTCCTCTCCATCTCCATCTCCTCTCCATCTCCATCTCCTCTGCATCTCCATCTCCTCTGCATCTCCATCTCCTCTCCATCTCCATCTCCTCTGCATCTCCATCTCCTCTGCATCTCCATCTCCTCTGCATCTCCATCTCCTCTCCATCTCCATCTCCTCTGCATCTCCATCTCCTCTCCATCTCCATCTCCTCTGCATCTCCATCTCCTCTGCATCTCCATCTCCTCTGCATCTCCATCTCCTCTCCATCTCCATCTCCTCTGCATCTCCATCTCCTCTGCATCTCCATCTCCTCTGCATCTCCATCTCCTCTGCATCTCCATCTCCTCTGCATCTCCTCTGCATCTTCATCTCCTCTGCATCTCCATCTCCTCTGCATCTCCACCTCCTCTGCATCTCCATCTCCTCTGCATCTCCACCTCCTCTGCATCTCCATCTCCTCTGCATCTCCATCTCCTCTGCATCTCCATCTCCTCTGCATCTCCATCTCCTCTGCATCTCCACCTCCTCTGCATCTCCATCTCCTCTGCATCTCCATCTCCTCTCCATCTCCATCTCCTCTGCATCTCCATCTCCTCTCCATCTCCATCTCCTCTGCATCTCCATCTCCTCTGCATCTCCATCTCATCTGCATCTCATCTCCATCTCCTCTGCATCTCCATCTCCTCTGCATCTCCATCTCCTCTGCATCTCCATCTCCTCTGCATCTCCATCTCATCTCCATCTCCTCTGCATCTCCATCTCCTCTGCATCTCCATCTCCTCTGCATCTCCATCTCATCTCCTCTGCATCTCCATCTCCTCTGCATCTCCATCTCATCTCCATCTCCTCTGCATCTCCATCTCCTCTGCATCTCCATCTCATCTCCATCTCCTCTGCATCTCCATCTCCTCTGCATCTCCATCTCCTCTGGATCTTCATCTCCTCTGCATCTCCATCTCCTCTGCATCTCCACCTCCTCTGCATCTCCATCTCCTCTGCATCTCCATCTCCTCTGCATCTCCATCTCCTCTCCATCTCCTCTGCATCTCCATCTCCTCTGCATTTCCATCTCCTCTGCATCTCCATCTCCTCTGCATCTCCATCTCCTCTCCATCTCCATCTCCTCTGCATCTCCATCTCCTCTCCATCTCCATCTCCTCTGCATCTCCATCTCCTCTGCATCTCCATCTCCTCTCCATCTCCATCTCCTCTGCATCTCCATCTCCATCTCCTCTGCATCTCCATCTCCTCTCCATCTCCATCTCCTCTGCATCTCCATCTCCTCTCCATCTCCATCTCCTCTGCATCTCCATCTCCTCTGCATCTCCATCTCCTCTGCATCTCCATCTCCTCTCCATCTCCATCTCCTCTGCATCTCCATCTCCTCTGAATCTCCATCTCCTCTCCATCTCCACTCCATCTCCTCTGCATCTCCATCTCCTCTGCATCTCCATCTCCTCTCCATCTCCTCTCCATCTCCATCTCCACTGTATCTCCATCTCCTCTGCATCTCCATCTCCTCTCCATCTCCATCTCCTCTGCATCTCCATCTCCTCTGCATCTCCATCTCCTCTCCATCTCCTCTGCATCTCCATCTCCTCTCCATCTCCATCTCCATCTCCTCTGCATCTCCATCTCCTCTGCATCTCCATCTCCTCTGCATCTCCATCTTTGCGAGCCTCTTCCTTCTTTCTGTTGGCTGAGAAGTCAAATGAGAATGAACATTTAATTGTGTTAATTAGACCTATGTCAAAAATGCTGCTGCACTGCAAGACACTGGATGCTATTTAGTTATTTAATATGTCAAATGTTTGTAAAGTCAGGTAGCCTACATCCATGATATGCTCAAGCCTTACCTGACTGAATTATGTTTTTATATTTCATTTTCAGCTGCTGCCATGTTCTTTTAATGTCTGCAGGATTGCACCTACATCAAAATTATAATTAGGTTGAATAACATACTGTTCTTCCAGTTTCACCTCTGATATTATAACAGTTGGGCAAGTTACTCTAAAATAGTTATTAATTACTAACTACAAATGACATCTTCAACAGTGATTAATGTAATAATTACTATCTGTAGAAAGTATTGGTCTACTTATTACTAATTACTTTATAAATCCCATATCAAGCTCAACCAATTGAACAATACAAAAAGAGAAAATAAACTGCGCTTTTAATGCTTTCAAATTAACAATATACATTTGCATGAATTATTCTTGAATTGACCAAAGTGTGTAGAGAGAGAAGGTTACATTAAAAATATACCTTTAAAACATGTTATGTTAAATCCACTGTTGTTTTATACAGAATTGTTCTATAGTCTATGCAGTATTTAATGCAATGACATCATATTTTACTTTATATTTCAGAAGAATTAAGAGTAATCCCTTTAATTTAATTACAGTATTTAGATTACTTGGTAATTACACCCAGCACTGTATAACAGTAATTAAAATGTAAACTTACGCATTGACTCGAGCAACTATTTTCTCCCAAACTAACTCTCTCGATCGCCGCTGCTGCCCTGTTGCTGAAAAAAATGTTTGCGTACTGTTGGTGAGAAATATGCAGACCTCTTTTTGTCTGGCGCTGTTACCATGGTGACTCATAATATCTGCGCTCCATTGATAATGGCTTTTTATAGTTGTGGTGCACGCGCTTAACTCAGAGTCAGTCAACTTAGAGTTGATTGAACTTACTCATTTCAGCTGTTCTGAAACCGAAAACTCAGAGTTTCCCAACTCAGGGTAAGTCAACTCAGAGTTCAAGTTTTAACTCAGAGTTGGTTGAACCTCCTTATTGAAACGGGCCCCTGGTGTGTAGCCTATATATGCATGTGTGTGTGCATGTGCTGGAGGGGTGCGATTTTCAAATAATCAAATAATACCCAGCTATCTTCGAATTTTATTTTTGCTTGAAAATTTCGTTTTGTATAAGTTGTATCTCCATTTTAATCAATGTTTCATCAACAAATTTGCCTGGATTAATAAATAAGAAGCAAATATAATAGACAATATAATCAGGACACGGAGGCGCCGGCGCGTGACCTGGAGGCAGCTTCTCATAAATGAACTGAAACTCAGCATATACGATACTTGTCTCACAGACCTGAGAACGTATAGAAAGCTTGAAATGTTTTTTTAAAAAAGCTTTAAAAAAAACAATTAAAAACTAAAACAAATGGGCTACTCTCTACTTATGTAGGCTAATTACTATGAAGTGTGCATTTCTCTCTATAGGCGCGTTCACTACTGTGAAGATGGCGAGTCTGCTTCGTCAACTTTATTAGACCTAATTAGTTAAACTTTAGAAAACTAGTTTATTAATAAACAATTCAAATGTTTCATGCATAATCATTACTTTTGCCCGTTCTTTGTGGCAAGCTTTAGTTCTTTGTGGCCTGTGCTTCCCCCTCATATAGTCCCAAATCAATTTCTGCCTAGGAAATCGCCTAGTCTTAATCTGCATTCCTATTTGTACTCGTTGTGAATAAGCAGGCCACAAGAAGTAATTCATTTTTTTTTAATCACTTTTACTCAGGACATGCTACCTGACAACATAGGATTCCATTCATTATGCTAAGCTAAGCTTGCGACGGCGGCGCTGCCAGACTAACACAATGCATGCACTGAGACAAAAATGCATTTGCCCACCTATCTAAATGTAGGGGAGACGGTGAATAAGCCCTATTTCAAAAAACGCTGGAGTGTTCCTTTAAGTTAGTGTGCTCTAGGGGTGTAACAATATATCGTGTCACAATTTATCGCAATACAAAAATGCAACAATATCGTGGATAGTGACAATATGTATCGTGGATAGTTCACCCAAAATAATAATTACTGTGTGAGAAAGTTTTCAGAGTTTTAATGTCAGTAGTACTACATTAAACTACGATAATGTTGAATATAGTGTATAATAATGCAATGGAGGAATATTTGTGTGTCCTAATGATGCCAAATGTTACCATTACAAATTGACTGACATTATTTTAAATACATCTAGTCTGTGCAGATTGAAAGCATATTTGTCTAAAATAATTATTCTGTATTTTCAGCTTCAGAATCATGAATATTGTTATTCTGGTGTCTCTATTGTCCTGTGCATTGTGTTTCCAGCACCAAGTTCAAACCTATTCATTTACACACACACAATGTAAAACAAATTTAGCATTTTAATCAACAGTTTATCTTTTGTTCACCTTTTAACATGTCCTGGAGTATCGCAATAATCGGGAGTTCACTATCGTGATGTATCGAATCGTGACGTGAAGGTATCCTTACACCCCTGGTCTAAACAGTCTGAGTTTATTGAAAAGCGCTATATAGCCTAAATTAAATAAATTATTATTATTATTATTATTATATGATTACTTGATACACAGACATAACTGATATTTCACTGCATCCACTAGGCCTAATTGTCAATGGCCAAAAACTAGTGTTGACAGACACCATCGTTAACTAAATAGAACAACACCACATGAACGACAGGTGGCTTTGTTCCTGTTACTATAACGTTACAAATTGTACCGGACTTTACGAGGCCGTTAGTCTAATGATAGCCGTTAACATTGAATTAGTCTGCTTAACTTATATGCGAATCGCTAATGCTTCCAGCTCGAACACCTAGCTAGTCTTGCAGTTATCTTAACTCAGTAATTTGCCATCTAACTAAATGTTCACCGTGCTAATTAAAACACTCTTACCTCTGTAAAGCCGTCACAATGATTCATATGATCATCTGCTGTTCTTCTACAGCTCCTTGCCGTCGTCAACAGGGAAATAAAGTTTCCGGGAAATACACATATGGAAATACAGCCAGACGGAGGTACCGTAACCTAAGCTTAGAACGCCCTCTGCTGACGTTTTTTGAAGGCTACACGGACACATGCTTTTCTTACATTCAAAACTACCAAAACGTGAAACACTTAAACAATTAATGAACCAGTCTGCACACTCCACTATGGGCTAACTTAAAATCGTAATCGGAGATTCTTTATTGATAACCCGGGGGACAATTCTTGTGTCACAGTTGATGTGCACATCAAGACATTTAAAGGAATATAAATAATAATAGAAGTTGGTAAATAAATATATACATGTAAAAAGTATAAATATAGGCTATAAAATATGATTATAAAGGACTGGATATGCAGCTTACAAGATTTACATTACTGTACTAACAGAATTGTGATGAGCAGTACTAGTAAATAAATAGAACCAGAACTGCAGCAAACTACATTGCACACTGAATATTAAAACAGAGAATATTGCACAGTATGTGAAGTATTGCACTACAGGGTCCAGTTTAATAACAAAGGGTCCATGTGTCAGACACTTTAATATCTTGAGGCCACAAAATACTATCTTGAGGCCACAAAGTACTATTTTGAGGCCACGAGTTACTTATCTTGAGGCCACGAGATAGTTATAATTATTTTTTTTGACAAAGTGTGACTAGGGGGGCTCCGTACAGAAGTGACTGCTTTCATTTTAAAATATGTCAGAAATATTTTGTACTTAAAATGTAACAGTGCGAAATTAGATAACTGTGATTATAACCACTGATAATGACATCTAATGAAATTTGGCGGGCTACAGTAGGCTATAGTACAGCATCAGTAAATAGTCATATCATAGTTGCACATTTAATTATGTAGATACAAAAAACGATTTTGTAAAAATTGTACATTTAACCTTACTGATTGATTTGCATCAACAACTGATCTGCGTGCTATAGCACTTTTAGCATTTTTTCCATCAGCAACTCACCAGAAACACCAACAATTTCAGACACCTTGGTCCACGCAGGAATTTTTATTTATTTATGTCCCTGTACGTAAACAGGGACAAGTTATAAAGCAATGGGAAACCTGAAACAGACATGATTAACTTCTCCTCTATTTTGCTTGGGAACTAATGTGGTCGGAACCAAAGTTTACTGCTTTCTCTGGAATCCTCTCAAGGGGAGCACTTCTACATTCCCATTGGTTGCCGCTGGACCGCATCATAGCACATTACCATAAAGTTGACCTGACTTCAACTTCTCCTCGCCGCTCTCGCCGTCCAAGACGCGCCACGCTGGAGCTTGCCGCAGGCTCTCATTGAAAATGAATGACTTCCGGCCACTTTGACGCTCAAGCCGGCAGCGGTGTGAACGCACAGTTAGGCTTCAAAGACGGTCTTCAGAAACCTACGGGTGACGTCACGGACACTATGTCCATATTTTTTACAGTCTATAGGTAATGCTAACGGTTTCCTCATTATTGTTAAAATCCAGTGGTTTTCCAAAGAAGGAAACTTCTTCTTCAAAAAAAAATTGCTTCCTTCACTTCCCTGGTCTTTTTTTATTTTATATTAAAAGCACCACTTGTTTTCTTTAGAGACATTGTTAAGCATTAATTAGCAAACAAATATGTCAAGAACAATTTCAAAAGTCTGTAAAAAAAAGAAAATCAGTTATTTAAAATATACACTGACTATACTTTTATAGTTGACGGAGGGTATTTTATAATCGTTCAACCAACTGTATTAAAGTAAAGTGTGTAAAGCCGGGAACATACTTTCAGGACGATTATGAATGTAATTTGGTCGTTACGACTTCTCAAACGCACCGGTTCCAGTTGCACTCAGTCGGTGTACAGTCGGTGTATTCCCCGTCAGACATCCTTCATCCTTACTCATCATTTTGTCAAACACATCTTCTTTTTTAGTGTTTCTTTGTAATACCCTATTTCATAAGTTACCATTGCATGTTAATTGTTTTTAGGCTATTCATTTTGTTCTGTAAAAAATCTGAATAAGCAGTGATTTATGTTATTTTATTTAAAATGGGTCTAATAAATGATAATCAGGAAAATTAAAATGGTACGGTGTAGGATAAATAGTATGTCAGGGTTGGGTGAAGAATGAAGCGAGGACACAGGTTATTTAATAATAAAAGAAAAGAAAAACTACACAGAGGGGGGAAAAAGAAGACTTGAGTTGACAGAGAAACACACAGAGGGAACATTCAACAGGTAACAAATAACATGAAAGCCCACAGCCAGTGAAGAACATAAGCTGCGTGCAATTAGCACTTGTAAGACACACACAACAGAAATCACACACCCGATGTACACACGAGCCGCGTTACACACAACACAAACTCACACAAGACGACAGAGCGCACGAGAACGAGTGTAAGCTCATTCTGTCACAAACACACAGAGCTTGAATGTCCGAATCCCGAGAAGCTCGAGTGGGGATACTCTGAAGGGAAAGTCTCTGCATATACAGCATAGAGATGTCAACTCTCATAGTTGAGTAAAGTTGACAATAAATTCACAGATTCGAACTTAACGGGAACATTTCAGGACAGCAGTGATGTGTGAACTGAATTTGGCAACAATGCAGTCTATTACACTGAAGTTATTAAATATTTTCCATATATAAAAATCATAAAAAATTATGCAAATATAATTTTATACCTTATTAAGTGTTGCAGTATAACCATCAGGACAGCAGTGGTGTGTAAACTGAATTTGGTGACACTATAGTGTGTGACAGTGAAGTTATTGACTGTTTTCGTAGTAAACGCTATTAACTGGGTTAGTTGATGTACTTGTCACGAGGTGACGAAATTCCAACTTTTTCCCTTGCAAGGCGGAACTAATGTTCACCGAGATTGCCTCCCGCCGGACCCATAACAACGGAACACCGGGCTAGTTCCGGGTTAGCGCAAAAATCCCCGCGAATTGGGTGATTGGCTAAAATCGCCGGCAGCTGTGCATGAGGGGATTGAAGCCCCAGATTGGGACACGTTGCCATTAGGGGAGGATAAAAGGAGAGAGTACAGACCAAAGGACAGTTCTTTTTGGGGACGGGGATCTCGGAGGAAGCGTGAGGGTTGGAGAAGAGGAAGTGGGGCCGGCAAACGGGCGCGGCACTGTGAGTTCGGGAGAAAGAGCACACCGACTCAACCGGAAGGAGGGAATCGCTGGATAGTAAGATCGTTGGTGAGAGACCGAATAGTCCAATCAATTTCCATCCTCCTCTCTCGTGTCTGTGGGACTCCCTGATGTGAATGCCAGGTCAGAAAATGGGCGACGGACATCTATATATGTATTTTCCACTGAGTGCTGAATTGTAGAGATGAAGTGATATGATGCACTGTTTTGATGTGTGAAGTGTGAACTTAAACCCGCTGGATGTCCATTATTTACCTGAGTTTTCTATCACGTTCTAAAGACATAAGAAGAGGCTAACACTGTTGTACTCCACAGACATTTGAGTGTATATTCTGACAGCCCATTGTGAAGGACCTGTAGGTGAATGCTCAACTGACTGCTTTGCAGTGAAGCCCTCCAGCCGTAAGTTCTCTGTCTGTCACCTGTAGAAGAGGATTACGTGCCTGTATACTCACCCGACGGCTTTGCAGTGAAGCTCCCCAGCCGTAAGTTCTCTGTTTGCTTTTCGCTGCGAAGAAGAATACATACCCGAAACACGCACCTCAACTGCTCCACCACAGTTCCTCTGGCAGTAAGTCCCGGCCCGTTCTCTCCCTGGGAAGAAGGGGGTGCGTCCCCCGAAATACGCACCTGAATTGTCCTGCAGCAGCCTCCTCTTAGTCGTGAGCCCCGACTCGTCCTTTCCATTGGAAAACAGCGAATAAATAAACTGCAATAAAATACTGTTTACTTGAAGTCTTGTTGTCTGTCCTCCTTGCCTGGCCTCTGTCCGACTCCCCGAGGGTGGTAGGGGTCTCAGGGGCGGGTGCAGCCTGATTGGCCCGCCCCGACCTGTGACATACTCCCCAAAATAACGTCTTCATCATTTTGTTAAATAAAGCATTGCAATGTTTCAAGAATGCTTCATTTATTGTGCATGGCTTGTATGAAAGAAATTGAATTGACAAAACGGTTCGCATTGATTTAAACACATTACTTGTGTAAAACTCAAACCTTTCAGCAGCCGAATCACAACAGACGCAGGAGCGCGGCGCAGCCTTATGACGTCACACACCCAGACCAAAATAAAAGTCCTATTCACATGATGCATTTTTCTTTTGCATCCAAGAAAATAATAATAACTGGCTATGAAAGAGTATGATATTCTGTCTAATATGCAAATCTGTAATATCTGGTATAAATGGTTTCTGCACCCAAATATTACAGTATTAATATGCAAACAGCTACAAATGCTATTAAGTTAAAAATACATGTTAAAACAGTGTATGATTTACAGGGATAGTTCACCCAAAAATAAAAATTCTGTCAGTAATTTCTCTCCCTCATGTTGTTCAACCCCGTAAGACCTTCGTTCATCTTCGTAACACGAATTAAGATTAAATCTGGGAGCTGGATCACTCCTCCATAGACTTCTTAAGGGATTGAAACTTGCCAGCCCCGAAAAGTTATTAAAGACATCGTTAAAATAGTCCAAGTGAATACGGTGGCTCAATCCTAAGTTTATCAAGCGACCAGAATACTTGTTCTGCAAGAAAATAACGAATTTATTTCAACTATTCATTTACTTCTCAGTGGGCCTCTAATAAAGAAAAGTTCATATAATGTGTCATTGTGGGATTTGCAATATGACCAAAATCATATTTGAAGATGAGACATTTTAACAATAACACCAGGTGTGTAAATTCAGTTCTGTTCAGGAGGTTTATTTAAAGTAAACTGGATAATATAACAATAATTGATCAAGTGTTTACAGTATGATCAGATGATTTGGGTTTATATATTTCACATTTATTAATAAATTGACATGTATCAATTTTACAACAAATTAAATGATACATGATAGAATGATACATTTCATTGAAAGGTAATTTTGATAGTAATTATAAAATGATTTATGTGACAATACAATACAACTGGATATAGTTTGAGAAAAGCACAGATACACACCGTCACTCATCGTGACTCACAAACACACACTGATCTTTCTGTGTGTATGAGGATTCATTACACACATTTATTCTGACATGTTATTTTACTGTAGTATTACAGTTTTTTACAGTCGCTAGGACACATTTCTCAATACTTAGGTCACTTTCTCAGAACTCTTCACACAGTTCTCCAAACAAACTTTCAGCTCGGCACAGCAGTTCCTTTCACTTTCAAAATGCACTAAAACTACCATATCACTTCATACATGTCTCAAATAAACATATTCTTCCATCACACTAGCAAAGGTTGACAGAAAACAAATACACTTTGTCACCCACAAAACAATGGCCTAAAAAACACTAACAACAGGTAGCATTATACAATGTTTTCTTCTGTAAAACAAGCACACCTCTCTACTGTTTAGAATTCACTGAAAAGAAGAATTAGTCATTGAATGCATTTTGTGCCAAAGCAATGATAAATGATCCAGAGTTTAGCCCACATATACTTCTGTTGTGCTCACTGTGTGAAGAGTTTTGAAAAAGTGACCTAAGTATTGAGAAATGTGTCCTAGCGACTGTAAAAAACTGTAATGTAATGAAGAGACAATAAGAGACTCTATAACATCTCAGTGTAACTGATTTATCATGCAGCTCAAAGCATTATGGGTAGAATATCTCTAAAGTCTATTCTCATTCATCAACAGTTCCACTGATGATCCAGAAAAATAAACCCTGAACCCAATCCCAGGATAGAGTGTTTGTGTGAATGTGGTCTTGACTGTGTGTATGAGGCTTGTTGTGTCTCTGTCGACGCTGTAGAAGGACAGAGTTCCTGCACTGTAATCCACATACACTCCTATTCTACCGCTGATGGACTCTACAGGAAGTTTAGTCTCTATGTTATTGTGCCAGAATGAGTAACTAGAGGGAGTGCAGATCAAACTCCAGGACATATCATTGTATCCAAACACACACCTTTTACCCCGTCCCTTCCTGCTGATGCTCTTATATGACACTGAGATATCCACACCATCACTCCACTCAATCTCCCAGTAACAGCGTCCACCCACACTCTCTCTACACAACACCTGAGGATTATATCCATCAAATCTGTCTGGATGAGCAGGATACGGCTGGACCTCTGGGTAAGTGTTAGTAATCACTCTGTTATTCTCAGACAGACAGAGGACTTTATTCACTGTGTTCAGATCCAGAGTGAGATGATGATAATCTGATGGAGAGAAAACACATCAGTGAGTGTGTGTGTGTGTGTGTGTGTGTGTGTGTGTGTGTGTGTGTGTGTGTGTGTGTGTGTGTGTGTGTGTGTGTGTGTGAACTGATGATAATCTGATGGAGAGAAAACACATCAGTGTGTGTGTGTGTGTGTGTGTGTATGTGTGTGTGAGAGAGCAACAGTGTGTGTGTTTATGTGTGAGAGTGTGTGTGAGAGAGAGTGTATGTGTGAGCGTGTGTGTTTGTGAGGGAGAGAGAGAGAGAGAGTTTGTGTGTGAGGCCCCATCCACACTACTGCGTTTTCGTTTAGAAACGGAGAATTAAAACGAATACGATCTCCGTCCACACCAGCATTTTAGCTGCGTATTAGAATTGATCTCCATCCACATTAAAACGACTGAAAATGCAGATCACGTGACCATTCACCTACACTGGGCATGCGCGTGCCTGTGTAAACCACAACTTTATTTATAAAATGATCCCGACATCCGCTGGTTCTTCCCGGCTTAACCCAAAACCGACATCAATGGAATTGGCGTGCGTGATTCGCATCACACACTCTGCCCCCGCGGCGCGGATATAAATACGGAATTGGATGCACGCACTAGTTGCTTTTTCGCTGAGGACCCGAGAGTCAGCGGTGGTCCAGCGGTAGTGGCAAGGGGACTACGTCCTCCATTCCCTTCTTCAGGCAACGATGGGTTGCATACGCAACCAGGACGTTCCCTTTCAGTCGATAATGTCGGACGTAGTTGACTCAACTGAATGGGTAGACACTTTGACATCGCCACTAAAGCTGCCACCTTCTATTGCCTAGACCAAAGTCTCCTGATACCCCCTCAATTTTAAGGCGGGGAAGGACAGGGCTTAGGCGAGGGAAGTCACTGCTGTTCCTACAGGACCACTGGGAAAGCGTTCCCGTACATTGGAAGGAAGGGACGTTGCGGAAGCCACATCCTACCCAGAGGTAGGTAAAGTGGAGAATACACATATGAACTGGGTGGATGACCGGGCAGTATGACCGGAATGTCACTGGGGTGTCTCCAGCCTGAGACGGGGGAGACTCACCGGACAGTGACGGCAGATAGACTCTGCCGAGGGAAGAAACGGGCTCGACCGTAGGTAGCCGTATCGTAGAAGAATACACATATGGGGCCGCCGTAGCGACCACAACATATGGACCCAGCCTAACACAGGTTCCACACTGCTTACGAGTGGTAGGCCTAACACCAGACGTTCCGCACGTCGGGCGTCGGAGGGGTATGGAGGAACTCAGCAGGGTTCGGCTTAAGGGAACTCAACTGGAGTAGAAAAGAGCCCGTATCCAGTCCATAGGAGGGGAATGGCGCAGCAAGCCAACACTTGAACCTGAAACTGGCTTCATGAGAAGGGAGCCCACGGGAAGCAGCGGTTCAACTAGGTGTCGTCCAGCCCCCAACTCTAGAATCTGTTTAGCAAAGCATATCGTCAACACCTAGGTGGACATGTTGCATTTCGGAATTTTTCACAGAAATGAAAATAGGCACTAAGTGGACAATTTTGCTTGGAAACACCCTTCCCTCTCTGCTGAATTCCTAACAGATAAGAGCTGGTATGAGGTCTATGGCTTGCGATCTGTACACATCTAACCACTATAAGCGAACAGACAGAGAAAGCCAGGGCTGGATCTGCCTCCTCCGGGGCAGCGCTTGCAGGCTCACCACCTGCTCCTATTACGGGAGACCATGCGAGCAGGAGAACTGATAACAGAATTTTTAACTCACTGCCTGCAGTGGCTCAATGGCAGTCTCTGCAGTGCAGTTGGACCAGAGATAAGGCCCAAGAGGATAAAGAGGGACGCAAGGATTTACATTACCTTGCTCCTCAGGAACCTGACGATCAGGACGTGCTTCTCCATGCTTCTGCATCACGATGAGAATTGTTTAAACACCAAGGCAACATCATTTTGAGGGTGAAGTTAAAACAGCCTACTCCAACCCATCTTGCAGGAAAGAGAGCACTGAAATGATCGAAAGCTTTCAGGATCTCCTCTGGAGAGAAGACGCACTCAACGACTAGGTTCCACTTTAACGCTACCCATTTCTAGGGGGTGCTTGCAGAAGTGATGATATCTACCACATGTACCTGTGATAGCCATCTGAACCTCCGCGTTCAGTGTAGGACTGTTTTTCAGTCTCTTGGGTAGAACGCGGGTACCATCGTGCCCGTCCCTGAAAATGTGTTCAGGGGAAGTCAGAAAGGCTGTCGATGGGAACTAGGTCGAGTTGGGCCAATATGGGGCAACTAGGAAGACCTGTTCCCTCCTGACTTGGGACCGTAAGTGCAAGCAACTTTCGCAAAAAGACAGGAGCACTGCTTAACACTACATGTGAAGATCACTGAGCTTCAGGAGCATTTCTGCTCAGCACTAGAGAGAGATAAGTTCACTGAGCTTTCAGGAGCATTTCTGCCCAACACTTGGGTGTGAAGAACTTCACTGAGCTACAGGAGCATTTCTGCTCAAAACTTGAGTGTGATAAATTCACTGAGCTACAGGAGCATTTCTGCTCATCTCTCGAATGCGAAGAACTTCACTGAACTACAGGAGCATTTCTGCTCAGTACTGAGTGTGAAAGGATCACTGAGCCTCAGGGGCACTGCTGCTCAACACATGAGTGCGATGAATTCACTGAGCAACAGGAGCACTACTGCTCAACACCTGAGTGCGATGAACTTCACTGAAATTCAGGAGCATTTCTGCTCAACATGAGTGTGATGAATTCACTGACTTGAGCAGGCGCCAGACAACCCTGAGTCACAGTCGATTTGGGAAGGCTCACTGGGGACTATTTTGGCCCCTGGGGCAGATGAGAGCCAGTGTCTGTCCAAGGGTTATCCGCTCTGACAGAAACACAACTGGCAGGGAGACCGGAGAGTAGGGCTGGTCCGGATACCATTTTTTGACTTTCGAAGCTTCGGTAGTTATGGACATCGAATATTCGAAACTTCGGAATCTCTATATGTCTCAGACATCCCAAGTCTCCCGGAAGTCTCCAGCATATTAATAGCGACTCCCTGATGCCCGCAAATTAGTTCAAATCTCCCGGAATCTAGAGTTCGCGAGCTCCAAACCGTGTAGCGCGGACACGACAGAGAGGGAGAGAG
This sequence comes from Siphateles boraxobius, assembly GCF_051911475.1. NCBI lineage: Eukaryota > Metazoa > Chordata > Actinopteri > Cypriniformes > Leuciscidae > Siphateles > Siphateles boraxobius. The sequence continues at coordinate 10,812,207 of NW_027509188.1, forward strand.
CGAGAGACCTTGTGTGTGTGCAAATGTACGTGTGTGTGCAAATGTGTGTGTTTGTTTCCGTTTGCATTTTGATTATTTCGAGAACCGTTCATCCAAACTACTTCACAAGGGAGTGCAGTGTTGTATTTGGTGCAATATAGATAGACAGGCGAGACGCGACACGTTGAGAATTAATAAACTTTTAATAAACTACAGAACAGCGTGCAGAGCTTATATGCTCCGAGAACGGACACTGCACTAGTGTTAACTCCGTTAACTTAATCAATATTTTTAATAAGTTAGTTTCATATTTTTCTCACCTACAAATTACTGACAAAGTAGGCTAGATTTAAATAAAGAAGCGGCACGCCTCACGCGAGCAAGGCTTCTATGCTTCGAGAATGGACACTGCACTAGTGATATAAAACACACACACACATACACAGGTCTTTTAACTTAAGCAGTATTTTTAATAAGGTAGTCTTATAATATTTTTCTCACTGACAAAGTAGGGTAGATTTCAATAAATAAAAACGAAATTTAAATAAATAAAAAATAAAAACGAAATTTTAATAAATAAAAATGAAATTTTAATAAATAAAAATGAAATTTTAATAAATAAAGCGAAATTTAAATATAGAAAAACTAAATTTCTCCTATATTTCGCAGTAGATAAATTTAGATTGATAACAGGTAAAAAGGATAATACATTTTATTTCTATTATTCTATTTTACACAATGTCAAAGCAACGCAGCTTAACCCAAAGTACAAGCTAAGGCATGCACTTATCTCCATACAAACTCCACTGTTCTGCGCTCTAGCCAGAGAATACTCCAGTTGCAGGAACACTTTTAGTAGTCCAAGAAGAAGCAAATATATTTATTAAGTATTATATTTCACCAGATTTTATAGTGTATAACATATTAAAGCGCGAATGAGAACCGTTTCGAGGGGGATGCCAGGTGTGCAAAAAAAACCCCTAATATTCGAATGTCACATTTTCAAATCGAATACCAACCCACCGAACGAATATTCGAATGTTCTGGTCCAGCCCTACCGGAGAGGCAACTGAGCGGCCCCGGAATGGTCATGACCCAGCTGAACCCCAGGGGATGGAGTCTCAACTTGCCCTAGCTATAACTATTGTGAGGCTCGTTGGCGGCACGATTGAGTAAAGCGGGAAGAGTGGAACAAAGCGTCCTCACAAGCTTTTGACTTCAAGGAGGTTGCGGGTTAGTTGTGACATGCAAAGGAAGCTTGTGCAACGGTCGTAATGTCTAACAACTCGATGCATGAATGCCCGTGTACTCGAGGGTCGCCCAGGCCCCCGTTAAAACACGCCCTATATACATGGCCCCTCAGTTGAAGAGGGTTTGGCAGCAGACCGGGATGAACTATAGTTACACAGGGAGAGCTGCTCTGCCACGGTCACCTCGGGACCCGGTCATGAAGCTAGCGCTGAAGCGGACATCATATGGAGGAAGCCAATGGCTGCATCTACCGACCCACCACCTAGTAGCATGAAGGACGAGTTTACAATTGGCCTTCATTCCGGCTGGAGGAGCGGCTATATGAAATCCTTCACCATCAGGATAAGAGCTATACAGGGTCACACCCGCCAGACTGGTCCTCTTCGGACCCAGGAATAGAGAAATTTGCTCTTTTCCTGAAAATGTGGGTACCGCTGACCCCGTTTTTATAGGAGTCAGCGGCGGAACAAACACACACATAACAAAAAGCTCTAGCCAACCCTCCAACCGGCCAGAGGGAGTGGATCGGTGACCACTCCAAGAGCAACTTCTCCATCCCTGGGGGGGCCCGTCCAGGTTCAGCGTCTTTTATGCTGTCGCTTACCACCTGGCTTGGCAGCGCCTGGAGCAGGCTGGACGCCCCTTCCGCGGCCGGTTCCACGCCGGGACCTGGGTGTAGGCTGCTGCTATGGTCCAGCGGGAGCTGAGGCGGCTGCAGGCGGGCGCCCTCGGTGACGAGCAGGCGGAGGATCTGACCTCAGCGGGCGGGTGAAGGCAGCAGCGTCCCGCCGGGGCAGGATGTGTCGGATAGCCTCCGTCTGCTTCTGCGCTGTAGAGACCTGTTGGGCAAAATTCTCTACAGCGTCGCCGAATAACCCAACCTGGGAAATGGGAGAGTCCAGGAACCGAACCTTGTCCGCTTCTTTCATGTCAGCCAGGTTGAGCCAGAGATGGCGCTCCTGGACCACAAGTGTGGACATCGCCAAACCGATTGCGTGAGCTGCAACCTTCGTGGCCCGGAGGGGGAAGTCAGTTGCAGTGCGGAGCTCACCCATGAGCTCACGGTCCGGGCTACCCTTGTGCATGTTCATGAGTGCCTGGGCCTGGTGGACCTGGAGCAAAGTCATGACATACAGAGAGGAAGTGGCATGCCCACAAGCTTTGTAAGCCTTGCCCGTAAGAGCAGACGAGAACTTACAGGCTTTAGAGGGACGACGAGGATCACCTCTCCAGGAAGCGGCAGCTGACGGACACAGTTGCATCATAACAGACCGCTTCACTGGAGGGATAGCCTCGTAAACCTTCGGGTTACAGGGCCTTAGTCTGGATGGGAGGTGCAAACGTAGCAAAAGATCTCCGTTTCTAAAGTAAAACGTAGTAGTGTGGATGGGGCCTGAGTGACAGAGAGTGAGTGTGTGTGTGTGTGATTGATTGTTTGTGTTTGTGTGTGTGTGGGTGTGTAGAGACATACATTTTCGTAGTCCTGCTTCAATCCTGATCTCTCCTCCATGATCCACACTACAAAACACACACAGTGACAGTTAATCAGTAAACACACACACACACACACACACACACACACACACACACACACACACACACACACACACACACACACACACACACACACACGCACACACACACAGCTGTGTTTTCTCTCCATCAGATTATCATCAGTTCACACACACACACACACACACACACACACACAAACACACACATACACACTCTCTTTCTCATACACACTCTTTCACACGTACACACACATTTCAGGGTTCCGGCGGATCCTTAAAAAGTCTTGAATTAGATTTTTCAAATTTAAGGCCATAAAAAGTCTTCAAATTCTTATTTTTACTAATGAATGTTCTTAAATTTTAGATGACACTTTGACTTAGACGAATCTCAATGCTTTCCTAATTAAAACTATCTAATTGGCGTTCGTATTATTTTTTATATGTTTGTGGACTTGCTTGTTAATGTGACAATCGTTTACGGCAGCATTACGTCAGTCTCCTGCATGCGAGAGGAGAGAGGAGAAGAAAATGGGTAATGTCCTTTCAAGTTCATTATGTGTGATGTGGCTTGTCTATTATATTGTATAATTTAATAATGATATTGCTTTCACTGGATGTGCAGTTATAGGTAACGTAAATATATTACACTGATGCCACTTCTGTGTCACCTCTGCACTGCAAAAATGGATTTTGATTTCAACAAAACTGTGAAAATATCGAGATATATTTTTTGTCAATATTGCACACCCCTAATGTACAATATTAATTTTGATTTCTGCAGGTCTTAAACATTAAATTTGACTTTAAAAAGTGTGCAGGAACCCTTATTCTCTCTCTTACAAACTCACACACACTTTTTCATTCTCTCTCACACACACGCACACACATACGCACAAACACAAAAAGAGCAAATAGTTTTTATGAAAAGCTTTATAGTTGTGAACACACAGAAGATCAGGTTGTTGAACAGTGTTTTTATGAAGAGCTACCAGGTCTCTGAAGAGTCCAATGCAGAACTCAAGAGAGCGATAAGCTTGGGAGAACTGCACGAAGCGCTCCAGAGTATGGAGAACGGCAAGGCACCTGGGATAGATGGAATCCTAGTTCTATAAAGCCTTTTGGCTTGTGGTCGGGGAAGATCTGCTGATCTGCAGTTAATTGTGTGCATTTTGTGTTAAAGCAACAATAAATGTGTTAATAGTATAACTTACACAGACGGATGTAGTGCTAACTGTGTTAAGAGTTTAGGAAATTATCGTATCGACAAAAAAATTGTCATAGCGATTGTAAAAAAAGTTGGTGGCCTCTTCCTTATGGCATCGACTGGCTTGTGTTGATCCACCTGCATGGATACTTTCAAAGATTCAGTCTCTTTTAGTAGAATTTTTTTGGGGGAAAAATACATTGGATACCTCATAATGTATTATATTTACCAAAAGAAGGAGGACGAGGACTTATACACTTGCAAAGTAGGACTGCAGCTTTTCGGCTACAATTTATACAGCGATTTCTCACTGGTCCAGAGAACTTAAGCTGGAGGCCGGTGGCCGGTACGGTTTTAAAGACTGCTGAAGGACTATGTTTGGACAAGTCATTGTTCTTGTTAAATCCTGGAAAAATCAACACATTGAGAATGCCGGAGTTTTATAAGAATCTTTTTAAAGTGTGGGACCTCTTTCAAGTTAAAAGAATTGAGTGTACATCCTCTTTGTTTTGGTTGTTAAAAGAACCTCTGATTTATGGGTCACGTTTGGACAGTTAAGTCCGTTTTATGCTTCTGCCTCGAATCGACAGCGTACCCCCGCAGACCCCTCTGCGTCGTCGCGAACCCCTCTCTGACCCCTCCGCTGTAGCTCGACGTGCACCTCCAAAAAATTGTAACTACGCGTCAAGGCGCCGCAGACCGCAAGGGCTGTGATTGGTCAGATGCACCGCGATGCAATGCAGCCTGACGCAGGACCATAAAACGGCCACGACGCCGTAGGAGTGACGGCATAGCTCGCCGTGGAGTTGACTCAGAAACATAATGAGGCCTTTAAGGTGCATGTGGGACAATGTCTGCAGCTTTCGCTAAATCTAAGATCACAACACTCCGGTGTTTAATCAATGTGGCCGGCCCAAGTTTTGAAAAGGTTGAAGATTTAGCTGTTTTTTGGGAGTTAAGTCCATGCGAATTGTGGCACAAGGATTACAGAAACTGCAATCTGCTCTTACAACGGAAGAAATTTAATGCTTCAAGGTTTCTGTGAAGGGGAAGCAATCCCTAATGAGAGGGACACATTTCCAAATCTGCTTCTTTCACCAAATTTAGGTGAATGTACAGGAGTGTTTTTAGTATCTCAGAAGTTGACAGATATAGATTTGCATGAAAGTAATGGAAAAAAATTGTATAAAGCTTGTGTAAAATCTTTTAACAAAAAGAGACTAAATGACAGAGTTGACATGCCATGGCGTACTGTTTTTCAGATGAATGACAATGTCAGGCCAGAGTGGAGAGCGCTGTACAAGCCACCGTTAGCTAAAAGAGATGCAGAATTTTGCATGGCATTATTGCTGTAAATGCTTTTATTTCTGTTTTAAATCCAGATGTTGCCAAAGAATGTCCTTTTTGTTTCCAGAGAGAGACTGTTTTTCACACATTTTTGTTTTGTTCAAGGCTTAAGCCTTTATTTGATGGTCTGCAACATCTTTTTTATTGTTTTAATGAGAAGTTTTCTGTGCAAACTTTGGGCTTTAAATATGTTCAAAAGTGAAACTATGTGTCATTTGTTGAATTTTATTTTGGGTAAAGCCAAAATGGCCATTTATATTAGTAGAAGAGATCAAATTTGAAAAAAAAAGTGAACAATGTTAAAAGGGCGTTTGCAGCTAGGATCAAATCAAGACTTGTAATTGATTTCCGTTTTTACAAAGTTATGGACTCCTTAAATGTGTTTGAAGGAATATGGTGTCACAGAAGAGGTTTGTGTTCTGTCATTGATAATGACAGATGCACTCGGGCGCCGCATGATTAACATCGCGCAACATCAGCATCACTCATGCACACGGAAGCACATGAAGGAAACCTCGTGAATTACGGCCGTTTCACACCGCAAGCGTGAGCAGCGCAGGGTTATTTTTTTCCAGCGTGCATGTTAATCAATGAGTGCATTCACACCGGGAGCAGGAGCAGCGTGTGAGCGTCGAGTAGGAGCAGCGCGTGAGCAGAAGTGAAGCGGGGGTTTCGGCGCAAAGTCTATTTTTGCTGCGCTGCTCACGCTCAATAAAAGTGAAAGCACACTTTTGTTGGACAAAATAAATATGATTTCACCCACAAAGTGCCCAAAATGCACAGAATTTCCATGTCTGGTGTGTTTTAACAAGAACTGGAGGAGGCTATGTCAGGAAAGAAATTATTTTTATTATTTCCCAATTGTTTTCCCTGCACTTGCTCCACTTGGCCGAGCTTAGCGCTTGTTTAGCCTGGCTGGACATGTGGCAGAGAGAGAAGAACTGTTTGCGAAATAAAACTTGCCACTGAGTTACAAGTGATTGCAATAGGGCTGTGTGTGTTTTGACAAATATCTTTATACTGCAAGGCTATATTTATTTTATTTTTGTTTGCTATTTATATATTATTTTATTGCCATAACCTGTTTTCATACTGAAGTTTCGTTTCCTAAATAAGTAAATATATATATAAAAAAAATTGTTGAATATTGGAAGTGAAAATGGTTCTTCCATTCCATAACACTGCACTTAGATATGTGTGAATTTCCCACACAAGGAGTAATAATTTATATAGTTCTATTTTATTTAATTTGTTCAAAAAAACGTTCTATGTAAAATGTTCTACTAAAGAAAAGATAGAAAATAAATATTTGTGTTTGCTGTTAAGTGGTTAGAAAAAATTCAATCGGAATCAGTTAAAATCGGTATCGGCAGGCCAAACTCATGAAAAAAATCGAAAATCGGAATCGGCCTAGGAAAAAGTAATCGGTGCATCTCTAATACCGCGTAGCATATTTTTAACTTAATAAGAAGTAACTTCATCGCTCTTTCTGTCAAAATGCTCCCCCACACAGTAGTTGCTTCTTTTCACTTGCTTAATTTTGCTTGCTTAGTGAAATATGTCTGTAGGCACGTGTGGTTGCGAGTGTATTTTTTAAACCATGCAGCACACTAAAACAAAATAAAAAAAATAAAAAAACCTTTTAACTTTTAAACAGTTTAACTGGTAGTATTATTCGGTTAAAATTTTTACTTTAGGTTAACGGTTAAATGGTCAATATGAGCATCCCTATTGGTGGGACATACGTAGGGAAGGTCAATATAAAACAGCTGTGCCTACGAAAAATACTCTCAATGTCACAAGGGACATGACTAGATCTATGTAAGCTTTGGAGAGTGAAATAGTGAAGCTGCAAGATTTGGCAGACTCAACAAGAAAAGGAGAACATTTTAAAGTTCTCAAAAGAAAAAAAGTCAGCTTATCTAACGAGTTGGGTTTTTCTGCCCAAGGTGCTCTGGTTCGCTCACGTCATCAAAATATTGCCAAAATGGATGCATCTTCTCATAATTTTTTTTCAGCCTTGAAAAAAATGGACAAAGGAGACTTATGCACTCTCTGCAGTCCAGCTTGGTGCTGGACAACTGTTGCAAGAGTCTGTGGACATCCGTAAATATGCAGTTGCTTTCTATGAGAAGCTCTTCAAGAAGGAGTTCCAAGAGAGACCAGAGGTGGCGCAGTCCTTCTATGAGGGCTTACCTAAGGTTTCCCAAGAGGCTAGCTACAGTCTGATGAACTACAGTCTGCACAGCAGAGTCAAGAAAGCGGTAAAGCTCCTGGCATTGATGCCCTTCCTGTGGACTTTTATAAAGTTTTTTGGCCTGTGATTGGCAAAGATTTGTTGCCTGTTCTCAGAGACTGTTTAAGTAAAGCACATTTACCATTGAGCTGCAGGAGAGCCTTCCTCACTCTTCTCCCCAAAAAAGGGGTTTTACAAGAGATCAAGAACTGGCGGCTGGTGTCTCTACTTTGCACTGACTACAAACTTTTGTCAAAGGTGTTGGCAATGAGACTGAAAAAAGTTATGGAGTATATTATTCATGTTGACCAAACTTATTGCATTCCAAATAGGTTAATATCTAACAATATCATCTTTATTTGTGATGTTTTGGACATCTCCAATTTATTGGGTTGTGAAATTTGTCTGATTTCAATTGATCAAGAAAAGGCCTTTGACAGAGTTGAACTTAAGTATTTGTGGCAAACGGTGAATGCGTTTGGGTTCAGCTCTGGCCTTATAAACATGATTCGGTCAGACAAGGATGTTCATTATGCACTCCCCAGTATTCATCTTGCGAATCTCCGATCCCTTCCTAACAAAATGGACGAACTTCTTCTCCTTACCCGCACTAACAAGGACTTTTTTAACTCTGCTGCTCTGTGCTTCACTGAAACCGGGCTGAGTGAAGCCATACCGGACAACGCAATTAATCTGCCGGGCTTCCAGCTGTTCCGAGCGGATCGCATCGCGGAGCTAACGGGGAAAACGAGAGGTGGTGGATTGTGTTTCTACATTAACGAAAGTTGGTGTTCAGATGTAACAACACTGAAGAAGATGTGCTCTCCTAATTTAGAGGCACATTTCATAAACTGTAAACCGTTCTACTCGCCTTGGGAGTTTTCCTCTTTCATTCTCGTGAATGTTTACATCCCTCCAGACGCGTGCGTGAGCGCGGCGCTACAACAGCTGGCTGAACAAATAGCCGAAACAGAACAAAGGTACCCAGACTCTCTTTTAATCATTCTTGGGGATTTTAACAAAGCAAATCTTTCCCGTGAACTACCAAAATACAGACAGCACGTACATGTCCCACCAGAGACAGTAACATACTAGACCACTGTTACACCACAATAAAGAATGCGTATCACTCCGTCCCACGGGCAGCTTTTGGGCTCTCTGATCACTGTTTGGTTCATCTCATACCGACCTACAGGCAGAAACTGAAATCAGATAAACCTGTAATAAGGACTGTAAAAAGAATGAAGCAGAGCAGGATCTACAGGCCTGCTTCGATTGCACTGGTCCAATCAGTGTTTTTGAAACTGCTACCACCGATCTGGATGAGCTCACAAATATTGTAACATCATATATAAGTTTCTGTGAGGATACATGCATTCCTACCAGGACATTCTTATCATTTACTAATGATAAACCATGGTTTACTGGGAAACTCAAACATCTTCGTCATGCCAAAGAGGATGCCTACAGAAGTGGGGATAAAATCTTGTATATCCAGGCCAGAAACAGACTGACAGAGGAGATCAGAGTTGCTAAAAGAAGCTACTCTGAAAAACCAGTTTTCATGACCAACTGGCCCCGGTCTTCACGCAGATCTTCAACAGATCATTGGAGCAGTGTGAAGTTCCCTGCTGCTTCGAGCGCTCCACTATCATTCCGGTCCCCCAAAAAAACAAAATCTCTGGACTTAATGACTACAGACCTGTCGCTCTCACGTCTGTGGTCATGAAGTCGTTTGAAAGACTGGTGCTGGCCCACCTGAAGGACATCATTGGACCCCTGCTGGATACCTTTCTGTTTGCTTACAGAGCAAACAGGTCTGTGGATGATGCAGTCAACATGGGACTGCATTATATCCTACAACATCTCGACAGACCTGGGACTTATGCAAGGAACTTATTTGTGGACTTCAGTTCGGCCTTCAATACCATCATGCCTGATCTTCTCACAGCCAAACTGACCCAGCTCTCCATACCATCCTCGATCTGTCAGTGAAATCAGACTTTAGCTATGAAAATGTCATAATCAACAGAAATTAGCACAAATGTCAGAGCATGTCAGAACACCTCCAGGGCCCCAAAACACCTCAGACCCCAGAGGGTTAAGAGGATAAGTCAGATAATTGGGAGAGGTATTTGCGCACCATTGATGACATATTTGTGAATACAAATATTGATTTTAGATAATAAAATACCTAAAAACTACACATTGTCCCTTTAAGCCCTGATCTTTACGAGTTGTGGGCATGTCAATTTCAATTTCAATTTATTGATGGATAGCCCCTTAAAATGCAGCATCTCGTTTTCAAGAGGGTCCAAATACACATATACATAATACAACAGGAAAAACAAACAAACAAAAAACAAATGCTCAAAACAATTGAGTTACTAGGCAGCTTACACCCACACCGAAGACACATCATAGCTCAGACATGTTATAGCTAGCTCAATAAGTACATCTCATGAATTTTGATAATTGATAAAAAATAATTCTCAAATATTTTGGCAATGGTACAGATAATAGAAATAGGACGATAATTATTCATATTAGAGGCATCCCCAGTTTTGAAGAGAGGGGTAACTTTCGCACATTTCCATATAGCGGGAACGGTGAAAGTAGTCAAAGACAGATAAAATAGGTTCGCAACTGGAAATATCAATACATGAGCAGCAAGTTTAATATACCTAGCCTCAAGCCCATCAGGACCAGTACTATTGTTGTCCTTTAGATCACCTGTAGCATTAAACACATCAATGGGCATGATTTTATTAAATTTAAATGAACCAGAGGTAAAAGACAAGGTTAAGAAATTATCATTAGCATAGGAATAAAAATGTTTGTAGTCACCAATAGCTGTAAAATGCTGCTTAAAAGCATGATCAATAATCAGCAGATCAGAAATTATACCATTATTCGTTTTTAGTTGATTCACAGGAGTTTTGCTATTCCTATTGAGAACCCGATTCAAATGATTCCAGAACTGTCTAGAGTTTTGAAAGGCATTAAGAAAGAAGTCTCTATAGTAACTGGATTTAGCGTTTCGGGTTTTATGTCTTGCACTGATTCCTAAGAGTCCTATAATGATCCCAGTCAGAGGCAGATTTAGTAAGGTGATATTTGGCCCATGCCTTATCTCTTTACTTAAAAAGATTGATTAGATGAGAGCTGATCACGGGTAAGTGCTTCCCTTTAACTCTAATAGTTCTAAACTGAAAATGCTTATCAATTACATAGGTGAGTTCAGAGTGAAAAAAGGTCCATGCATCTTCAACAAAAGGAATTAGCTGGAACCTGTCCCAATTAATAGAGTTTAAATCCTGTATAAAATAATCAACATTAGTATTTTTACATTGATGTATTCTGATATATTTAGGAGGGAAATGTGGCATTTTGATTTTGCAAACACAATAAATGACAGAGTGATCACTAAAACAGTCAGATAAAACACCAGATTTATATGTCCCTTCTGGATTAGAGAACAGTATCAAGTCAAGCAAAGATGAGTCATTGGCGGAATACCACAATACTTAAAGGTATTTAGCAGTGATATTGTCAGGCCTTTCTATTTACAGTGAAGCAAGCTAATTGCCTGCACAGAATATACTGGCGTTATAATATAACAATGTAATATGTAACAAAGTTTGCAGTGGCTTCAAAGAATAATCAAAATACACCTGATCCACATTTCTTTGTTCTTAAATTTCTAGAAATAGTTTAAGAACCTTGCTGCATTTCTGTGTAATTAAGAGAAAGTACACTGCCATCTTACTCTGAGGAAATTGACTTGAACGCACCTGCCGTCATAAACACAAACTTCCCAGGAGGACTGGAGAACGCGCCATCGTCTCCGAGCATGACCCCACATCTTTGGATTTAAGGTTAACACAAGCCAGAACTTATTATAAACAATGGAGATTTAGTTCACATTTACTTTCTGATAACAACTTCAAATATTTCCTCCCATCTCATTTAAATATATATATTGAAATGCATTACAATATTTCTATTAGCAGCATCACACTGTGGGAGGCATTCAAAGCCTACATCCATGGAAAAATAATTGCATTTGTCATTTGAGGAGATCTGAGAATGCCAGGATGGCAGAAATATCCAAACAACTTTCTAAACCGCACCTCCAATATTCTCTGACCCCTTCACCCACAATTTATTAAAAACGTTTCCAATTTCATTCAAAGTATTGTTTAGTTCTAACTCACAAAGTCGAAAAGCAATTGTTGAGTGTTAGGTAGCATTTTTTTTTTTTTTTTTTTTGGTGAAAAAGCTGGCAAATCATTTGCTATTTCAATCTCGAACTGTCCATGCATCTAGACTGGTCCCTAAAATTAAATCTTCTAACGGTGAAAGTTTCCGACCTGGAGGAAATTAATTTCATTATTTTCAAAATATCATTCAAATCCTTTCCCCTCAGAATATAACAATATAAAAAAATTGGAATGGTCCAAACATTTTAATCAACTAATATTCCCCTGCGTTAACGATGGCTCCACAAATGATTCGGGCAGGCCTGTGTTTACCACAGATGTACAAGAGGCAATTTATTCACTTCAGAATGGCAAATCTCCTGGCACTGATGCCTTTACCATCGTATTTTATTCGACTTTCTCCTCTGTTTAAGTCCCAATTCTACAAAGGGAATATAATGAGGCCTTTCTTTCAGGCCAGCTCCCAACAACCATGTCTGAGGCATCCATTTCATTGTTGCTTAAGAAAGATAAAAATCCATTGCGTTTTGCAGAAGCTACAGACCAATTTCATTCTTAAAGAGCATATTGCAGGTAAAAAAAAAATCAAGATTAATATATAACCTTGTATGAAAATACCATATGAAAAGTTAATGCAGGATATAAAATGTTTTAAAACGACATAAGGACACTAATTTAGTAGATAAAGTGAGCGTTTGTTGGACTGCTCATAAAAACGGGATTTTTTTCATAATCGCGTCATTTTACGTCACGACAGGGAGAGGGAGCCTCAGCTCAGTGCAGAGTAGGCTGGTGTTAAGTAAGAGCTATCTTGAGTCATTGTGGTTTCGGTAGTTTTTGTATTTTAATTTATCATCGTCATGGTCAATTATTGTGTTTGTGGAGATTTGTGGAAAAACTCCGGCCCGTCAGGACATTGAGTCCACAGGTTTCCATAACAAGAAAAAGGACGGTGCTATATATCTTTCGTGCCTGGTGCGGGTTGTGCAGGTGAAGAGATGGGATTTCTCTTCCGCATCGGCTTCGAAAAACGCGGTCGTGTGTAGCGTTCACTTCAGATCGTAGGATTATCATCCCGGCGATATGATGGAGTTCAAAGTCATTGTAAAGTCAAAATGAAGTATGTGTTCTGAGTTTGTCATATCACAGAAAAATGTGTTATTAGACACCCAGCCAAATTTGAATGGTAAAAAAAGCCGGCAAGTACATAAAATAAGCTCACAATCTTGAAATAAATGAGCAGTAGTCTCTGCTCTCAAACGCTGGGGGCGTGTCCGCTGGCTGCGCTGAAACCACGCCCACTCATGGTAAAGGTGCCGTCGCCACAATCAACTGTCACCCGCTACAGCCGGAATGGATGCTCCTAGCAGCTTATTAGGTTAATTATAACATAAACGCACAAGCCAACTTACACTCATTGGTGGGCACGCACTCCCGATGATGTCACCAGTTGTCGGTGCGACGGGAGGATGAAGGCCGAGGCGGGAGATTCACCAGTAACAGCGGATTATCAGTGAATCCCGGTTGTCTCCAACGAAAGTTTATAAAACTATCCCGTGATCACTACAGAGGCGGGTTTTGGTGGGGATCCTCAGCTCTCCATCAAGTTGGCTCTTCACAAAATTAATCCACCTCTTCTTGATGTGATCGTATTTAGGAAATTTAAATAAGGACACCGATCTGTTTTGTACGTGATCGCATCCAGGTAGTACGCATTTCTGTTATGAAGACATAGCTAACTAGCAAACTGTAAGCTGTAGTAACTAATAATACTGACAGTAACTCGCGATTGAGCGGCAAACTGATGTGAATGTGCTCTATTTATATTGTTAGGGGAGCGGCCAGCCTCAGGGGCTCCAGTGCGTCATCAGGTAGGTGCGTCATCAGGTATGATCAGGTAAAAAATCCGTAAAATATCAATGGTGAAAAACTGTTTAACGGTCTAACTCCACAATTCAGTACTTCACAGTTCACAGTCTTTGTGATGTGTTTTAGCAATACATTTCTAACATTTATAATGTGTTTAGAATTTTTTTTTTTAAATGCCTTTACAGGGACTTTAACATGGGATGCCGAAGCAAGAATATTGATCGTCTTATACTGTACCAATGGCATAAAATAGTGTGATATAGGTAATCATACCCTTAATAGAGGCAACTTGTAATTGAAAAAGAAAATTACTAGGTTGTTTAAATATTCAAATCTTTAATTTTCTGTTTATGTTATAACCCAGGTGAAAAATATGTGTTAAAAATGTACTTGAGTATGTTTTTAGTACAATACAAACATACTCAAGTATAGTTTTTATACATTTAATAGTATTTACCCTAAACATACTCACGCCTGCTGGCCTGATATACGATGGTAATAATCTGTGCAATATTGTGAGCACAGTGTATATCGTTAGCGAACGTGTATATATCTAAGTTATAAGCTAACACTGGTCTCTCTCACCAAGACACCTCTACTGTTCTCAACTGGTTCTCGTCACACCACAACTCAGTTTGTCTCTGACCGTTCTGTCTAACATTAATCCTGGCCTGTCCCTGCTCTCTTGGCAGCATAGCAGGCTCATAATTGTACGGCTGTGGTCCGTCATAAGAGTAAGTATTTCCTCAGCGTCCCAAATGTCATTGCGATCCATTGTTTTCCTGTTGTCTGAATCGACCGCTCTCCCGCCCCTTACGTCACGCCCGCCACGCCCATTTTCAGACGCGGAAGTAAAATTCTCTCACAAAAACGGCTCCATAAGCTTCTGTAGCGTATTTATAAGTATATTTTAAAGAAAATATATAGTTCCTACATTATTTTTCTATACATTGACTCGTTGGGTCCTCTAACCTGCAATATGCCCTTTAAATGTGGGCTTTAAAATACTATCTAAGGTTCTTGTCCTTCGCCTTCAAGTGTTGCCTGCTGTTATTTCCACTGACCAGACAGGTTTCATGACTGGGACGGTCCTCTCTGACGGTCACAATTGTTGCATCGCGTGTTTGGGCTTACAACACGCTGAAGCAGCTTTTGTGGACTGTTTATGTTCCCATTGCGGGAATATGACTGTTGTGGTGTTGAGATCGAAACTTGCTTTTCGCCCTTGTGTGCCGCGTGGGATGGGTGATAGGAGGATAGTGTTGGATGTCTCGCCCGGTAACCATTCCTTGTGGGCTCCTCCCTTCCACCATAGCCGTTGGAGTCCCCCATGGAGCATGCTGGTCCATCTGTAATGGGTGGGCCAGCCATTTCACCCGGGGCTCCCCCAGAGGACAGGACGCCGATTGCAGCATCGGAGGGTGAGCTTGCCTCTGGAGATGATGACTCTACTGCGTTGTCTCCCTCTGGGAGCATAACGTTGCCCGAGCCAGATCCAGAATTGTCAACTATGCTGAAACGGGCCGCCGAGGCTGTCGAGCTTGTGTGGAACTCTCCACCGTGTCCTGTTCAGTCTTGGTTGGATGATTGGTATCTTTGGGCGGGCCGTGCTGGTTCTCAGCCCGCCGCCCCAGTACGGTTCTTTCCCGAATGAGAACTTACTAGGTCGTGGATGGCACCTTTTACTGCCAAAAACTGCCTGAATGGTTCTTCCCCCCTCGCTATTCTTGATGGAGGAGCGATGAAGGCTTATGAGGCTATCCCTCCAGTGGGGCGGTCTGTCGCGACACAAGTGGACCTGTGTCTGGTGGCTGCTGCCCTAAAGCCTGTGAGTTCTCGTCCGTTCCGACGAGCATGACTTAAAAAGCCTGTGGGCAAGCCGCCTCCTCTTTGCGTGCCATGACATTGCTACAGGTATATCAGGCCAGGGCACTCATGGACATACACGAGGGTAGCCCAGAACGTGCACTCAAAGATGAGCACCGCATTGCATCCGACCTCGCCCTCCGGGGCATGATTGTCGTTGCGTGCGGTCTGGCGATGTCCACCTTAGTGGTTCAGGAGCGCCATTATTTGCTCAGCCTGGTTGATATGGCGGATGCGGACAAGGTTCGGTTCCTGGTCTCCCCAATTGATGGAGAGTGGCCCGCTGCTGCCTTCACCCCGCCGCCAGTGGCAGTTCCTCCGCCTGCTTGTCACCGAAGGCGTTCCCTTGCCGCCGCTCCCGCTGGGCCTCCACAGCAGTCTCCAGCCAGGCCTCAGCATGGAGCCGGCCGCAGTAAGGACGCCCAGCCCGCTCCAGGCGCTGCCAAGCCAGATGGCAAGCGACAGCGTAAGCATTCCTGAGCGGGCCGCTCAGGGATGGAGGAGGATGCTCTTGGAGTTGGTAACCGATCCACTCCCTCCCCCTGGCTGAGGGCCGGGTGGAGTCTTCGTTGGTGTGTGTGTCTGTTCCACCGCTTGTTCCCAAAAGGAGCGGAGCAAGCGGTACCCACACTTCAAAGAAAGAGCAAATTCCTCTGTTCCTGGGTCCCAAGAGGGCAAGTCTGGCGGTGTTTTGGCCCTGTAAGTGCCTAAGTGTTGAGCAAATATGCTCCTGAAATAGTGACTTTAGTCATACCTAAGTGTTCTTGCTGTGCTCCTGTCTTGTGTGCGCACATTGCAGTCTACTGGCGAAGGATGCGATGTAGCCTCTGCTTCCAGCTGATATGAAGGCTGGCTTCTATAAGCTCGTACTTCATTGTACCCTAGAGAGGTAGGTCACGACCATCTTGGTCCTCTGTTAATTGAAACGGGCCCTTTTTCGAAAGCCTCCGTTCAATTTGTTACACCGAGACGCATTTCCAAATTCTCCGCCCCTAAGATTAAATACAAATATTAATTTTATCTCTTGGAATGTGAAGGGTTTGAATAATATCGTTAAGACGAAAAAGTTCTTTCACATTTACAGTCCCTCAAGAGGAGACTTAGAATAAGAACTCATTTTCTCATCTCGGATGTTTCTCGAATTAAGTGTACATGGGTTGGTGACTGTTTTCACTCCAAATTGCTGTGAAGGCAAGAGGGGCAGCAATTCTTCTACATATGAACATTGCTTTTGAACCTGAATCAGTGATCTCAGATTCAAATGGTCGTTATGTAATTGTGCCCAGAATTTTACAAACAGTCCCAGTTGGTTTAACATACATATGTGTCCCAATTGTTTTTTTTTTTTTTTTTTTTTCATATATACATTTTTAAAGCCTTTTTTTCTATACTCTTTAATCTTGATAGTCATCACATCACATGGGGGGACTTTTAATTAGGTTAAAAATACAATATTGGACAGATCGTCTTCAAAGCATGCCACATTGTCCAACTGCCAGACTTCTAGAGAAACTAGAAAATATGACACTCTTTATAAACTTAACAGATTGGCCTGTCAAATCCCTGGAGATCAAGGTTTCCAACTAGTAAAGTGTTCTTTCTTTTCTCATGTTTACCGTTCATATTTGCAAATGTTTTTATTTTTTTTGGATGATCGAATGATACACTCTGTCAATTCCTGTGACTATCATAGTATAGTCATGGATTCAGTTTAAGAGTTGAATGCACATGAACGCCACCACAATGTTGTAAATACAAGTGGGAAGCTCGGGATTTTCTTTAAGTCCCGATCTTTACAAGATGTGGGTGTGTCAGTGACAAACATGGCAGAATACCACAATAGTTAAAGGTATTTAGCATTGATATTGTCAGGTTTTTCTATTTACAGCGAAGTAAGTTATTGCCTGCACAAAATATGATGGCATTATAATATAACAATGTAATATGTAACTATAAAGTTTGCAGTGGCTTCATAAATTAAGGCGAGACACTACAGGTGAGTAGGGTAAAATTTTAAATAATAGATATCACCATGAAACTTCCTCAGATTACTTACACAAGTATATAAGAAATGTATTACAAGATTTTGAAATTTGTATTTTTAATTATGCAAATTAGGCATTCTATCATTAAATATGTGCGATTTTGCATATATTTTTGGTAGATAGATCTGAACATATGATAAAGCCAGGTGCAACATTTTTCTTTCATTTTGTTTACACACAAGATGAAAAAAAAATTCAGAGAGATTTCAGGATATATGCTTTCTTTACTTAGGAAATGAAAATATAATGTGCATAGCCTTAAAAAAATCGATTTCCTTAATATTTTTGTAAAATGACACAAATTAGACCAGGAATGATGTATTAACAAATCCCTCTGAAAATGTCTTCAAAATACTGCTAATTGTATAACTGGAAAGTTTGGTGTACATAGGTGCTACATAGGAAGAGATGTTTGTACTGGAGAAAACAGTAAACTAATTTTGAAAACAAAAAACTAATTTTGAGAAAACTGCCTTTAAAGATTTAAATAGGGGAATTTAATACATTTCTATTGGAAAGAAATGCTCAAAAACAGAATAAAGGCTCAGGCCCTTAGTAATAAAAATATGTAATATTTGAAGCTCATGAAAAGTGATTATTTAATAACATGGCAGGCATATAAGGCCTACAACTGCAGTAACTCAATTAATTAACATTTGCGTATCATACACAAAGTTGCAGACAAAACCCACACTAGTCCACACTTATGGACACAGAACAAGACCAACAGTAGCTGTCACAGCTTTCTAAAGTCTAATTATCCATTCCAGCTCCATATGTAGGTCCCTCTGGCATCGCCTTTTCAATTTCTCGTCTACACTTGCGGACTGAAAAATCTCAAAACTGACCACTGTATTAAAAATCTATGTTTTTGCCTGCCGTGTCTCGCCTTAATTAAAAACATAAAGAACCAAGTACACCTGATGCACATTTCTTTGTTCGTAATTTTCTAGAAAGAGTTTAATAACCTTGCTGTATTTTTGTTCATAATTTTCTATAAAGAGTTTAATAAACTTGCTGTATTTTTGTGTAATTAATTAATTAAGAGAAAGTACACTGCCATCTTAATTGAGGAAAGTGACTTGAACGCACCTGCTGTTGTATACACGAACTTCCCACCTTGTAAGTACGAAATTTCAAGGAGGACTTGAACGCACCATCATCTCTGATCATGCCTCCACCTCTTTGGATTTAAGGTTTACACAAGCCAGAACTTATTCTAAACAATGGAGATTTAGTTCACATTTACTTTCTGATAACAACTTCAAATATTTCCTTACATCTCATTTAAATATGTATTTTGAGTGGAAACATGCATGCTGTCCTTAACATGATCGATAGATATATGATCTTGTGAAAAAAAAATATTTGAAAGAGTTTTTAAAAACCTTTCATAAAACATGGAGCCCTTTGTTAAATTATACTGATACCATTGATCTGCACTTGAAAATGCAGATGAGGATGAACTATATTTAATCCTTTTCTTTATATTGCATTGTATTTTATTGTTTTGTACACGTATTGTATTGTTTCACTATTACACGTACAATATTTTTTTTGTTATATATTGTATGTATAGTGAGGTTGTACTTGGGGCATTAAGGGCAGAGGGGAGAAAAGCAAAGCTGTGTTCATTTAAATTTTATATATACAAGATGTTGTATCTGCAGAAAATGTCAATATATATATTTTGAAATAAGAAAAGTCGGGTATGTGCACATGCGTCACACCACTGTACCTCACCTAACGTAGTCCCTTTTTCAGACATACTACATAAGTTCCAAAACTATTTTACTGATAAAATCTCAGGGGAGCGCTGACAACAAATTTCTGTGCACGAGTGTGTGTGTGTCTGTACTCTTTGTGAGTTTTTATGGGAGAGCGGGATAAAATGAATAAAAATTTATTTTGTAGGAAAATCATGGAAATGGTTTGTGATTAATATCCTCTTGTTTGTTATATTTTCCTTATCTTTGTGGGGTTTTTTTTTTTTTGCTGTTGTAGGCTGTCAGCATCTCTGAAATAACTGAAATCATTTTAGAAAGTGATATGGAACTGTAATGCAGTCAAGACCTGCCTAGAACTACTTTACCTGTGCGTTTACTGTAAATAATTGCACACCTTATAATTTTCGTCAGCCAATCAGAATGAGGCATTAAACAGCCCCGTAGCATAACCAGAGCTGTCATTGGAGTTCTTTAATCAAAACTCTTCTACATACTTGAGTTTTTTCAGCCTGTAGGTTGAATCCTCCACATTGTCGTTGAGCAGCTTGACTCCTGAATCTCCTGGGTGGTTGTAGCTCAGATCCAGCTCTTTCAGGTGTGAGGGGTTTGAACTCAGAGCTGAAGACACATAACCACAACCTTCCTCTGTCACCATACAGCCAGACAATCTACAAAGAAATACAGCAACAGTCCACATGACGTTAGTTTGGCAATCAGACGTTACTGTCACACACTGATCTTGGCTGCGTTTCCCAAAAGAATCATAGGCCTAAGTTGATCGTAGAGACCACTGGTAGCAATTGTTCTACAATAAACTTACGATGATTTTAGGAAACTCAGCCCAGTGTAGTTTGTATATGCAGCTGTTATTTTCTATAGATTCAGTCACAAAACCAAAAACAATGTGTCTGTGGAAATGTACCAGAGTAAAAATATTAATTTTCTAAATGTAGTTTAGTTGTGAGACACATTTATGCTTATTTTCATTATATTAATTGTTACATGAACATTTATACCTATTTCAGCCTTTCATTAGGTTTTACTTATTTTAACAGTTAGCAGTAATTTTAAGTGACTATTCTTTTTTTCTCTCAAAATTACATTGTTATGAATTGAAAATATATAATTTACATTTAGACAAGAAACATTAACAGTCATACAAATAAGAGTGAATGTGTGGATATTTTCAAATAAATTATTATTTGCAAGTATTTTAAATGTTGTGGCGAGCAGGACGAGGCCCAGGGCCGTGAGAGAGCGGCACGAGGCCGGTGGTGTGATTACTGATGAGCGCCACCTGCGCGACACACCGGTCTCGTATCTCTCACGGAGGAGCGACGACAGTGGAGATCGAGAGAGACCAGGCCTGGATTTTTTTGTTTGTTTCTGTTTTGTGTGGCCAGCAGTTGTCCGTGAGGGGCTGCTGGCTTATACTTTTATTTTTTATTTGTTTTATTTTATTATTAACCTGTTAACCGTTACCAGAGCGCCGGCGCACTGAAGCGTTTTTTTTTTGTTTAAATAGTTCAAAGTTACTATCAGATTTAAAGTTATTACCTTGACAAACTATACATCATTAAAAAGATAAAAGACTCAAGTTTCGGGTTTTGACCACTATTGTATTCTAAGAAACTTATAGTGACAGTTATGTCTTAATTTGTGTCAGGAGTTATGTAATCAAAAAATGAGTCGATACCTTTAATATGAATTATGAGTGTCAGCCGGTCTCATTCAGAAAAAAACTCCTGTGAGGTCGTCATGACAGCGCTTGACAAAACAACGTCTCTCAGGGCTTTTAGCTCAAAAATGTGCAGATTTGGAGAAATATTGATAGATTCTCATAGGTTTACTTCAGATTTATATAGACAGGAATAATATTTATTGAATTTATACCCAAATGGGCCGTTGTAATCATTATGAGCGCTGGATACTCTGATGTACTGTGTTTTCAATCCATACTCGCAGTCTCAGGGCGCCATGTGCACATGCAGTCCATATATGGAACACATGAAGAAGTGCCATAATCATGTGACATCCAGGAAGTCCCGACACAAACAAAGCTTCCAGAGATCGCTGTAACATGCAGATAAAGACGTTTTGAAGACAATAAACATGATTGCAATGATATTTGATTTACCTGTGTTCTTCGAGCCATGTCAGGTATTTTCATAATAATAGATTATATTTATAATGTAATCCTAATTGATATAGACTTTATCATTGTGCAGAATACTATAAAATAATATATTTTCTGTCCGATTTTTTTATTTGAAGACAAATCAGATCACTGAAGGTTATTTAAAACACATTCGACTTACGTTATAAAGTAAGTTTGGAGAACAAACATGGTTTTAATCTCATAAATTGCTGTGTATTGATGGTGTGCTAAGCTAACATGGTAGCTAGCCCTCAGATGCACCTGCTACCTAGCAGAGGTGGAAAGAGTAATAAGTATTACTACTTCAATGAAATTTTACTTAAGTACAAGTAAAATTACCGGTCTATAAATCTACTCAAGTAAAACATATAAAATATTTTAACAGCGGGGGTGGGGGACTCTCCCATGTAGGGTTGTAATGGTAGGAGATTTTCAAAGTATGATAACCTCTCAGAAAATATCACGGTTTACAGTATTAATCAATTATTAAATAAATAAACTTTATTATTAAATTATGGTTGTAATTAATGAAAACGGGGTTTTTTGGTTGAACAAATCCTTTTAATAACAAACTTGAAACCATTTGTTTGTTTTGTTTATTGAATTTCAATAAAACATGTCTAATCAATTAAATTCGATAATTGATAATGAATTAGATTAACAACTAACAAACGGTGGTAATCAAATGTAAATCTAAACTTGTGTCCTTTTATTTTTGGGGGAAGCGCTGCAAAAACAGATTTACTAAATTAAACCATGGACAAAAATATATTCCTTTAAATAATGTTTAAATGAAGTGTATTATTTTTGTTGTTATTATTATTATTTTGAGAAGTAGGCTACGTTCTATTGTATGCCTACAATAGTAATATATTTCTGTCATAATTTCTCCTAAAACCAAACTTTTATTTTGACGGGTTGTAGTGAAGACCACTAGTGTACAGGTCCCTCTCAAAAAAATAGCATATTGTGATAAAGTTCATTATTTTCCATAATGTAATGATAAAAATTAATCTTTCAGATATTTTAGATCCATTGCACACCAACTGAAATATTTCAGGTATTTTATTGTTTTAATACTGATGATTTTGGCATACAGCTCATCAAAACCCAAAATTCCTATCTCAAAAAATTAGCATATTTCATCCGACCAATAAAAGAAGTGTTTTTAATATAAAAAAAGTCAACCTTCAAATAATTATGTTCAGTTATGCACTCAATACTTGGTCGGGAATCCTTTTGCAGAAATGACGGCTTCAATGCGGCGTGGCATGGAGGCAATCAGCCTGTGGCACTGCTGAGGTGTTACGGAGACTTTCTCTTCACAATATCCCACAGATTCTCTATGGGGTTCAGATCAGGAGAGTTGGCAGGCCAATTGAGCACAGTAATACCATGGTCAGTAAACCATTTACCAATGGTTTTGGCACTCTGAGCAGGTGCCAGGTCGTGCTGAAAAATGAAATCTTCATCTCCATAAAGCTTTTCAGCAGATGGAAGCATGAAGTGCTCCCAAATCTCCTGATAGCTAGCTGCATTGACCCTGCCCTTGATAAAACACAGTGGACCAACACCAGCAGCTGACATGGCACCCCAGACCATCACTGACTGTGGGTACTCCAGTGCTGCTTATCTGTAGCCCAGGTCAGGCGCTTCTTGTGTATATTTTCTTTATTGGGTTTTTAACAGTAACAATTACAATCATCTTCCCATCCCATCCCCTCCCCCCTACAGCTAAAAAAAAAAGAAAAAAAAAACAAACAAAAAAAAGGGGGTATTTCCCAGCAGTGACAGTGAAAAAAATTCGGTATTCCACGTTTGCATAGTCCACAAGTTTTCTTTAAACATGAAAAGCTCGGCAGCAGTTATGAAACATATAATATGAAACATAGTCAATATGAAGAATATGACAAGAGAGACGAAAAAGAAAGAGAGAGAAAAAAAAAAAAGGGATATACTCCCTAGAAGAATTGGCACATCTTCATAAAATATATAAATCACACTTTATAAAGCTACTTGTCCAGATAACAAGAATACTGATACAATAATAATAAAAATAGTAAGATTAATAATATAGTGGTTTCAACAGAAACTTATAAAAAAAAAATATATATATATATATATATATAAAAAAATTAAAAAATAAAAATAAAAACAGGCATACACATTACAAAAAATAATTAAAACAATTATAATAATAATAATAAATAAAAATAAATAAAACTTAAAAATTATATAACAAGGGGAAATTGAGGCAGATTATTCCATCATTGAGGCAGATTATTCCATCTTAGAGGCAGGGGAGCTCTTCAAAATATCTTATAAAGGGGTACCATGTGTCTTGAAACTTACGTTTCGAACCTCGAATCATGTAATTAATCTTTTCGAGTTGAATGTAAGACATCACTTCTTTCAACCAGCTTTTATGTGTTGGAGGGTCTGCCTTTTTCCACTGAAATAATATTAAACGCCTTGCCAGTAATGTAGTGAAGGCAATAACAGAACGAATATCTTTCCTGAGTTCTATACCATAAAAATTAACAAAACTGTCATTAATATCCTTCAGATTATGTACCATGGATCCAGATGGGGCCTTAATATGAGTTATCATTTTAGAATTATTTAATTGACGAGACTGAAAAGCCAATAATTTACTGGCTTTGTCCCCAAATTCATAAAATGTATGCCGCATTTTTAACAACCTCTTCTCTTCATGTGCAGTTGACAGCAAGTTATACTCGGACTGAAGACTTATTCTTTCTTTGTATAAGCGAGGGCAGGGAGAGATGGCGTACTGTTCATCTAACCTGTTAATAGCTTCTGAAATATTTCTGAGTTTAGAGAGTTCTTGCTTTTAGCATAAGAGGAGAAAGAGATTATTTTGCCCCGCAAATACGCTTTCAATGCCTCCCATAATACAGATCTAGATATATCATGCCTGTCATTTAGCTCCAAATACATATTTATCTCTTTAGTTAGAAAAATAATGAATTCTTCATCTGCCAAAAGCAAAGTATTTAGTCTCCAGGGTTTAAAAGAAGAATGCTGAGTTGGTAAACTAAGCACAAAAGAGGAAGGAGCATGATCAGATATAACAATGCTATGATACCTACTAGATGAGACAAGGGGCATGATACTCTTATCCACCTAGAAAAAATCAATGCGACTATACGAGTGATGAACAGGAGAGAAAAAGGAGAATGTTCTGGAGGAAGGGAAAAGAAATCTCCAGGGGTCTAATAATCCAAATTGGTCACAGAAATGTTTAATGTTTATAGCTGCCTTAGAAGGCTGTATGACTCTAGAGGAGGATCTATCCAGTGCTGTGTTCAGAACGCAGTTAAAGTCCCCACCTATAATTAAAGCATAATCATCAGCAGGTGGGATAGATGTGAAGACTTTGCTGAAAAAATTGCTATCATCAAAGTTTGGGGCATAAATGTTAACAAGGATAACTTGTCTGTCGAGTAAGCGCCCTGTGACGATAACGTAGCGACCAGAGGAGTCACTAATAACCTTTTCACTGGTGAAAGAAATGCTCTTCTTAATAAGAATAGCAGTGCCTCTGCCTTTTGCATTAAAGCTCGAATGGAATACCTGTCCCCCCCAACTCCGCCTAAGTTTAATTACATCTGAGTTAAGAATATGGGTTTCTTGTAGAAAAACAATGTCTGCGCTTAATTGTCGCAAGTGAGAAAAAATCTTGTTTCTTTTAATGACATTGTTCACGCCTTTAACGTTCCATGTTATAAAATTTACATCACATTTATTAAAGTTGGACATGTTATCAGAAAGTAGTTGTAAATGAATAAGGCAAATATAGTGAATCTGTTACAACACAACGCATGAGCACCTTGACTCCGAACAACGTATGCTGAGAAAAAAAAAAAAAGAAAAAAAAAGAAAGAGAAAAAAAAAGAGAGAAAAAAGAAAAGGAAAACCCATTGATTCCCCTCCCGCCCCCCTCCCTCAAACAACAAACATCTGCTGGTATACTAAGAACCATAACTCACCAGCTCGTGTTCCTGCTCCTTGAAGCTAAGTTGCTATTGAAATAGCAAAAATAAGTGACATTTATATGAACAAAAGAGTGTGGATCAGTACAAACTTAAATGAGTCTCTTCGTTCTCATCACCCACTCGAGCCATACAGAACCTGCGCTCAGCGGGAACCAAGGTGGAGTCACGTAGATCTACATTATCTGCAGTGATGTGAATTCCTACTCACTCGTTGAAGGGGGGACAATCCCCCTCACAAATTCCAAAGCCCGCTGCGGAGAATCAAAAAATTTTTTCGTTCCATCAATGCTGATCCGTAGACGCGCAGGGAAAAGGAGGCCGAATTCAATTCCCGCTCCTCTAAGCTCAGCCTTTACCTGGTTAAATGCCGCTCTCCGCTTTGCAACATCGGCGCTAACATCTGGGTAGAAGTGTATTCGCGATCCTTTGTATAACACCTGTCCCCTTTCTCGTGCCAAACGAAGAATCAGTTCCCTCATCTGGTAGTGATGCATTCGCACGATGAACGGCCTGGGGGCTTGATTAGCTTTCGGCGGGGGAGCTAGAGAGCGGTGAGCCCTGTCCACCTCCGGTTTTTTGGAGAAACTCTGTTCACCGAATACCTCGAGTAACAGTGTTTCAATGAATGCAGAAGGATGAGAACCCTCGGAGCCCTCGGGGATACCGATCAGACGAATATTGTTCCTCCTGGATCGATTTTCCAAGTCATCGAGTTTGGCCCTCAGTTTTTCATTATCTTTCGACAGCACTGAGCACGTAGATTCCAGGGCAGTAACGCGACCATCCACGTCGGTAAGGGATTCTTCCACATCCTTCAGTTTCTGTTCTTGCTCAAGTAATGAAGTTTTCACCGCAGAGATAGATGATTTAAGCTCTGCAAGGATCTCCACTCTGAGCGCCGCTACCTCAGATCTAATCCCGCCAAGGAGTTCTCTGATATCATCCTGGCTCGAGGCGGCCTCGTCCACACTCTGCAAATCGCCAGCAACCTCAGTAATATCGGCCGTCTTTTTAGTGCTGCTTCTCGGCATGATTCTACTGAGGATCGCAAATAGTAGTTCAAACTATGTCACCCAATAAATGTTGAATAAGTCGTTAAATAATAAGAAACGCGAGGAGCAGAAAACTTTACGACTTCTCACGCCGGCATCTTACCGGAAGTGGGGTCAGGCGCTTCTGCCGCTGTTTCTGGTTCAAAAGTGGCTTGACCTGGGGAATGCGGCACCTGTAGCCCATTTCCTGCACAAGCCTGTGCACGGTGGCTCTGGAGGTTTCTACTCCAGACTCAGTCCACTGCTTCCGCAGGTCCCCCAAGGTCTGGAATCGGTCCTTCTCCACAATCTTCCTCAGGGTCCGGTCACCTCTTCTCGTTGTGCAGCGTTTTTTGCCACACTTTGTCATTAGCCTTCTACATTCAGCCCTCACAGCCTAGTTCTAACCTTGGTCCTTACAGTCAGAATGTATATTTGCATGAAATGGAAGCATCTTACAGTTTTAGTTACTGTTTAAAGCCATTTTGAAAATTCAGTCTTAATACAGTTACCCCAAACTCCTTCCCCTCACCCCAAACAATATATTTCTTAAACTTATGCAGTCCATGTGGGTCATTCGTCTGTATAAATGTGGAAAAATATCACATTCCTGCAAATGTTTTGTCTCTTTGGGGTGCTAAGCGGATTCTTCAAGTCAGCCTTTGATTATAGCATAGTTAATTATTTTTAAACCATTCACCTCAGTATCCTCAGCTGACAGTTTGGACTTTTCAGTCCATCAGAAAGAAGCTTCACTCCAGAATCCTGCAGGTCATTGTTAGTCAGGTCCAGCCTTCTCAAACAAGAGTTTGAGGATTGTAGTGCTGATGATAAACTCTCACAGGATTGAGCTGTGAGATTACAGCTGTGTAGCCTGTGTAGAAAACAAAACAAAGAACAGTAGTAATTCTTATTAGCGTTTATAATCTGGAGCTTGAAAGAACCTTTAACCGTAGTGAATTAAGCAAAGCTAAAACAATTATCCCTTCATATACATCAAACCAGCATTTATTTTCACACACATTACTTTTATTCGTTTTTCTGAACTGTCTAGGCCTGCAAGTCACCCATTTAAAATGAAGGCAAATACAAAATACTAACGGTGTTTATAAATGAATGTAAAGGGGACTCTTACATTGTTCTTCTGGTATTTTGATCACTGGCAACAGTCTCACCACTACTTGATCAGATCTTCTGTATTTCTGCATTTCAAACAACTCTTGAGTCTCTTCTGACATCAGGAGTAAAAATATGGAAGTAAAATAATGCCAAATGTTTTTGAAACAAAAAGCCTGTTGAATTGTACTACTTGAAAAAAAATATGCATTGCATTAACCCTGCTTGTATTTTAATCCATTGTATTTTTAGGGCTTGCATTTTTATGGGCTGAAATTTAGCATGGTTGAATATTTAAGTTGTGAATATTTACATTCAAAACATTTCAAACACATTTTCATTAGTAAAATTTCAATAATCCATATTCAGCTTTCATATTTCACTTCCAAAATATTCAAACTGATTAAAAATACAACCTATAATATTGAACAGGTGGTTTTCGGTCTATTTTATTTTGCTGTGCAAATTCACTTCCACAAATTCAGTGGTTCAAATTCGACAGCAAATTCAACGTTGACGTCCAGGAACTGCAGGAAAAGCAACCGAGCATAATCTCCATCTGCTGTTAGTCTACCTCACCAGCAGGGGGTGCAAGCGCGTGTTGTTGACGAACACCAGAGCAACAGTTAGAGTAAGCCATTCATTCATGAAAGCTAATTTACAACAACTGAGCATGCATTAAGCATGCATTTTTGTTTAAGATTATCTGGGTCAGTATATATGCGGAAAAGATGATAAAGGCACAAAAGCTGTTTTTATGTTTCATTCATTAACTTCATTGTTACTTTCCCTATGTTAGGCTACATGTTATCAACTTTTTCTACCATGAACAGGATTATAATCGGTTTCCCTCAGTACCTTATCATACTCAAGGATTCCCCTTCCATCAGGACAAAACGCTTAACGTAGCTTAATGGACTAATACAGTGATATAAAAGACCAAACTCGCACCTTATTGGGGAAGTATGCCTACATGTTAATATTCCTACATACATGATTAATCTAGGAAGGGTCATAGCACTTTCATATTGTTGTCCTATATTGTTAGTTTAACTGTAACTTAAGTCGCTTTGGATAAAAGCGTCTGCTAAATAATTAAATGTAAAATTGGCTTGACATTCGCACATTTAGGGACCGTCTCTGAAGTAACATTGATGGTCCTATTATGTAACATTGGATCTGTATACATCCGCATCGGGGGAATAATATATTATCTCGTTCACGGTAGACATGCATGTAGGCTACACAGGAAAAGTAATCTGAAGACACTGAATTTCAGATAAAACATATTAATCACAGATACACTTAAATTGTTGTAAATGAGTTTTTATGAATGAATGGCTTGCTCTAACTGGTGCTCTGGTCTTTGTCAACAACACGCGCTTGCACCCCCTGCTGGTGAGGTCAACTAACAGCAGATGGAGATTATGCTCGGTAATCTACTGCTTTTCCTGCAGTTCCTGGACGTCAACGTCGAATTTACTGTCGAATTTGAACCACTGAATTTGTGGAAGTGAATTTGCACAGCGAAATAAAATGGACCGAAAACAGCCTGTTGAATATTATAGGTTGTATTTTTAATCAGTTTGAATATTTTGGAAGTGAAATATGAAAGCTGAATATGGATTATTGAAATTTTACTAATGAAAATGTGTTTGAAATGTTTTGAATTTAAATATTCACAGCTTAAATATACAACCATGCTAAATTTCAGCCCATAAAAATGTAAGCCCTAAAAATACAATGCATTAAAATACAAGCAGGGTTAATGTAATGCATATTTTTTTCAAGTAGTACAATTCAACAGGCTTTTTGTTTCAAAAACATTTGGCATTATTTTACTTCCATATAAAAACACCAGACCATTGAGCAGAGGAGAGATTCTGTGCTGAAAGTTTTCCTGAGGTCAGATTCTTTTGGATTTCCTACACAAAGTCATCTTTCAGTTCATTCAGACAGTGGGAGAGATTGATGATCCTCTCTTCTGATTTCTCTTTCTCTATTTTCTTTTTGATATAGTTAACAGTGTCTTTAACGTTCTCTGTTTTGAGGTCCAGTCCTGGCAGTAAAAGGTCCAGATGTCCGTTCTCACTCTGTAAATCTTTCTTGACTGCAGCATTATGAAGCTGAAACAGTGGACAGTTTTTTGGACAGTTTCCATGTCAGTTTTCTCCAGCATTGAAGAAATAGGTCAGCTTTCTCATCTTAGCCCATCATAAACACATAAAGAGCAGCAAGGAATTCCTGTACGCTGAGATGTATTAAGCTGTAAACGTTTCTTGCTGCTACCTTTTCCTCCTGAAACATTTGAGTGCATAACCCAGAGTGCAACGACCCTTCACTGACATCTAGTCAAAATTCTTCAAGATCTTCTTTGTAGAAAATCAAGTTCCCTTTCAAGGGAACTCGAGCTGCGTATGTGGGAACACTCTGCGTGATTACGTCGTGAAGCACGTGTAAAATCAGTCCAATGGAAGCCCGCTACGACATAGGTGACGTCATAGACCAGGAAACTATAAAGCAACCCTGAAATCAGACCGCGACAGCTTCTGCACCTTCAGCAAGCGCTCTCTGTGATATCTGTCATTGTCTATTTATTGTTGTCTGTCAAGCCCAATATATATATATACATATATCTATCATTATTATGGCGAGCAAGCAAGATTATAGACGGTGTGTTGTTCCCTGCCCTCGTTATATTACGGGTGGGGACACACATCAGCTTTGTGTTGCTTGTTTGGGAGTGGAGCATGCCCAGTCAGTCCTCGAGGTGGCTGATTGTGTGCATTGTATGAGTCTATCTATAAAGACGCTCCGCTCTCGCCGATCATTCTTCGAGGAGGACGGTTCGGTTTGCGTTCCCTGGGGTGCGGGTCCCGCTGTTGCTGAGGCACAGCGTCGACTTTCATCTTGGGGTTCGCAGATGGATCTAGTAGCGGGGTTTGAGACGGGCCCAGCCCTTTCTCAGCCCTTACCTGCTGGATTCTGTGTCTCTGCCCAGGAAAGAGCCCGCCCTGCGGTTTCTCCTTCCCAGGCTGAGGCACCAATATTGCGGCTATCCAGTTCTGAGGAACTGGATGTCACGGGTATGGGGGATTCTGAGTGTTCGCCAGCTCATACCCCCGCTGATGAGGAGCTTATGGAGGTTTTATCTCGTGCTGTAGCTAAATTAAATATTGAGTGGCCAGCCGATGATGTTGATGTTGCATCTAGAAAAAGTCTGTTAGATGAACATTATCTACCATCTAGATCACGACCTCCCCGTCGTGGTGTCGAGATCGTGGATCAAACCGGCATCTTTCAGAGTACATAACCCTCAGACCAGTAATTATAGCAAAATTCAAGGTATTGAGCACCTCGGTTATCTATCTATGCCTCGCGCGGAAGACACACTAGCGAGATATCTTTCCCCCGAGTCATCTTCTTCTCTAAAAGCCCCGACGTTACCCACCAAACCTTTAAAAAATACATCTTTATTGGTGGGTAAAGCGTATTCGGCAGCAGGTCAGGCCGCTGCATGCTTACACACTATGTCAATTCTCCAAGCATACCAGGCTGACCTGCTGAGGGACATGGACGATTGTGAGGAAGTTAGTGCTGATGCAATTCGAGAATTGCCTCGCACGACAGATCTATCTCTCCGGGCCACCGAGGAGACGGCCAAGTCTGTGGGCTGCTCTATGGCAGCCTTGGTGGCCACGGAGCGTCATTTATGGTTGAATTTATCAGAAATAAAGGATAAAGATAGGTCTGTTCTTCTGGACGCACCGCTGTCACCTACAAGTTTGTTCGGCGACGCTATAAACTGTGTCGTTGATAGGTTTCAAGAAAATAAGAAACAAGCAGCTGCGTTTCAGAGGTTTCTTCCTCGCCGGTCCAGTTTCCCCGAGGCTGCTCGTATTATAAAGCCTGAGCAGCCTCGTTCGTCTACGAGCTCCGCATACCGATCTCAGCAAAAACAGAGCGTCGCCGCTCGGGCACCTCCTCAATCTGGGGTTCCTGAGTGGCGGCAGCAGTCCTAGCCTGTTAGAGGTAGACAAGATCTGAGGACTGTTATCTCTAAGAGAGCTTGGTCTAAGAAGAAGTCCTGACGCCGAGGCTATCAGGCTTCTGAGGGTGGTCCCCTCCAGGTAGGAACGATTCCGAGGAACCGTCCCTCCTTGGCACCCTCCGGGGGACTCTCCGAGGAGAGCCGCAGCGTTGCCACTTTGGTTGTTCCCTGCCGGTTGGCCGCTTCAGGGCGCTGAGGTGTCAGCGTCCCCGTGCAGTCCTCTGAGGAGGGTTGTAGAACGGTCAGTTCGGTTGTTCCCTGCCGGTTCGCCGCTTCTGGGCGCCGAAATGATTGTTCAATCAAATCCAGAGGCCAGTTTCGAGAGACTGGTTCCCTTATCGGAATTTCTGGCAGCGTGGAAACTTCTGCCAAATATTTCTCTATGGGTCCTGCACATAATTGAAAAGGGTTACAGAATTCAGTTCGGTTCTCGTCCGCCCAGATTTCAAGGGGTCCTCCCTACCATAGTGGACTCACAGCAGGCTCTGGTTATGGAGCAAGAAGTACTGACACTTCTTCAAAAGGGAGCTATAGAAAGGGTTTCTCCTCCCAGCTGAGAGTCAGGGTTTTACAGCCGTTACTTCATTGTTCCAAAGAAGGATGGAGGGTTGCGTCCTATACTAGATCTGCGCCAGTTAAACAGCAGAGTTCAGAAACTCAAGTTCAGAATGCTTATACTCAAACAGATTGTCACAATAGACTTGAAGGACGCGTACTTCCATGTATCTATCCATCCTCATGACAGGAGGTTCCTGAGGTTCACTTTCGGGGGCGAAGCATACCAATATCGGGTTCTTCCATTTGGCCTAGGTTTATCACCCCGCACCTTTACAAAATGCGTGGATGCAGCTCTGGCTCCGTTGAGACTCCAGGGCATCCGCGTGTTAAATTACATCGACGATTGGTTGATTTTAGCTCAGTCAGAGCAGTTGGCAGTTCAGCATCGAGATGTTGTTCTGTCCCACATAAAGAGGATGGGGTTGCGGCTCAACACCAAGGAGAGTGTGCTCCTCCCTGCTCAGAGGATCACTTTTCTAGGTGTAATTTGGGATTCGACCACAATGCAGGCACGTCTGTCTCCTGCTCGTATTTCTGCGATTCTCACAGCCACAAAGAATGTGAAACTAGGCCAGTCACTCACTGTAAAACAGTTTCAGAGACTGTTGGTTCTCATGGCAGCTGCGTCCAACATAATTACTTTTGGCCTTCTGTACATGAGACCCCTGCAGTGGTGGCTCAGGACCAAGGGGTTTTCTCCGAGGGGAAATCCGTTCCGAAAGATCAAGGTCACTTGGCTATGCCTTCGTGCCTTGGTCATGTGGAAGAAACCTTGGTTCCTCGCCCAGGGCCCGGTGCTGGGGGCTTCCTGTCGACGCGTCTCGCTTTCAACGGATGCTTCCCTCACGGGATGGGGGGCGGTCATGAGTGGCATGAGTGGCTCTTTGGCAGGACCATCAATGTTCCTGGCACATAAAATCGTCTGGAGATGATGGGGGTATTTCGAACTCTCAAATATTTCCTGCCAGACCTGAGAGGCCATCATGTGTTGGTCCGCACAGACAACACTTCGGTGGTCTCCTATATCAACCATCAGGGGGGTCTGAGGTCATGTCACCTTTGCAAATTGGCCCATCAGATCCTCCTATGGGCCCAGGGGAAGTTATTGTCGCTCAAGGCGGTATATATTCCGGGGCGTCAGAATGTGGAAGCAGATATTCTGTCGAGACAGGGGCTGAGGCCCGGGGAGTGGAGACTTCACCCCGAAGTGGTGGAGCTCCTGTGGGGAGAGTACGGTCGTGCTCAGGTAGACCTTTTCGCATCATCAGATTCAACCCATTGTCCCATGTGGTTCTCTCTAACGCACCCGGCTCCTCTCAGTCTGGATGCGATGGTGCAGGTGTGGCCGAGGCTGCACCTGTACGCCTTTCCCCCAATATCTATGCTTCCGGGGGTTCTGGAGAGGGTCCGCCGAGAAGGGGCTCGTCTGCTACTAGTAGCCCCTTATTGGCCGACCCGAGTTTGGTTCTCGGACTTGGTGTTTCTTCTGGACGGCTCCCCCGTGGAGATTCCACTCAGGGGGGACCTCCTGTCTCAGGCCAGGGGCACGATATTTCACCCTCGGCCGGAGTTGGGGAAACTGTGGGCCTGGCCTCTGAGGGGGCCCGGCTCAGGGAAACCGGTCTCTCGACCGATGTTGTAGAAACCATTCTTCAATCCAGAGCTCCTTCCACGAGCAGGCTGTATGCATTAAAATGGAAACTTTTCCCCACTTGGTGTGGTGAACGTCAGTTAGAATCTGTTAACTGCCCTGTTGGTTCAGTTCTTGATTTTCTGCAGGACCGATTCTCTGCCGGGTTATCTCCTTCTACCTTAAAGGTTTACGTGGCGGCTATATCGGCCTACCACACCCCTCTGGGGGGTACTTCTATCGGGAGAGATCCTTTAATTACTCGCTTTCTCCGTGGTACACTGAGGTTGAGACCTGCACTGCACTCTAGAGCACCGGCTTGGGACTTGGCCATTGTACTTGAGGGTCTGGCTTTGGCTCCCTTCGAGCCCATCGGGGAGGTTTCAGAAAAATTCCGCACTCTAAAAACTTTATTTCTCCTTGCTATTTCATCTATCAAGAGAATTGGTGATTTACATGCTCCTTCATGTCTGGAATTTGCACCGGGTATGGTGAAGGAATTTCTCTACCCCAGACCGGGTTATATTCCTAAGGTCCCACTAAATGTTGGGGGCCCAATAGTGCTGCAGGCCTTTTATCCTCCACACTTTAATACCCCAGATCAGGAACTGCTTAGCCTGTTATCTCCAGTCCGGGCTTTAGATGCCTACATTCACAGAGCTGCCCTGTGGCGTAAACCTGAGCAACTATTTGTTTGTTTTGGGTCACTCAAGAGAGGATGCCCTGCATCTAAACAGGTGATGAGTAAATGGATAGTCAAGGCTATTTCTTTGGCTTATGAAGCGGCCGGACAGCATTTACCTATGGCTATGCGGGCCCATTCTACTCGGAGTATGGCGGCCTCTACGGCCTTAATTTCGGGTGTTTCCCTTCTTGACATTTGCAATGCGGCTGGATGGTCCTCTCCGCATACATTTGTCAGGTTTTATTCCCTTGACCTCTCCACTCCTGGGGCGAGGTTGCTTGCTTCTTAGTGTGCGCAGAACTTTCACACAGAACGGGCATTTGTCACTATGGCGTAGTGGGTATGGGGTTCCCACCGCGTCTCAAACGCAGCTCGAATTCCCTTGAAAGGGAAAGTCTCAGGTTAGGTATGTAACCCTGGTTCCCTGATAGGGAACGAGATGCTGCGTTTGCCTGCCATACTTCCTGCATGCCCTGATCGACTTGCTTCAGCCCTTTCAGAAGCTGTCGCGGTCTGATTTCAGGGTTGCTTTGTAGTTTCATGGTCTATGAAGTCACCTATGTCGTAGCGGGCTTCCATTGGACTGATTTTACACGTGCTTCACGACGTAATTACACAGAGCGTTCCAACCACGTCTCAAACGCAGCGTCTCATTCCCTATCAGGGAACCAGGGTTACATACGTAACCTGAGTCGTTTCCTTTCTCCAGCTGTTGAAAGGCCAGTTTCCCAAGCTTCAGAATAATCTGATCAAAAGACACTGCATTGGGATTAGGTTCGGGCTCAGCACAGTATCTTTCTTCCATCTGTTGCTTCTTAGAAATTAAGAAGCTTGTTTACATGCCTGTGAGTGTTGTGGGAGTTTTGTCATTGCTCTCTCGAGCCAGTAGAGGCTGAAGAACAATAAGAGAGATCCAGAAGGAGACAGGAATATGGCACATGATGTACAGGCTCCTGGATTTCTTGATGTGACTGATGAGGTTTCCAGCAACCTCAGGACTGCTGTTAGTTTTGAAGTATTGCTCTTTCTGCTCATCATTAAATCCTCGCACCTCTGTCACTTGATCAATGTAGTTACGGGGAATCAGACTGGCTGCTGTTGGTCCGGATGTGATCCAGATGAGAGCAGAGGGAAACAGGTGTCTTCACCAAAGTGGAGAGATGCAGAAGAGGCTTGCAGATTCACTCTGTGTAGTCAGCATACGGAGTGCTTGGCTCAGAAGAAAAAAGCTGAAGTGCAATCGCAGCAGCTGCTCGTTATATACTCGCACTGCGAGGCCGTGCAGCTGATGCAAATGATTGCATGCCAATATGTATTGGCTTGTTTAGTTTCACTCAAAGTAGATTGGCCTCTCTAGGGAGATTCCTATTGGTCAGTCATGACCTACGTAGTAGTGACTAAACTAATCCCGCCATTTCTTGAGTACCGCAGAGAAATCTGGAAAGATCAATCCTTATAGTGCAAATCTCCATGCTCGCGTGACAATTAAAAATGTCTTCCCTGGTTCGGAAGCGAAAAGAGAGCGTACGATCCGGGTGTCGGTGGTGCGCCGGATCGCAGTTTGGGTGCAAGGGGCCGATGTGCACGCTCAATATCCGGCGTCTGAGGTACTGTATCATAAAGTAAAGCAAAATAAAAAAAAGAACCGCCAGCAGCCCCTCGCGGATGACTGCTGGTGGGCAGAGTCGCCACTGCTCGCCGTGGGCCAGAGCCTACTACCGTCCGCCATGAAAGGGGAGGAGCAGGGAGAGGGGGAGGAGCGGCCATGGACGCTCGAGGCGGTGCGCTGGAGTGAGTTGCCGGGGAGACGGTCGAGCTCGCTGCCGGCCGCCTGGGTGTTGGAGGGGCGGCTTCCGTCCGTGAGGGAGCGGAGTAGTCGCCGCCGTTCGCCGTGGGCCGGAGCCTGCTCCCATCCACCATAAAGGGGAGGAGCAGGGAACGGGGGACTCCTGCTGGCTGCCCGAACACGCCCGAACACTGCCTCAGTGTCGAGCCGTCCACCGAGGGCTATCCAGCGACACCCCCAGGCACCGTGGAGAAGATCGCCAAGCTGGTGGAGGACCAGATGACAGCGCATTGTGGGAACCCGACCAAATTTTTTTTTCTCTCTCCCCTCTCTCAGATCTGTCGCTCCTCATGCTTCCGTCTCCGTTTCCCTCGGCTCGTCGGTCCAAAACCCCCAGGGATCGCAGCCGCCACCGGGGGGAGTAGAGCGCAGTCTCGTGTGTACCCCCCGGCCTGCGAGGGGCGATGGGGGTATGTGGCGAGCAGGATTTTTGTTTTTGTATTTTGCTTTACTTTATGATTAAAATTCTTTGAATGTTCGCCAGTTCCCGCCTTCTTCTTCCCTGAACTACAAACTTTGTTATACTCAGCTCCTTGAGGGCCACCGGCCTGCAGAGTTTAGCTCCACCCAAATTAAATACATCCGATCCAGCTAATCAAAGTTATCAGGATTACTAAAAACTTCCAGGAAAGTGTTTTGGATTTGGTTGGATTTAAACTCTGCAGGACAGTGACCCTCAAGCAGCTCAGTTTGAGACCACTGATTTACTGTGAACTGAGACGCTCTGACACACTGAAAACACAGGATCATGAGATGCTCATGTGTAAATGAATACAGTGCCATGCTTCACTCTGAAACACAGAGCATGTCAGTGTTAAGTTTATTGACTAGTTTTGGCCTGTAGAGGCCCTCATTGTGTTTCATTTCAGTTTCCCATCATCTTATCATTTGTTATTGTTCTCACCTGTGCCTCGTTTCCTGTCATTGTATTTTATTTTATTTTTTAGTTTTTTTGCTTAGTGTTTGATATGTTGAGACCAACCTCTCCAGTCTTTGGTAAATGCCTCTTGTGATTTTTGGGAGATTTATTTGCTCTATTTGATTTTCTGGCATTTGCTTTTGTTGTCCTTATATTTTCTCTTTGACATTTTTAGATGTTTTTAGTTTACCTTTTTAGGAAATACCCTCTTAGCTTTTTGTATTGACCCCTTAGAACAACTGGAGTTACAGTTTTGGAATAACTTTTTCATTAGCCTTCTAAATTCAGCCCTCACAGCCTAGTTCTAACCTTGGTCCTTACAGTCAAAATGTATATTTGCATGAAATAGAAGCATTTTACAGTTTTAGTAACTGTTTGAAGCCATTTAAAAAATTCTTCATACAGTTCATTCCCTCCCCCTTACCCCAAACAATATTTTTCTTAAACTTATGCAGTTCATGTGGGTCATACGTCTGTATAAATGTGGAAAAATATCACATTCCTGCAAATGTTTTGTCTCTTGGGGGTGCTAAACGGCTGCTTATCTTGCTTATTGGTTAAGTCAGCCTCTGATTATAGCATAGTTAATTATTTTAAAACCATTCACCTCAGTATCCTCAGCTGACAGTTTGGACTTTTCAGTCCATCAGAAAGAAGCTTCACTCCAGAATCCTGCAGGTCATTGTTAGTCAGGTCCAGCTTTCTCAAAAAGGAGTTTAAGGATTTTAGAGCTGATGATAAACTCTCACAGGACTGAGCTGTGAGATTACAGCTGTGTAGCCTGTGTAGAGAACAAAACAAAGAGCAGTAGTGATGCTTATTAGCGTTTATAATCTGGAGCTTGAAAAAACCTTTAACCGTAGTGAATTAAGCAACGCTAAAACACTTATCTCTTCATAAAACATCAAACCAGCATTTATTTTCACACACATTACTTTTATTCGTTTTTCTGAACTGTCTAGGCCTGCAAGTCACCCATTTAAAATGAAGGCAATTATTAAAGAATGTAAAGGAAACTCTTACAGTGCTCTTCTATTATTTATGATCACTGGCAACAGTCTCACCACAGCTTGATCAGATCTTCTGTATTTCTGCATTTCAAACATCTCTTGAGTCTCTTTTGACATCAGGAGCACAAACACCAGACCAGACCACTGAGCAGAGAAGAGATTCTGTGCTGAAAGTTTTCCTGAGCTCCTTCTACATTCAGCCCTCACAGCCTAGTTCTAACCTTGGTCCTTACAGTCAGAATGTATATTTGCATGAAATAGAAACATTTTACAGTTTTAGTAACTGTTTAAAGCCATTTTGAAAATTAAATCTTCATACAGTCAGCTCAAACCATATTCATACAGTCCATTCCCTCCCCCTTACCCCAAACAATATTTTTCTTAAACTTATGCAGTTCATGTGGGTCATACGTCTGTATAAATGTGGAAAAATATCACATTCCTCCAAATGTTTTGTCTCTTGGGGGTGCTAAACGGCTGCTTATCTTGCTTATTGGTTAAGTCAGCCTCTGATTATAGCATAGTTAATTATTTTAAAACCATTCACCTCAGTATCCTCAGCTGACAGTTTGGACTTTTCAGTCCATCAGAAAGAAGCTTCACTCCAGAATCCTGCAGGTCATTGTTAGTCAGGTCCAGCTTTCTCAAAAAGGAGTTTAAGGATTTTAGAGCTGATGATAAACTCTCACAGGACTGAGCTGTGAGATTACAGCTGTGTAGCCTGTGTAGAGAACAAAACAAAGAGCAGTAGTAATGCTTATTAGCGTTTATAATCTGGAGCTTGAAAAAACCTTCAACCGTAGTGAATTAAGCAACGCTAAAACACTTATCTCTTCATAAAACATCAAACCAGCATTTATTTTCACACACATCACTTTTATTCGTTTTTCTGAACTGTCTAGGCCTGCAAGTCACCCATTTAAAATGAAGGCAATTATTAAAGAATGTAAAGGAAACTCTTACAGTGCTCTTCTATTATTTATGATCACTGGCAACAGTCTCACCACAGCTTGATCAGATCTTCTGTATTTCTGCATTTCAAACATCTCTTGAGTCTCTTTTGACATCAGGAGCACAAACACCAGACCAGACCACTGAGCAGAGAAGAGATTCTGTGCTGAAAGTTTTCCTGAGCTCCTTCTACATTCAGCCCTCACAGCCTAGTTCTAACCTTGGTCCTTACAGTCAGAATGTATATTTGCATGAAATAGAAACATTTTACAGTTTTAGTAACTGTTTAAAGCCATTTTGAAAATTAAATCTTCATACAGTCAGCTCAAACCATATTCATACAGTCCATTCCCTCCCCCTTACCCCAAACAATATTTTTCTTAAACTTATGCAGTTCATCTGGGTCATACGTCTTTATAAATGTGGAAAAATATCACATTCCTCCAAATGTTTTGTCTCTTGGGGGTACTAAGCGGCTTCTTGCCTTGCTTATTGGTTAAGTCAGCCTTTGATTATAGCATAGTTAATTATTTTAAAACCATTCACCTCAGTATCTCCAGCTGACAGTTTGAACTTTTCAGTCCATCAGAAAGAAGCTTCACTCCAGAATCCTGTAGGTCATTGTAAGTCAGGTCCAGCTCTCTCAAACAGGAGTTTGAGGATTGTAGAGCTGATGATAAACTCTCACAGGACTGAGCTGTGAGATTACAGCTGTGTAGCCTGTGTAGAGAACAAAACAAAGAGCAGTAGGAATGCTTATTAGCATTTATAATCTGGCACTTGAAAAAAAACTTGAACCGTAGTGAATTAACCCCCTGGGGTCCAGCTCGCTTTTTTTCTTATCAGCGCAAACAAAGTGTTGAGCTTTTTGTCAAATAAAGAAAAATAAACATGATGCGAGTTTTGCCCTCTCTCTGTCAGTGAAGTCCATTCTGAAACGCGTCCGAAAATTAACTGTAACTCGGCGAATACTTGTCACAATGGCACGAGAGATTTTTCTTTATGAACCTTGAATTCTCTTCTTTTTAATGAAGTAATTTATATAAAAAACAAATATTCTCAGTTTATATAATCTGTATGAAAAGAGAGAGATGTCAGTCTTCAACATGACATCATGACTTTGCGTAAACATACACGCCACTTTCAAGTCAAGTGGCGTGTTATCTATACGCATTTTGAGTTATCCGCGTGTATGTCCACGCCGAAATCTTTTGCGTGTATGTCTACGCCATTAAATGTCCGAGTGATTCCGCGTGTATGTGTACGCCGTTAAATGTCCGAGCGAAACGCAGCAAAATCTATATCTACATCTGTGGAGCGATATTTCTTTTCCTAGGATGGTAGGAGAACACTCATAAATGGTATTAACCCCAGTGACGGGTAGGTTTAGGGACGGGGTTGGGGTAGGTCATATATTTATATATACATAATACATTAATATAACGTTAAGTCAAAGGCGTTGATAAACACGCTGAAAAGCGGTTATGCGTGTTGATAGCACGCCAAAAATGGAATTACGAATTGGCGTGTCATACATACGCCATTTCATGAGATCAGTCTGCAGTCTTTTTCTTTTCAGCTCATTAAGTGTTAATGTGACCATGCCCACGGAGAGTGCGCACTATTCAAACGCAAATGATCTGAGGCAAGCAATGCAAACATGCCAACGCCCACATCAGCTGGATAAAACACATCAAGTTTAATAAGAATCTTGTACTTTACGTCGTCTTGCTACGCTGTGAGGAATTCTACTATCTAATAATCCTGGAAAATGTACCAGAAGTGCTGGTAGTTTCATTTCAAAGAGCAACGGAACAGCGCACATCTGTGCCGTTCATTTACTCTCGCACCTACATTAGTAAACGTTATTTTTACATTAACACATCCAAACTATATTGCTATGGCCTACTGAGATGAGTAAAAATAGACTGAAATATGTTTGAATAAAATGTCTGTATAAGCAACAAACTGCTAATTAACATGTATATGCTAATATATCATAAACACGATATGTTACAGACTAAATAGGAATGTTTTGACAAGATTTTGTTGATTAGTTTTGGATAGATTATAAAGTTTTTACTGTAAAAAAGACTACTGCCACATCAAATAAGCTTTTGTTCGTCAATTTCTGCTCATATGTTAAATATATAGTATGGGGTGTTTTGTCAAAAATAAAGTAGGTATATT
The DNA here is from genome assembly GCF_051911475.1 of Siphateles boraxobius. Classification (NCBI taxonomy): domain Eukaryota; kingdom Metazoa; phylum Chordata; class Actinopteri; order Cypriniformes; family Leuciscidae; genus Siphateles; species Siphateles boraxobius. The sequence continues at coordinate 10,853,632 of NW_027509188.1, forward strand.
GAATTATCAACTAAGATGTTATCATAGTGTTTGTTCCAATATTCTAATGAATAAACTAATGAATCCTTACCTTTGAAATACGTATGATAAAATGTATACTTTTTATAAAGAAAGATTACACTTGAAATATTTGAAATATTCAAATATTGAAATAAAAATTTAATTGTTGTTGTAATTGTAACCTATCTGTAATTGATTACAATTTCTAATTGTAATATATATATATAATTATAATTACATTCTTTGGTAACCAGTGACACACCTGTGTGAAAGGCTCATTATGCGGCACATTATGCAGGTCATTGTCTTCTCAGGTGTGAATCAGAGCATTATTCATGATCATTCACGCCTTTGCCATTAATATGTTTATAAGCAACAGAAAAAAATCACAAATGTCAGGGCATGTCAAAACATCTCAAGGACCCCCAAACACCTTAGACCCCAGAGGGTTAAGGAAAGCTAAAACAATTATCTCTTCATAAAACTTCAAACCAGCATTTATTTTCACACACATTACTTTTTTTTTACTGTCTAGGCTAACAAATCAAACCATTTAAAATGAAGGCAATTACAAAAGACTAACAGTGTTTATAAATGAATGTAAAGGAAACTCTTACAGTGCTCTTCTGGTGTGTTTGATCACTTGCAACAGTCTCACCACTGCTTGATCAGATCTTCTGTATTTCTGCATTTCAAACATCTCTTGAGTCTCTTCTGACATCAGGAGCACAGACACCAGACCAGACCATTGAGCAGAGGAGAGATTCTGTGTTGATAGTTTTCCTGAGGTCAGATTCTTCTGGATTTCTTTCACAAAGTCATCTTTCAGTTCATTCAGACAGTGGAAGAGATTGATGATCTTCTCTACTGATTTCTCCTTCTCTATTTTCTTTTTGATATAGTCAACAGTCTTTTTCATGTCCTCTGTTTTGAGTTCCAGTCCTGGCAGTAGTCCCTTCAGGTCACTCTGTTTGGACTCCAGTGAGAGACCCAGGAGGAACCGAAGGAAAAGGTCCAGGTGTCCGTTCTCACTCTGTAAAGCTTTCTTGACTGCAGCATTATGAAGCTGAAACAGTGGCTTTTTGGACAGTTTCCATGTCAGTTTTCTCCTGCATTGAAGAAATAGGTCAGCTTTCTCATCTTTGCCCAACATAAACACATAAAGAGCAGCAAGGAATTCCTGTACGCTGAGATGTATGAAGCTGTAAACATTTTTTGCTGAAAACATTTCCTCCTGAAACATTCGTGTGCATAACCCAGAATACAACGACCCTTCACTGACATCTAGTCCACATTCCTTAAGATTTTCTTCGTAGAAAATCAGGTTTCCTCTCTCCAGCTGTTGAAAGGCCAGTTTCCCAAGCTTCAGAATAATCTGATCAAAAGACACTGCATTGGAATTAGGTTCGGGCTCAGCACAGTATCTTTCTTCCATCTGTTTCTTCTGAGAAATTACGAAGCATGTGTACATCCCTGTGAGAGTTGTGGGAGTTTTGTCATTGCTCTCTGGAGCCAGTAGAGGCTGAAGAACCATAAGAGAGATCCAGCAGAAGACAGGGATGTGGCACATGATGTACAAACTCCTGGATTTCTTGATGTGACTGATGAGGTTTGCAGCAACCTCAGGACTGCTGTTATTTTTGAAGTATTGCTCTTTCTGCTCATCGTTAAATCCTCGCACCTCTGTCACTTGATCAATGTAGTCACGGGGAATCCGACTGGTTGCTGCTGGTCTGGATGTGATCCAGATCAGAGCGGAGGGAACCAGGTTTCTCTTGATAAGGTTTATTATCATCTTACTCACTGTTGTTTTTTCATTTACATCTGTAAATGTGTCATCTTCTTTAAAGTTCAAAGTAAACCGACATTCATCCAGCCCATCAAAGATGAACATAACTTCACCATCACCTTCAGGAAGAGAGGGCAAATCTTCAGCACTTCTAAAGAAGTATCTGTTGAGCAGTCCCATGAGACTGCACTCTTCTTTAATTAAATTCAATCTACGGAATGGAATTGGAAATATAAAGACTATATCCTGACTTTCTGTTCCTTCAGCCCAGTCAATGATAAATTTATTGACAGAGACAGTTTTTCCCACTCCTGCGATCCCTGTTGTCAGGACTTTTCTGTTTCGTCGATCCGTGTCACACTGGACTTTAAACATGTCATTACACTTGATTGCTGTCTCTTTGGCAGGCAGTTGTTTGTGGTTTGATTCGATCTGTATCACCTTATGGTCGTTCACTCTTCCTCCAGTCTCATTCTCCACCACATATAAATCAGTGAAGATATCGTTCAGGTATTTCCGATGACCCGTCTGTGAATTACCAACCAATATCTGCTCGTAGTCCTGTTTTAATTTGTTCTTCAATCTGAGGCTGGTCTCTGTGTAATCATGAAAATTAGCTTCTCTATCATCTGCAGTTGAGCCTTTAAGAAATAGGGAAAAAGACAGCAAAGACTAAGTGATCGTGTTTTTCATATATTCATGCTTCTACTTTATTCAAATGAATCACACTCTTACTGAGCTTATAAATAATGCAAATGCCTTGATTAATGGAATTGGAATTGTATTTATCGAATTGTCACTATTGGACTCAGATCAACTTAAAGGAATAGTTCACTTAAAAATGAAAATTCTGTCATAATTTACTCACCCTCAAATTGTTTCAACCTTGCATATTTTTTTTCCTACTATGGAAGTCAATGGGGCCCATAACCTGTTTGGTTATTGACATTCTTCAAAATATCTTCCTTTGTGTTCAGCAGAGGAAAGAAATTCATACAGGTTTGAAACCACTTGAGGGTGAGTAAATGACAGAATTTTCATTTTAAGTAAACTATTCCTTGAAAGCCATGCTGACCAAAATTATTACAAGGTTTTAGATCAAACCATTGACATCTAGCACACCAAACAAAACATGAGACTGTATTACGGTTAGGTTGGGGTTATTGCAATGACCCTGTGTATGTATGTCAGGATACAGGCAAGGAGACAGAGGTAAGTGAATCCAAACACAGCTTTATTGAACGTGACACAAGTGCATAGGTGAGTATTCTCAGAGTTCAGGTGCAGATGCGGTGAGGGTCTCTACGTGCGGGGCAGATAACTGGTGAGCAGGTCCTCTTCAGGTTAATTGGATGTCAAGCGGTCACAGATCATTCATACTTGTCTTTTCTCTTTCAGGTGTCGTCGTGGATGAGACAACTCGGCGTGAACACAGGGAACCAGGAAAATACAGGATTCTAGGGAACAGGGATCCAGACAGGAAATGCAGGAAACCAGGACTCGGGTAGGATGTCTGAAGACAGTGGAACAGGAATGCAGAGGTCAGTAATTCACAGGTGAGTATACGTTACTTGGTCGGCGATGACGAGGAGATAGACTTTGGTAGACAGCGGGAAATGGTCTGTTCCTGTTGGAGGCTTGACGGTGAATGAAGCTGTGGTGAGTGTTTTTATTCAGAGGCTTATTGATTGTGAACAGGTGCAGGTGATTAGAATTCTGGTTAGAGTGATCGTTGTGTTGTGTGAGGATGTGGTGTCTGATTGGTTCCTGACATTACCCCCCCCCTCCAGAGTCCGCGCCAGCGGACCTTGGACCCCGACGTCGTGGTGGTCTACCTCTGGGCCGTGGTGCAGGTTTGTCAGGATATTGAGCGTGAAATTCTCGGAGCAGATTGGGATCAAGGACGTCGTTCCGGGGTACCCAACATCTTTCTTCAGGTCCATACCCCTCCCAATCTATCAGATATTCAATCCGAACACCTCGACGTCGGGAGTCCAATATTTCCTTTATCAAATAGATGGGTTCTGGTTCAATAGGCGGTATCGGGGGGTTATCCTCAGGGATTGGTTCCGTGGCTGAGTTGGGTACAGGTGGGTGGTGAGGTTTCAGGAGGGAGACGTGAAACGTGGGATGGATTCGATGTTCTGGAGGTAGGCGGAGTTGGTAGGTGACTGGGTTTACTTGTCTTACGATGGGGAAAGGTCCGATGTATCTGGGGTTGAGTTTGCGGCAAGGTTGACGTAGACGGATGTCTTTAGTGGAGAGCCAGACTAACTGTCCGGGTTGATATTCAGGAGTCTGACGGCGGTGAGCATCTGCAAAATGCCGTTGGCGATTCACTGCTTGCTGAAGGTGATGATGGGCTTGATTCCACACTCCTTCGCTTTCTTGAAACCACTTGTTTACTGCTGGTACTTCTGAGGGTTCGCCGGACCATGGAAACAATGGAGGTTGGTAACCCAACACACACTGGAAAGGAGTTAGCTGCGTGGATGACTGTCTGAGGGAATTTTGTGCGTACTCTGCCCAGATGAGATAACGACTCCAGATGTTTTGGTTGGAGTGGCAGAAGGTACACAGGAAACGTCCTACATCTTGGATTTTCCGTTCGGTTTGGCCATTTATTTGTGGATGGTACCCTGATGACAGGCTTACGGTCACGTTCATGAGAGTGAAAAAAGCTTGCCAAACTCGGGAGATAAATTGGGGTCCCCTGTCAGACACGATGTCCTCTGGGATGCCGTAGTTCCGAAACACATGCTCCATCAGAAGTTCAGCAGTGACAAAGGCCGTAGGGAGTCCCTTCAGAGGGATTAGTCTGCATGCTTTGGAGAACCGATCGATGGCGACAAGGATACAGGTGTTTCCGTTGGAGGCTGGTAGATCCGTAACGAAATCTACCCCAATGTGGGACCAGGGCCTATGTGGGACTGGAAGCGGTACTAATTTACCCACAGGGAGATTCCTGGGGACTTTGGACATGGCACATGGGATACAACCCTGTATAAACGTGGTGATGTCTCGTTGCATATTGGGCCACCAGTACTTGAGTTGGAGAGTTGTGGACGTTTTGCTTATGCCAGGATGACCTGTGCCTACGGAGGAGTGAGCTGAAGCAATGAGAGAGTTTCGGAAGTCCTCTGGGACGTAAATCTTCTCGGGGGGACATCCTGGAACTCGAGGTTGTTGTCGGGACAGCTCCAATAATTGCTCGTTGATCTCCCACTGGATGGGGTTGACAAACAACTTCTCGGGCAGGATGGCCTCAGGTTCCTCCCTCGGGATCTCTGGGGCATGGATGCGTGAGAGGGCATCCGCTCTAGTATTTTTGGAGCCTGGTCGATATGAAATCTTGAAATGGAACCGGGTGAAAAACAATGCCCATCGGGCCTGACGTGGATTCAGTCTTTTCGCATCTCTCAAGTACTGAAGATTCTTATGATCTGTTAGTACTAGGAATGGATGTTTCGCCCCCTCTAACCAATGCCTCCATTCCTCCAAGGCAAGCTTCACAGCCAAAAGCTCCCGGTTTCCAATGTCGTAGTTGATCTCTGCCGTAGATAATTTCTTGGAAAAGAACGCGCAAGGTATGGTCTTGGAGGGTGATCCCGAGTACTGGGACAGAATTCCTCCCACCCCGGTAGTGGAGGCATCTACCTCCACCACAAATACCTTCTCTGGATCTGGATGGTGGAGCAAGGGTGCAGTGGTGAAAGCGGCCTTGAGGGAGTTAAAACCACTCTCTGCTTCTGGGGTCCAAAGTAACACCTTCGGTTTTCCCTTTAACAGGGAGGTCAGAGGAGCTGTCAAGAAACTGTATCGGTGTATGAACCGTCGGAAAAAATTTGCAAAACCGAGGAACCTCTGGAGCTCTTTCACCGACTGTGGAGTGGGCCAGGACATGATGGCTTCGGTCTTTCGCTTATCCATTTCTACACCTCTTTCACTGAGTTGGTATCCCAGGAATTCGACGTTAGTCTGGTGAAACGTACACTTCTCTGCCTTTAGAAACAAGGTGAACTCTCTGAGTCTTTGGAGTACCAGGGTCACATGATGTTGGTGTTCAACAGGGTTCTTGGAATAAATCAGAATATCATCAATATACACCAACACAAATTGCCCCAGGTAGTCTCGGAGTACCTCGTCCATGAAACTCTGGAACACGGAGGGAGCGTTTACCAACCCATACGGCATGACCAGGTATTCATAGTGCCCTGCAGGCGTGATGAAAGCAGTTTTCCACTCATCCCCTTCTCTGATTCTGACCAGATTGTATGCACTCCTCAGATCCAATTTGGTGAAGATCTTGGCTTCTCTGAGCTGTTCGAGGACTGCTGGGATGAGAGGTAGTGGGTAACTGAATTTGACAGTGATTTGGTTCAGGGCTCTGTAGTCGATACAAGGTCTTAACCCTCCATCCTTTTTGGCAACAAAAAAGAAACTGGCGGCCGCAGGGGATGTAGAGGGACGAATGTAACCCTGTTGTAACGCTTCCTCGATGTATTTCCGCATAGATTCTTGCTCAGGAATGGAGAGTGAGTAGATTTTTCCCTTAGGAATCGATGCATCGGGGACCAGATCAATGGCGCAATCCCATGGTCTATGGGGTGGCAAGTTGGAGGCAGCAACAGGGTTAAATATGTCAGAGAACGAGGAATAACAAGAGGGAATATTTGTGGACAGATTCTCCGTGGGACTCTCGATGGAGGTGGAACTCACAGTGAGCACTTTCTTAGGTTCCGTGGCTGGGGGAGCAGAGTGTGCGCTTTTCTTAAGCGAGCAATGACATCCCCAACTGATTATCTTGCCGGACTGCCAATTAATGGTAGGTTGGTGACGGATTAGCCATGGACGGCCGAGGATGATGTCTGTTTGGCTATTTTGTAGAATGAAAGGTTCGAACATTTCATGGTGAAGCTTTTCAATAGACAACTGGATGGGTGTTATTTGAGATGTCACATACCCCTTGTTAATGGGTTCGCCGGTCACTGCATGGATGGAATATGGCTTGGGAATGTCGACCTTCCTGAGGTTAAGTTTCTCGCTGAGCCGTCCTGATATGAAGTTCCCCGCTGATCCGGAATCGACGATGGCTGTTGCAGATACATGGGAATTTAGGATTTTCAAGGTTACAGAGATAGTGAGCGGGGTCGATACATCGTGGTGATCCAGAACGGAGCTTACCGTCATCTGAGGTGGCCGAATGGGACATGAAAATCGAAAATGACCTTTACCACCACAGTACAGACATAACTTCATTTCTCTGCGACGAGAGCGTTCAGCTTGGGTGAGTCGATGAGCATCGACTTGCATTTCCTCAGGGGGTTTTTCAGACTCATGGTTGGCGAGGACATGAGGGGATGTGATATGAGAAAGTCGAGCATCTCGATAGCCGCTCTGAGATCGTTGATGAACACGGAGAGTTTGCTGTATGATTTTCTCTAGTCCCAGGTTATCATCATAGATCGCCATTTGGAGACGAAGTGCAGGATTTAGTCCGCCGCGATAAACAGCCAAGAGAGCCTTTTCGTTCCAACCGCTCACTGAAGCCAGAGTCCGGAATTCAATGGAGTACTCTGAAACGGGTCTTTTTCCTTGACGGAGTTGCATTAACTTATCACTGATGGTGGAATCACTGACTGGTTGGCAGAAAACTTCCTTGAAATGATTTATGAAATTTTGTAGTGACCTGGTAACCTCAGTCTCCTGTGCCCACAGCGATTCAGCCCATCTCAATGCTGTTCCAGATAACTGCTGGATGATGAAAGAGATTCGCGAACGATCTGTGGGGAATTGATGAGGTTGCTGGTCAAAGATGAGCGAACACTGCAATATGAAGCCATTGCAATCCTCCACCCGGCCAGAGAAGGGCGCTGGTCGGGAAGCGGGGCTAGCAATGCATACTAGCGTGGAAGTGGGGTTCGCGGAAGTGGCGGTGGGCTGAGGACACGAACTCGCCGCATCGATTGGCGGTTGTGTTGGATCCATAGCGGTAGTTGGATGGATGGTGATTAGAATTCTGGTGGTGGTGGCGCAGGGGATAAGACGCATGCCTTTGGTGTGAGAGACCCGGGTTCGAATCCACTGTGAGACACCAATGTGTCCCTGAGCAAGACACTTAACCCCTAGTTGCTCCAGAGGCGTGCGACCTCTGACATATATAGCAATTGTAAGTCGCTTTGGATAAAAGCGTCAGCTAAATGAATAAATGTAAATGTAAATGTAGTTGGTCAAGCCTTCTGTCAGGATACAGGCAAGGAGACAGAGGTAAGTGAATCCAAACACAGCTTTATTGAACGTGACACAAGTGCATAGGTGAGTATTCTCAGAGTTCAGGTGCAGATGCGGTGAGGGTCTCTACGTGCGGGGCAGATAACAGGTGAGCAGGTCCTCTTCAGGTTAATTGGATGTCAAGCGGTCACAGATCTTTCATACTTGTCTTTTCTCTTTCAGGTGTCGTCGTGGATGAGACAACTCGGCGTGAACACAGGGAACCAGGAAAATACAGGATCTAGGGAACAGGGATCCAGACAGGAAATGCAGGAAACCAGGACTCGGGTAGGATGTCTGAAGACAGTGGAACAGGAATGCAGAGGTCAGTAATTCACAGGTGAGTATACGTTACTTGGTCGGCGATGACGAGGAGATAGACTTTGGTAGACAGCGGGAAATGGTCTGTTCCTGTTGGAGGCTTGACGGTGAATGAAGCTGTGGTGAGTGTTTTTATTCAGAGGCTTATTGATTGTGAACAGGTGCAGGTGATTAGAATTCTGGTGAGAGTGATCGTTGTGTTGTGAAGGATGTGGTGTCTGATTGGTTCCTGACAATGTAGAAGTTGCTTGTAGAAGTTTTAATTTAAGGTTTAAGACTCTTGTAAACCATTTAACCATTCGTAAAAAAACGTCTGTTCTAATAAATGTACTTGTATAAGATCTGCTGCTGTTCTTCTTGGCCCTGTAATAGTTTCTTGCTGTTATATTTTCTCTTGTTTAAATGAACAGACAGTGATTATTTACCCCTGATCTCTTCTGAATGGGCTCCAACAGCTGAAGATGTCTTTATAGTGCCTTCAGCCTGACCTGAGTGTGTGTGAGAGAGAGGATCAGAGACACAAACACATCAGCAGAGCAAAGTTTAAGTCAAACCATTACATTGCTAAAAAATCACATTACAGTCAGAGTGAATTAAATGTTACCTCGCTTGTGTTTGTTCTCCAGCTGCTCAGCCAGATTGTTCTGGTTCATCTTCCTCAGGATCTTCACTGTGATCTTCACAGCTTCTTCTGGTCCAAAACTTGCTACCATCTTATCCACAGTTTGCAATCTACCTGCACTCTCCATTTCACACTTTTTTATAGACTCATGATCTTTCTCTAAGTGCCACTTAAACGTCTTATGTTCATCTTCTACCAGGTCCATCAGTGAGTTTAACAGCAGATCTTTAACAGACGCCATCGTCCTTCACAGATTCACAGCTGCAGGATAAAAAGAAAAAGATCTTAAGTAGTTTAAATCTTAACATGTTGACCTAAGCGCTCAAATGTTATTTGGATTATGAAATGAAGCTGATCGGATCAGGACTCTCATCCAAACTCCTCTGTTAAAGGGGTCCTATAATGCTCTTTAATGCATGGCATCTTTATTAAACATGCTAGCAATGAGTACCCTAGAAACAATCCAGAATACCCTAGCAACAAAATAGCAACACCCTAACGTCCACCCAAAGTACCCTAGCAAATACCCTAGAAACTGCATAGCAACCACCCAGAATGCCCTAGCAACACAGTAGCAACCACCCCAAGTACTCTAGCAACCGCATAGCAACACCCTAAAATCAATCTATCTTTCTGTTTTTTCTGATAGACTGTATTGCCTTCAAAAACTTCAAACTTTAAGCATTTAAAACATCTTCAAACTTTCTGGTCAGGCTCGATGTAGTTTTTAAATCTAGTTTATTATTTCATCCTGTAAATGCCCCTCTCCCCCTCCATAAGAGTGAATCCTATGTGGAGAATCACTGTCTGTCCTGCCACAAGACCAACAAGCTGAAGTATCATATCTGAAGTTACAGGTAAAAAGAGATGGACAGATAGACAAACAGACAGACAGCGCTGAAATATATAGTTAAGAGACAGACAGACAGATAAATAGAAAGACACCACTGTCAGCAGAAGCTTCTCTTAGTTTATACCAGCGTTAGCAGCATTAATTTGTTGTTCTGATTGCACTGGTTATGTGCGAAAACACTGCAGACTCACTCTCACTCATATCCAAGTCATCAACACTATCATCCTTTACATGTGTTTAAGCAACTTTTCATGTGAACCGTAACCCTTTTTGACCTATACTGCCAGTGTAAAAATGCCTTATGTCCTCTATTACAGTATATTCGCACGGGATAAGTATTACCTGGTGACCTCTAGTCATTTTTTAATAATTGCGGAGATTGTCTGGTATATTAATCCCGTGCGAATCGGCCATGTCTGTAATTTGTAAAGTAAAAATTCCCCCGCAAATTACCTACTATATTTCGCCGAACACCGAGGTCCTGTGATAATATTAGTCCCGTGCGAATCGGCATTTCTGTGATTTGGCCGGATCGTATATCATTTTTTCAAGGTTTTTGTTTCATGTGCGCCTTTTTATCCATCTTTCGCGAAGAATGGAGGCTGTGTTGTAGTGTTTTGATAGTATTTTGGGTGCTGGGTCATATCGCTATACACAACTACACAATTTGCAGAAATTGAAAGCTGAAAATCATCAGAAAAGCAAAAACAAAACGAATGATTAGATGGAGATGAATGACATGTATAGCAGCATGCGGTAAGGAACTTTATTCTGTTTAAATGTCATAATATATCATACAGCTAGACCTATAACGAAAAGACATTTCCAAACAATAGCCTATTGACGTTATATCCGGGAGATAAGTCAGTAAATTTGAGTAAAATCACAGACTTCGGTTATCCCGTGCGAATGTGCCACATGAAATTCAGATGTGGGGGGGTAATTTCTAAATCACACGAGGTCCCCAGATAATACTAATCCCGTGCGAATAGGGCTTTAGTCTGAGAGAAAGTCAGGGAAGAGCAGAAGCAGGAGACGAATCAATGATGATAATAAAAAAGAGCAGAGTTTATTGAATAATCTTAGTTGTGTGCGTTTCAATGCTTTGACTTCGTCTAGATGTTACACTTTGTCTGAACAGTACAATTTTAACAAGTGTTCATATATAAAGAGAAAAACAATGGAAAATTACTGCTTCACAACATCGCCTTGTGACGCTAAAAACCTTGAAATGGAGACATTCTCAGTGTAATAAATGACAATGACAAATGAATAATAATAATAACTAAATGATAAAATGAATTAATGAAGGAATTATTTATAATTACTTCATTTTATAGTCCCCAGTTCGGTAACTTCCGCCGGTCCCTGTGCAAGCAGGTTGTCACGTTGGTAATGTTGACGGAAGGTAGCCTATTTTCAGGCGCTGCGTCATATCATTGCGCCTGCTGCACTCATGGTACGGCAGTAAAGTTTCTTGATTATTACGCAGGAATGAGAGTATAGTTCCTAGCCAGCCTAGAAAATCGGCCTAGAAAATCGCAACTTTACATTTTCCGTCGGTCTTAGTGCACGATGTAACTACAGAAGAGTCAAGTTTTCAATAAGAAAAATATCGAAACACTTTGGTCATTTTTTTTTGAGAAATGCTAATGGTCTTGTCCACTTCAATGATGTATGCTAAGCTATGCTAAAAGTGGTACCGCCAGAACCGGAGATCGGATGAATGAATTCAAAAACGGTAAAACTCAACAGTTTAACTCTGGGGGAGTTGTAAAATGAGCCTATTTCCAAAAAAAGTGGAGTATCCCTTTAAATCCCAAAAGACTGCTATATAAATATATAATCTGCTTGTTCTGCGTGTCTCTGTGTGAATGAGCTGTGCTGTTTCGTCTACTTACTACTGTACATACTCAAGTACGTGTGACGCTCACGGTGTTTCAGCATCTCACAAACAATATGAGGACATGAATACATGAACATTTCCAGAGCTGCTCTGAGATAAAGCCTAATGAGCATTTTCATCATTTGTTTTTAGAAAAAACATTGTCAAAAACATTCTGAAACAGGACTTCACTACAGCCCGTCAAAATAAAAGTTTGGTTTAACTAGAAGAAATTATGACAGAAATGCATTACTATCCTATACCCTTCTATAGAATGTACTTCTCATGATAATATTAACAACAACAATAATAATGATACTACAATTTATTTAAACATTATTTAAGGAATATATGTTTCTCCGTGGTTTAATTGAGTAAATCTGCTTTGCAGCACTTTGCCAAAAAATAAAAGGAGAAAACGTTTGTTAAACTTTTTTTTTGATTACCCCTGTTTTTGATAATATACTTTGTATTAAATCATAAAAAGAAAAAAAATCATAGAACTCAATTATTTTTAAACATTTTAATAAGCTATTAATGATAAAAAGTAGTTGTTAATCTAATTTATAATCAATTATTGAAATGATTAGACATGTTTTATTGAACAAATGTTTTCATTTCCCGCTATGTTTAATTTCCAACCAAAAAAACTTTTCATTTATTTAACTGTCCTTTTAATTGATGATAATAACCATAATTTAATAATACAGTTTATATATTTAATAATTGTTTAATACCGTGATATTTTCTGAGTCGTTATCATACTGTGAAAATCTCATACCGTTACAGCCCTACATGGGAGAGTCCCCCACCCCACCCCCGCTGTTAAACAAGTAACTCAGTAACTTGTACTCTGAGTACATTTTAAATGAGCTACCTTTTACTTTTACTTAAGTACAAGTAAAAGTACCGGTCTAAAAATCTACTCAAGTAAAATTTTATTGAAGTAATAGTACTTTTATTTGAGTGGAATATTTGATTACTCTTTCCACCTCTGGCTATTTGATTAATAAAATTCCCTTTCTTTGGATTATCCTGGTTTATGGCTATGCCTTCCTATCACCTCCATTGGTCCCTAAAGGTATACGTTATGACAGGCCCCAATATTGATCCAAACCATGCGTCCCACTCAGAGGAGATCAGACATGATCCGTATTGAGTTTAGCTAAATTGTGCGCTGATCTTCCAGTGTTGTCTGGGATATATGAACATGTAACAGTTGCATGTTCCTCCTGGGAGGCTAACAGAATATCAAGAGCCATGCGATTTAGTAAAACAACCTTCCTCATTACATGCACTTCTTCTGCAATGTCAGCAACAGAACTAATGGCGCTTTTCCATTAACAGTACCAACTCGACTCGACTCGACTCGCCTTGGCTCGCCTCGACTCGGCTCGCTTTTCGTTCCGTTTTCCATTGCAGAAAGTATCGCCACAAATAGTACCCGGTCGTCATAGCGACGCCTTTCGTTCCTCGTTGCCCCATCAAGCTCTCGCTGGATCCTCTCTTCGGCAACCAAACAAAGGAATGTCTGCACCTCCTCGTTTGACTTCTTCCGAGTTGCCATAATAATAGTAGTAAGTTTAGTAACTATCTCTGGCTAAACTATTTTAAAAAGGCGGGGTTATTCTGGATACTCAATCTGGCGCGTGCAATGTTGACGCAGTGAATAGTGACGATTCTCTCTGACCAATCAGCAGTCGGCATTGTTTTCACGTCACATTTTAGTATCGCCTTAGCTCGCCTCAGCTCGCTTAGAACCTCGCCGGAGGTGGTACGAAAAAAAGTACCCGAAAGCAGATACAGGTACAACTTTTACACAGTGGAAAACCAAACAAAGGCGAGTCGAGTCGAGTCGAGCCGAGCCAAGGCGAGCTGGTACTGTGTAGTGGAAAAGCGCCATAAGTGAGTTTTTGCTGTGGCCTCAAACACCAAAGGTGGCCTCATGTACTGTAAAACTTTTATTTTCCCAAATCGCCAAACTGCACCGGCTTGTATTTGAGACAGGTGTCTATATGAAACAGGCCTTTAATTTAGTGTTGAGATGTTGTTCATTGAGTGTAGGCCAATAGCATAGGCTAATAGATGGAAAGCATGTCAGTTAGAGGTTACCCCATTATATTACGTTTTATTTATAATTAGAATGTGTTTAACAAATCAGTTAATGTAAGAATAAGCCTACTATATTACCGTAAAGGGGGTCGCACACCGGACGAGAAGCGCAGCGACGGCAACGGCAACGGCTCAGGACCTTGTTCAAAATCCTGCCACGCCACAGAGCGCCATTTACATAGTTTTATATTAAATTTACATTTATTTGTCTCAAATCGTCGTTATGTATACTGACTTCACCCTGTGCTGCAATATACATTTAGTTTTACATTAATTTACAGAAATCAGCTGGTTGAATGAAAATTGCTGATGTTATCGGATTTTCAGGTGATATTCTCAATTCATTCAGTTAACGGACGCTCTGAGATAAAGTGACTGCAGACTAAGCAACGATTGTATTTAATTGTACAGTACAACCATAACATGATAGTGCAGACATGATCTTAATTCCATAATGTGCTTAAACATAACAATATTGCTGGCCATAAACTGACAAAGTGCGCGTCCGGTGTGTGATACCTCGAGTTGTCATAGACGCAACGCGGCACGGCGTGGCACTGCGCTTCTCGTCCGGTTTGCGATCTCCTTAAGATTATTGGCAGCATAAAAAAACAAAACGATGTGACAGCCATGGGCTGAACAATACAAGTTACCGGTAATATCCACCGAGCCTATGAACTTGTTGCCCGAAACACATCAACAAGAAAGAATGAAGGCTACCCTGTAAAACAACTGCAATCATGTGATACAAAATTACCCTATTCATCATCACCGCAATCTACAAGTTCAAGTTGAACTACAAGTTCATTGATGAATTCCTCCTCCTCGTCGCTCTCCTCCACTTCTCCCTCTCCGGCCTCCGCTAACTCTGCCTGCCTGTCTTGCACTAACAGCTCCCACCCAGATGCGCGTGCGCAATCTGCACCATAGAACTGGCTTAAACAGACGATCTGACGGGTTTTAGAAGATTAAATACAACCCGAAACTAAAAGAGTAAAAGAGACAGGCGTCTATTTGGGACTCGGCTATTATTTGAAGTTTTACGGTAGTTGCCTGTACTACATTCTGTAAATGAATCATATTTTCAGTTTCAGAGATTAAATTCTCGATCTGCGTCATGATTAAAAGTTGTTTCACATAATCCTATCCTCTGACATTACTCACATTGCCAGTAATAAAAACCAAATAACATCCTTAAAACCCCTTACAAAGGAATAGATAAGCATTGTTACCACAAACAGCAAGTGTTTCGATTTCTCATTGTTAAAAGAGTTTTGTCACATCTGGAAAATTCCCACATCTGACTTAGACTTTCTCACAACATGCTTCCCTTAAAGGCACCAGGAAGATTTTACTTATTCCCTTCAGATTTCACATTAAGAGCAAACTGATGTTTATAACAGTACTGTTGTATGCAGTCAAATGAACTATAATGTTAATGATAATAATTTCTGTAGTGACATTCACATCTCGTGAACAGCAGTTTGTTGTGCCAAGAATAATCAAACACAGTAAAGACACATCTGTAAGCATTTGATTTTGTCAATGGTTCAATATTGCATTTAGCACAAGTTTCACCCTGTAATGTCCAAAAGTCATTGTGAAAATCTATTTCTTTACCACCTCATATTCTCTGTTTTTAATTTTGCGCTTTTACTCTTTTGCCATTTGTTGTCTCAACATTAAGGCAGTCTATGCTCTAGTCCTGTTACTCTTACTCTAAACGAGTCGTCTGGCAGGTTTATCATTAACTAGAATTAGCTGTTGGAACACTAAAGACAAAAAGCTGATGTTGCGGAAATAAAAAACAAATGGGTAGTGCAGAGGTAAAGGTTTCAGTTTGCTTGAGCAATACAAGCACAGTTCAGCAGTGCAACACCTCCATTCCACCCCTGATCTTATCAGACGTTTGGGTGATGGTGAGTTTAAAAAAAAAGAGAAGATAATTGAATTCAACATGTTAACCATACCCCACTTCATTTTTTTTTTGTTAAATGGCACTTTTTTATTCATACTGTTGTATATCTCTTTTTTATTTTTATCGGACTTCTCACTTAACCTTCTTTGCTTTCAATTATGAAATGATTCAAATGAAAACATTCAAATGATCTTACCTGGACTTACTTTTCAAAAATCGCACTTGACAACAGGGAAAGCTAGTATGTTTGCTAGCATACCGTCAAACACTACAATTTATGAGTTTAATATCATGTTTTGCTCCAAAATAACAATACATGTCAGTCGTGTTTGAAATTTCTTCTGTGGTTTCATGTTGCTTCTTAACACAGAGTGAGAATATATTATTTTATTAAATTCTATGATACAAGCTATGTTGATTAGCATTGCATTAAAGGGTTAGTTCACCTAAAAATGGAAACTAGCCCATGATTCACTCACCCTCAAATCCTTCTAGGTGTACATGGCATTATTCTTTCACAGAGTTATATTAAAAAAATGTCCTGGCTTTTCCAAGCTTTGTAATGGGAGTGAATGGCTGGTAAAAAGTTGAAAAAAAAATTCTTTAAAAATACTCCACACGGCTCCAGTGGGTTAATAAAGGCATTCGGAAGTGAAGCCATGGGTTTTTGTAAGAAAAATACCCATATTTCTAACTTTATAATCTAAAATAACTAGCTCCCGCCAGACGACCGTAAGCATACTACGCAATTCGACTTGCGCCACAAGAGTATCCCAAGAAGAGATAGAAGCCCACCCACACTGACAATAGATTGGTTGACTTACCGAAACAGGCTAATCAGAATGCTCTCTGTCTTACATGCACTTCATGAGGCACAAAAACACGCAAGGTCTCTCGCTCTTTCCCTCTCCTTCTCTGCCCAGCGCGCGCTACACGGTTTGGAGCACAGTCTCTTTTAACTCGCATGTGCGCTCTTGCTCGCTCGCTCTAGATTCTGGGAGATTTGATCTAATTTGCGGGCAAAGGGCATTACATGGCAGGGTAAATCATTTATGTAGGCTAGGATGTTTTTACCACGAGATATCACACACACACACACACACACACACACACACACACACACACACACACACACACACACACACACACACACACACACACACACACACACACACACACACTGCTAGCACACACACTGCTAGCACACTGCCAGTGTACTTCAGAGCCAGCGGGGAGAGAGCTTTAAGGGATAAACGTTAATTAATGTAAAGTGCTTCTCCATATTAGTATAAGTAGGCTATATTGCACATCATCAAAATGTGCTGATATAGATAGCACTTTGCCTCTGGTGTGATTGCATTTCAGGTTTAAAAAAATGTCATATTGTATTCTATTCACAGACTATCAGAATTGTGTTCTCATGTAGGGGCAGTTCTTTTCTCCATTGGAGTTGGGGTAAAGATGCGAGATACAGCTTCCTGCACAACAGAGCAGCGCAAGTGGCTGATGCCATCACATGTAAAAAAGGTAGGGGGACACGTTCACTGCAAACCAAATGTGGGACAGAGAATGTTATTTTTGGGACACTGTGTAACAGTAGGCTAAATTATGATGTTAATAAATTAATGTTTATATTGTGCCCCTGTGGTTATGTCTTTGCTCTGGTTAATTAATCAGGACACAATAGACAAGTAGATTGCTTGTCTTTGTCTACATTTCATCTTCTTTGAGGGGATTTTCATTATATTCCATCATACCTAATGTCGGGGATTATTAAATTATTTGTATTCTATTCTATATTCTGCCTAAATCTGTGTAGCTTGTGACACTGGGGTCAGTCACAATTTCCCTGTTGGGCAAAGAGGAGCTAAGACAGCAAAGACCCACATAAACACAGTTTGGCATCTCAATCCTGTGATGATAGCCTTACCTGTTTTCCTCACAGCCATCGAATAAACGCCAGATTTATTCTGCATATAGATATGTTATGCATGTCATTGGCGATGGACTCTGCTCACCATGCTCGATGGCATCGCGGATTCCCCACGGCGGCGAGGGCTCTCTGACAGCGCGTTCCTCCTCCTTCCCGGGTTTCGCCACCTGTGTAACGAGGTTAGATGTAGGCGGGAACCGGCGAACATTCAACAAACTTTTGATATCCAAAGGAACATATGCTAGGTTTTTTGAGACCTTAAGCAAAAACTGTCCAAGGAGTGCAGCACTGATGGCTAGGGAGCTTTACCACAAAGAATTCATCCGCAAATCTTGGGGATCCCCAAATCATGCTTCCTAAAACTATTCTTGAATAGAGAACACCAGACACTGTGCAGCCACCCCCCAAAGAGTTTGAAGAGCTATGCCAGGATTTCCATCTATAAGAGCTCTCTCTGTCCCAGGTCCAGGCTGTAGAGAGGGCAACATTAAGTCAGAGTGCAAGCAGGATTTGGTTTAGGAAAAGAGCTGGACGCATAACTGCCTCTAAGCTGAAACAAGTTCTTAAGACCAACCCCCAGCAACCATCCAAGAGCTTGATTAAGGCAATATGCTACCCAGAAGCATATATGTTCACCACAGCCACTACAAGTTATTTAGGGTTGAATTAGGGTAAGGCAGAGGTAATATTTGGGGTATGAGGCTGTCCACATTAAGAACTGTAGCTAAAAAAGTGTTCTATGAAGTTGGAGGAGAGCCCATACCACAACTATAAAGCTGTGGTCCATACACTGCCATCTACTGTAGGCCTTCTTCAGTTAACACAAATGTTTACTGTTTTTATAGTTAATCATGGTATGGTCAGCCCTGAAGGGTCAACATTAGTTATAGGGTGTAACGAGGTTAGATGTTACGGGAAGGAGGCTGGAACCGGCAAACATGCAACAAACTTCAATATAAAAAATAAAACAAATACAAAATGAAACATTAGTTATAGGGTTATAAGGCTAGGGTTATGCAGGAGTAGAACCAAGTATAGGGGTTAGGGTAATGGGATTTAAATCACTGATCTGGCTCTACACATCCAATACTAAGTAATAATTTCCTTTTCATGTTTTGCATGTGTACTGTGCAGTGGTGGAATGTAACGAAGTACAAATACTTTGTTACTTTACTTAACTAAATATTTCACGCATCTGTAGTTTACTTAAGTAGAATCAATAGTGCATACTTTTGACTTTTAATTCGTTACATTTTACATCAATTATTATACTTTCTACTCCACTACATTTCTACAACGTTCCGTTACATTTTCTGATCAGTTTTCCCCCTGCCAAAACCCTTTCCTGACCGTCCGTACGTTGCACGTTTGTCTCACCAAGTTTGGTTGCCATAGATATTACTGGTGTTCGTGAATGAATCGTTCATTTGAACCGGTTCTTTTTAGTCAAGTCAAGTCAAGTCATCCTCATTTATATAGCGCTTTAAACAATGTAGATTGTTTCAAAGCAGCTTTACAGAGATAAACAAATAATTTAAGGTAACAGAGATTGGTTTGGTTTTATAGTGGTTCTTGTAAAATGTTTTTTCCAGCTAAAGTTAGTTTTGATTGATTCACTTCCGTCTAAATGATCATTTGTTATTAAATTAGGGGCCGCTAAGACGACACCGTTCTCTCTAAACAGACTTTAAATGTGAACCTGTGATAGACGCTGATGGCGTTCACATGCGCATTAAGAATTTATTCTATAGTTATGTGCGTTTGAATATATATGTGCGCAGGTTTGTAATTCCTTACAAACCATGCCTAAACAAACTACTTGTCTTGTCTATAAATTTTGATGTAGAATTTTATTTTATCTTATCACTTCGGGTAGGTACGCAAAACGAAAAATTCCACAACGCTTTATCTGTAGAGTGGTATAGGGATCCTCCATAGGGAGAGGCTAGTTGGCACTTCAGCACTGCATTGTCATCGGGTCCAGGCGAAGTCCTTCGTCAGATCTGGAAACGGCCTGGATCCGGCAGGCTGCGGGAAAACCTCAGGATAAACAAGACACTAAAATTAGCGTAGATGCCATTCTACTTATGATGTAAGGTGAATCGTAGTGTAGTGAACCAGTCGAACCAGTACACTAAATCGGACTGAATCATTCGAAACAGTTCGCATCTTGTGTCAACACAGATCCACAAGCTACTAAAGTTACTCACTTTCAGACATGCCTGACAGTCCCTCTAACTCGAAATAAACCAATATGGAAATATCCTGGAGTATATTTTACCCCAGAAAATCCAAAAGTTCACTGAACTGAGACTTGTTGTGCTAAGAGAAGTGACGCGCATAAGAAGGTGATATTGAGCATGCGCCCACAGGTACAGCAGTTCTCGGATCACCAGTACAGAACCGAGAACTGTTTATTTCGGATGTGTTTGACATAGAACCAGATGAGCTGAACATATTATGCAAGTACTTTTACTTTTAATACTTAAAATACATTTAAAATTCAGGTACTTTTTACTTAAGTAGGGTTGTCATTGTGGTACTTTTATTTTTACTAAAGTAAATTTGTCACAGGTTATTTGTACTTTTACTTAAGTACTGATATTCAGTATTTCCTCCACAACTGGTACTGTGTACAGTTATGTATGCAAACATGAAGCACAAAGCAGAGGAGCGTATGAGAAGCTGATGGGCCGGGAGCATGCAGGCTTCTCCTGTATGGACAGTGGTCTCTGGCTTAACCCCAAGTGGCCATTCATGGGGTCCACCCCTGATGGGATGGTCGCTTGTGACTGTCACGGAACTGCCATTTGCGAGATTAAGGTAATATTACAGTATCTGTTGTAGTAAAGTCCCTAAATCTCAAGTCTGAGTCGAGTCTCAAGTCGTAAACTGAGCAAAAGTTCAGAAAATGTTTTTGCTAATCTATTGTTCACATCCTTCTTACTGTGATTTTAGTGCCCACACTCTCAGCAAGATGAAGCCAATCTGCGCTTGTGTGCTGGGGAAAGGGTTTCTGCCTCATCAATGATGGGGATAATGTCACGCTGGACCGGAGTCATGACTACTACTACCAAGTTCAGGCACAGCTTCACATTGTAGAAGCTGAGTACTGTGACTTTGTTGTGTGGAACCGCAATGGCATTTTGTTGAAAGGATTTTGCCTGATCTTGAACTTTGGGATGATGTCATTCCTAAAGTTGAGTGCTTTTTTAGAAACAGCATACTTCCAGAAATACTGGGACAGCAAATTACAAACTTACATATGTGTTCAGATGTGTGATATATTGCTGTTATATCAATCAGTGGCGTGCACAGACCTCCTCAGGGGCAGGGGCGGAGGGATCAAAAAGGGCACTAAATAAAAAAAATGATTACTTCTTGATTTTTTTTGTTTTTATTCTTTCTTTTCTTGTCATTCTAAGAAAATATGTTGATACAATTATTAGAATACATAACACATCAAATTAAAATAGGGAAATTATGATAATATTACTAAATATTATTTACTTTACCAAACAAAACAGTGAGAATCAAGAAGGTAATTATGGAAAATTAATTTTTAGTTTTGTTGATGTTGTAAATTTAATGTATGTATTATATGTATGAAAGACCGTGTTAGCTATCATGAATCAGTAACACTTTACAATAATTTTAATTTAATTTTAATTAATTTAATTTTAAAAATTTTGTTATTTACAATTATCAGAAAAGGGCACAATACATTTTGAGACAAAAGGGGCAGGGGCGTTATTTATTACAGTTGTAATTTTGCAGTGTAAATTAATTAAGCACCTTGTACGAACCCTGGGCAGAATATATGACAGATAATGTGTAAATAGATCAAGATGTCTGTTTTAACGACTAATTTGTTTGGATAAAACCGAACATGAAAAAATTCAATGTTGGATGTTATGATCAATAACTGATATTTTTTAAGGACTGGTTACACTACTTCAACTCAATGTGTCTGTTTACATGCACACTGTCATAATAGACACACATATCTTCTTGTGGCTGTTTAACTTTTGGAAGTTTAACTTTTTAACAGATTAAAAGTTTTATTCTACAACTTTTTTTGTCTACTTATCACCCAGCTTATTAACAATATCATCCCCTCATCAGGAACTGAATCAGGTCCCATCAGAGTATCAGTTGAAAGGCAGCTGTAAACTCTTTTACGTATGAGGTTTATGTAGAGCCCACAATGCAGAATACAGTCCAAACCTTTGTGACTTCAATAGTTTAACTCAACTGCAAGCCTTGCAATGTGTTTATTGCATACATGACTACACGATAATGTTAAACATGACATTTACCAATCTAAAATGCATGTTTGAGCTGTTTTAACTGAAAACAACTTGCACTGACATATCTTAAAATATGTGAGGGCCATTGTTTTGTCTCAAGATGCACACCAGTAATGTTTTTTTTTATCTGACATTTTTATAAAAGCTGCTTAAAGTAGTTCACTTTAAAATGAAAATAAGCCCATGATTTACTCACCCTCAAGTCATCCTAGGTGTACAGGACTTTCAACAATCGGCCTTATATTAATAAACACCCGGATGCTTCCGACTGTAGCAGTATGAGTTCAACTCAAACGACCTGGCACTCTTTCTGGCCAATCAAAGATTGACCTGTAATTGAAAAAAAAAAGAATGAATAAATAAAGAATAATCATAATATTTAAACTATTGTGGGTTCCACTGTGGTTATGTAGTTGTCTATTCATAGTTCTGCATAACTGTTAAAATAACTCTGAAACCGCATTCACAGGATTCACTTCATTCTGTTTTAGTAGTGTTTTTGGGTATGGTTCAGCAATACACCAATAGTATACTTTAATTTATAGCAATGAGCAATTTCCTAATTAGAGGAATAGTTTCCCCTGGTGAAATGAAAGTAGTGTTACGCTACGCATGTTAGCAGAGCGTAAGCAGCGCGTATTTTTTTCGGCGCCCATGTTAACAGATTAGAGTATTCACACCGCACGCAGAGGCTGCGCGGCAGCGCGTAGCAGGAGCAGAGCAGTATGGCAAGCCAAAGTGTTCATAAACGCCTGGTCAGGCGTCTGATTGCACACTGACCCGTCAAAAGCCAAACGCGTGTCCCTGACGCGATTTACCATAAAAGCGCGCGTTCTTAGCGTGCGCTTTGTGGTCACGGAAAACGCAATCTCATCATGTCAAATCCCCCCATGACCATTTTAATGAAAAGTTTCATGTTCTCATAGCAAAACTGTCTGTTTTCTTTCTTTCTTTCTTCTTTTTTTACCTAAATGCTAACTATACTGGATTATAATAACTCACCGATTATAATCCTCTCCTCTGTCAAATTTGCCATCGATAATTCCATGCCGTTTTGCTTGGGTTTAATGATAATACAAAAGTCCTAAACCAAATATAGGGACAAAAGTATGACAGACTGATCAAGAAGTGAGCACACGCTTTCGACGTTCGATTTCGAGAACACTACAGGGAACGAGCACGTTCTTTTCGCCCGTTTGTACACTTCACACACGTTTGCACTGCCTGTTAGGTTTACCTGTTAACACGTTCATAACGTCCGTTTTGTCCTTCTCAAAACACACGAATTCGACGCCCATTTTTGTTACGATAAACCGGCGTCAAAAACGTGCGTTTTCGGTGACCCCAAAGCGCACGTTGATAACGTGTGTTTTAAATAGCAGATCACGCGTCAAAGACGTGCGTTTTGATGCAAAAACCGTGCATTTCTGACGCGTGTTTTCCATGACCACAAAGCTCACGTTAAGGACACGCGGTTTTATGGTAAATCACGCGCTTTTGACGGGTCAGTGTGCAATCAGACGCCTGACCAGGGGTTTATGAACACTTTGGCTTGCCATAGAGCAGGAGCAGCAGTGCCGCGATAGTGTCGGCGCCCAGTCTATTTTTGCCGCGCCGCTTACGCTGAATTAAGGTGACAATGCATTGATCATGGCCAAAATACACAGCCGTTTTACCCAAAAATCGCATTGATGATATCTATTGTGTTTAAAACAGTCAATCAAATGAAACAATTTAAAAAGAAACAAATGTCCAAAAACAAACTTTTTGCCCAAACTACACAAACAAAATCTTTTCTCTTAAATGTATTTGAAAACGAAATAAAGCAATGCCAACTTACCCATTATAAAGTACTCTGTACACACGCCGCGGTTCAGCGTCAAACGCTGCCAGTGTGAAAGCAAAACCCGCGTGTCCTGTTTCCGTTCACCGTACGCCCTGCTCCTGCGCTGCTTTCGCTCTGCGAACGCGTGCAGTGTGAAACCGGCGTTAGAGTTAGATACAGCTGAACTTCACAACCACACAATTTTGCTGAACACAGTTGATTCTTCCGTATATGTTGCCAGTTAAAATCTGTTTTATATTTCTCGTACCATCACCACTCTCCCTGAAAATGTCATACGATATTGGAACAACACCCCACTGCAAAAAATGCTTTTCTTAGTATTTTGTCTTGTTTCCAGACGAAATATCTAAAAGTTCTTACATCAAGAATAATTAACTAGACAAGTAAAAATTATTGTCTTGTTTTCTGAAAATGTTTTGCTTAAACTTTTTTTTTTTGCAAAAACATTTCAGAAAACTTTCAATAAATTACTAACTTTTAGATATCTGGACTGGAAACAAGAAAAAAAATACTAATTAAGTAAGACATTTTTTGTAGTGGGGTAGGTAAATGATGACTTGCTTTTCATTTTAGGGTAAAGCTACTCCTTTATTGTTTACATACCGAGAAATATAAGGCGTGGACTCTCTGGCAAATGAAGAGATTAATGGACATCAGAATGAATTGCAAATTCCTGAAACATTTTTTTAAAAAAGATAGCACAACCATGATCAACAGAACCAAAACATAAAACAGATTACAGATAAATGAGATTTGTTGAATAATCTCTACTTACATCTACTTGAAGGAAAACACCATCTAATTTCTCTTTGAAGTGTGCAAGGAGTAGTTGTAGGACCATGGCATCCACATCATTTTCACCCCTGGGTAGGGTTGCACCAGCCGTTCGTAAGTTCTTTCTTAAATTGGAACGTAAAGTCCACACTAGAGGCTTAGTAACTACTAGCTAGTTTGTAACTAACTCTGTACTATATTCCGTTGCACCATTTGTTTGTAAGGCAGAACGTAGCTAGAAGGTCGTAAGCTCTGCGTAAAGTAATGTGTAGTCGCATAATATGACGTTTAGCCTCGATGATCCAGTAGCAGCCTTCAAATACGTGAGCAGAAGTGTTGAATTTCAGTTTATCCTTCATTCTAACAACTTTTGCCTCACGTTACTAACGGTAAAAGATCCTAATAGTTACATTTTATGAGATTGGTTTGCATACAATTTATGGAAAATGGAATCGTTTAGAAGCGGAAATGATGCCGATCCATACTCCAGTCGGTAGGGGGCGATACTGCATATAGACATGTCTATGGCAATGCACCTAAAAAAAACCCAACGCAACAACCAGCGGGAGTTGAAAAAACAACTCTCCTCGCCATCTTACATGATCGGAGCACCTTCTTTGGATCAACCTGATTGCAAGGCAAGTTACATCTGTACGATTGTTTTCAATGTATGTATGTGTTATTACTGCTGTTGATATCGTATTACACTATCGATGCATTGACTATCAAATTTGCATTTAGTCTACTAAAGTTAACGTTAGCTAACTTGCACATGGTTCTTACTTTATCTACTTTCCCCTTAAGCTACTTTTTTTCCAGCTACACAGTGTAACTAATTAAAAGTAACAGGGATGTGTTTTTTTATTTTTATTTTATATTAATTTCCGCATTTTCTGACCTGAGTATAACTTTGGCCCACGTGCATTGCTTAAATCCGAGAGGAAAAAATGGAGTTAGGCCGCCTAACGTTGGGTGTTGGGTAAGTTAACGTTTAACGTTTAAAATAGTGAAGTGTCATTAAACGATTAACTGCGATTTCAAATATATTTCTATCGTACATCGATAACTTCCAACAGAACTGAATGAGCTAACGTTAGGGATCGACAAGCGTCAAATTTGACAGGGTGTGCGGGTTCTTAAAAAGTCTTAAATAAGATTTTAAAAATTTAAGGCCATAAAAAGTCTTAAAGTCTTATTTTTACTTATGAAAGGTCTTAAATTTTCGATGGCAATTTGACTTAGACACATCTAAATGTTTTCCAAATTAAAACTATCTAATTAGCGTACTTTTTTATTTATTATTCGTTCTTTGTGGATTTGCTTGTTCGCGTCACATTCGCGCCAGCATTAAGTCTGTCTCCCGCTCGGGAAATAGCAGGAGAGGAGAAGAAAGCTGGTTAAATTAAGTTCAATTGTAAGTTCATTCTTTATGTGTGTAGTGGTGTGCGATGTGTATTGTCTATTATGATATTGTAATCATTGTTTTACTTTAACTATCTACGAGGGCGCACTGCGAGCTGACATCGCATCGTCTCTCATGCTTGCTTTCACTGCATGATGTGTCAGTGCAGTTATAGGTATTTTCCCTAATAGACGTATAAAGTTTTTGTATTTTATCATATGTTGATATCATACAATATTACATCAGCAAGAGGGCTGTTTTCCCGTGCACAATATGAAATATGATATTTATTTTATATAACAGTTAACTTAAATTAACATTGTGAGTTACATTTTATAAACAATTTTATCAATATTGTTTGTTTTCCCTTTATTTCGCTGACGAGAATTTCAAAATGAAACCGTAGCAGAGTCTTAATGCAAAAGACAGCGATGATTTCTTGAGTGAAATCCGCGTTTTGAATGAATCATTTTAACGATTCAATGAACAATCACTTGCACTTCCTGAATGAATCAGCCGGTTGAAAATCGGCTCAATGAGTGACTCCCTGAGACAGTGACTTGTCGCTACCTACTGGCGGGTTTAGTTTCACATTTAAAGTACCCTGTAATTAAAATGTTACAATTAGAAATCAGTTCATATTTAAATATTGAATTAAGAATTGAAGAATTTAAAGAATTGAATATCTCATAGCTTTATTTATGCAATTGTAAATGGAGTGTAAATATATTAATGCCAGTTCTGATGCTTCTGTGTCTCCTCTGCACTGCAAAGATGGATTTTGATTTAATGATTTAATTTAACTGGTAACAGTGGTATTGTGTTATTATTCTAATATAATTTAATTTGAATGTTAGAATTTGACATAAAAGGTGATGCATAACTCTAAGTAAAAAAAATAAAGTCCATATACAGGTGAAAATGCCCCTGGAACTCAATTTAAGGTTGCAAATGTTGCCCTTTAATAAAAAATGTTAATTTCTTTCACTGCTGTGAACTGACCATTGCATAGAATATGAAAAATATATATATCTCCGTGAGTCAGCTGTCAACAACAGGCCTAAACCAGCCATGGTACCAGTACACAAACACAATCAGTTAAATATCATCTAATTATCAACAACAAAACTTTGAAAATATTGAGACGTATTTTTGTCAATATTGCGCACCCCTAATGTAAGGTATTAATTTTGATTTTTTCATGTCTTAAAAAGCCTGAAATTTGACTTTAAAAAGTGTGCAGATACCCTGTTTGAGTAAAGTTCGAGTATATGAAACTATGTTACTCGTTAGTTGGTGACGGTGTGATTAACGTATATGGCAACGTAAGTTACCGGTATGTGCCAGAGTTGGTTAGGTGTTCTCGAGCACGCGAACCATGGTTTTTAACCCGTCGGTGTCTGTTGCTGTTTATCAGCTTTTGTTCTGTGGTTTAACGTTTCAAGGCAAATAAAGACAGTTATAAACTACTGCAAACAGTATATGAGAGTACTATTCTAATAATTCTCTAAAAAATAAATGCTGGCTTTGTAATTTGCACAAGCCAATGTATGCATTTTGTTTCTAACTAAAACCATTTTTTTCTTTTCAGATATATCAAGCATCCTCTCTTACATCTATATGCACAGACATTGGCATTGAGTGTTACTGAGTGTTATGGCACTTTCTGGTGACCACCACCCTATCGTTCCAAATTATTGCATGTCACACATATTTGAAAATGTTAGCGTAATATAAGCAAGTGTTGTCCTTAAATCAGATTTGACCTAAATTTTGTCTACCTCAAGTTTTACCGATTTTAAGCAGTTCTTGAGGAAATTTATTTTCTTGTTTTTCTGTAGAACCTTTTATACTCCTGTACTCCAAACATGTAGACATGTGTAAAAAACATGTGGTGATGCAAATCCACTCAACCACTGAGTCTTATTGCATTTTCCGGTGAAAATTATTGCATGTCACAGATTAATGAAAATGTTGTGTACTGTTAACAAGTGTTGTCATTGAATCAGATTTGAACTGATTTTTATGTCTACCTCAAGTTTTGCAGTTTTTTAAGCACAGTTCTTGAGAAAAAGTACTATGTCTGCAGTCTGTTAAAATCCTTTGCATTTATTTGTGCAATGAGGTTGATTGTGGCAACAACAAAAAAACCTGTGAAAGTAGTGCATTTAACCTTAATGTGCATGTAAAAGGTACTTTATGTTTTGTCGAGGTTGCACACAACACTGTATGTGAGCACGGGTTGTCTTGCTAGCTCCTCTTTTTTCTGCCTTTTGAGCTTGTTATTTCTAAAATAAAAATGAGGAACAAAATGTGAAATGAGGTGGTCTGGCCATTCTTTTTTGTGTTGTATATTTGATTGGGGAGGGGAAATGGTGATGAATAAGTAAATACAAATTTATAAATATGATTTTAAAATACTTTGGGTTTATTAATACAAATTACTTAAATGTGATGCATTTTAAATAAATAAGGGTTATTACATAATAATACATAAACCCGTTTCTTATTTATTGAAAATAAATTGGATTTATTGAAAATTTTACATAAATCTAATTCTTACTTGTTTCATTCATATTGTCAGGATACAGGCAAGGAGACAGAGGTAAGTGAATCCAAACACAGCTTTATTGAACGTGACACAAGTGCATAGGTGAGTATTCTCAGAGTTCAGGTGCAGATGCGGTGAGGGTCTCTACGTGCGGGGCAGATAACAGGTGAGCAGGTCCTCTTCAGGTTAATTGGATGTCAAGCGGTCACAGATCATTCATACTTGTCTTTTCTCTTTCAGGTGTCGTCGTGGATGAGACAACTCGGCGTGAACACAGGGACTCAGGAAAATACAGGATTCTAGGGAACAGGGATCCAGACAGGAAATGCAGGAAACCAGGACTCGGGTAGGATGTCTGAAGACAGTGGAACAGGAATGCAGAGGTCAGTAATACACAGGTGAGTATACGTTACTTGGTCGGCGATGACGAGGAGATAGACTTTGGTAGACAGCGGGAAATGGTCTGTTCCTGTTGGAGGCTTGACGGTGAATGAAGTTGTGGTGAGTGTTTTTATTCAGAGGCTTATTGATTGTGAACAGGTGCAGGTGATTAGAATTCTGGTGAGAGTGATCGTTGTGTTGTGAAGGATGTGGTGTCTGATTGGTTCCTGACATTACCCCCCCCTCCAGAGTCCGCGCCAGCGACGACGTCGTGGTGGTCTACCTCTGGGCCGTGGTGCAGGTTTGTCAGGATATTGAGCGTGAAATTCTCGGAGCAGATTGGGATCAAGGACGTCGTTCCGGGGTACCCAACATCTTTCTTCAGGTCCATACCCCTCCCAATCTATCAGATATTCGATCCGAACGCCTCGACGTCGGGAGTCCAATATTTCCTTTATCAAATAGATGGGTTCTGGTTCAATAGGCGAGACGTGAAACGTGGGATGGATTCGATGTTCTGGAGGTAGGCGGAGTTGGTAGGTGACTGGGTTTACTTGTCTTACGATGGGGAAAGGTCCGATGTATCTGGGGTTGAGTTTGCGGCAAGGTTGACGTAGACGGATGTCTTCAGTGGAGAGCCAGACTAACTGTCCGGGTTGATATTCAGGAGTCTGACGGCGGTGAGCATCTGCAAAATGCCGTTGGCGATTCACTGCTTGCTGAAGGTGATGATGGGCTTGATTCCACACTCCTTCACTTTCTTGAAACCACTTGTTTACTGCTGGTACTTCTGAGGGTTCGCCGGACCATGGAAACAATGGAGGTTGGTAACCCAACACACACTGGAAAGGAGTTAGTTGCGTGGATGACTGTCTGAGGGAATTTTGTGCGTACTCTGCCCAGATGAGATAACGACTCCAGATGTTTTGGTTGGAGTGGCAGAAGGTACACAGGAAACGTCCTACATCTTGGATTTTCCGTTCGGTTTGGCCATTTGTTTGTGGATGGTACCCTGATGACAGGCTTACGGTCACGTTCATGAGAGTGAAAAAAGCTCGCCAAACTCGGGAGATAAATTGGGGTCCCCTGTCAGACACGATGTCCTCTGGGATGCCGTAGTTCCGAAACACATGCTCCATCAGAAGTTCAGCAGTGACAAAGGCCGTAGGGAGTCCCTTCAGAGGGATTAGTCTGCATGCTTTGGAGAACCGATCGATGGCGACAAGGATACAGGTGTTTCCGTCGGAGGCTGGTAGATCCGTAACGAAATCTACCCCAATGTGGGACCAGGGCCTATGTGGGACTGGGAGCGGTACTAATTTACCCACAGGGAGATTCCTGGGGACTTTGGACATGGCACATGGGATACAACCCTGTATAAACGTGGTGATGTCTTGTTGCATATTGGGCCACCAGTACTTGAGTTGGAGAGTTGTGGACGTTTTGCTTATGCCAGGATGACCTGTGCCTACGGAGGAGTGAGCTGAAGCAATGAGAGAGTTTCAGAAGTCCTCTGGGACGTAAATCTTCTCGGGGGGACATCCTGGAACTCGAGGTTGTTGTCGGGACAGCTCCAATAATTGCTCGTTGATCTCCCAATGGATGGGGTTGACAAACAACTTCTCGGGCAGGATGGCCTCAGGTTCCTCCCTCGGGATCTCTGGGGCATGGATGCGTGAGAGGGCATCCGCTCTAGTATTTTTGGAGCCTGGGCGATATGAAATCTTGAAATGGAACCGGGTGAAAAACAATGCCCATCGGGCCTGACGTGGATTCAGTCTCTTCGCATCTCTCAAGTACTGAAGATTCTTATGATCCGTTAGTACTAGGAATGGATGTTTCGCCCCCTCTAACCAATGCCTCCATTCCTCCAAGGCAAGCTTCACAGCCTAAAGCTCCCGGTTTCCAATGTCGTAGTTGATCTCTGCCGTAGATAATTTCTTGGAAAAGAACGCGCAAGGTATGGTCTTGGAGGGTGAACCCGAGTACTGGGACAGAATTCCTCCCACCCCGGTAGTGGAGGCATCTACCTCCACCACAAATACCTTCTCTGGATCTGGATGGTGGAGCAAGGGTGCAGTGGTGAAAGCGGCCTTGAGGGAGTTAAAACCACGCTCTGCTTCTGGGGTCCAAAGTAACACCTTCGGTTTTCCCTTTAACAGGGAGGTCAGAGGAGCTGTCAAGAAACTGTATCGGTGTATGAACCGTCGGTAAAAATTTGCAAAACCGAGGAACCTCTGGAGCTCTTTCACCGACTGTGGAGTGGGCCAGGACATGATGGCTTCGGTCTTTCGCTTATCCATTTCTACACCTCTTTCACTGAGTTGGTATCCCAGGAATTCGACGTTAGTCTGGTGAAACGTACACTTCTCTGCCTTTAGAAACAAGGTAAACTCTCTGAGTCTTTGGAGTACCAGGGCCACATGAGGTTGGTGTTCAACAGGGTTCTTGGAATAAATCAGAATATCATCAATATACACCAACACAAATTGCCCCAGGTAGTCTCGGAGTACCTCGTCCATGAAACTCTGGAACACGGAGGGAGCGTTTACCAACCCATACGGCATGACCAGGTATTCATAGTGCCCTGCAGGCGTGATGAAAGCAGTTTTCCACTCATCCCCTTCTCTGATTCTGACCAGATTGTATGCACTCCTCAGATCCAATTTGGTGAAGATCTTGGCTTCTCTGAGCTGTTCGAGGGCTGCTGGGCTGAGAGGTAGTGGGTAACTGAATTTGACAGGGATTTGGTTCAGGGCTCTGTAATCGATACAAGGTCTTAACCCTCCATCCTTTTTGGCAACAAAAAAGAAACTGGCGGCCGCAGGGGATGTAGAGGGACGAATGTAACCCTGTTGTAACGCCTCCTCGATGTATTTCCGCATAGATTCTTGCTCAGGAATGGAGAGTGAGTAGATTTTTCCCTTAGGAATCGATGCATCGGGGACCAGATCAATGGCACAATCCCATGGTCTATGGGGTGGCAAGTTGGAGGCAGTAACAGGGTTAAATATGTCAGAGAACGAGGAATAACAAGAGGGAATATTTGTGGACAGATTCTCCGTGGGACTCTCGATGGAGGTGGAACTCACAGTGAGGACTTTCTTAGGTTCCGTGGCTGGGGAAGCAGAGTGTGCGCTTTTCTTAAGCGAGCAATGACATCCCCAACTGATTATCTTGCCGGACTGCCAATTAATGGTAGGTTGGTGACGGATTAGCCATGGACGGCCGAGGATGATGTCTGTTTGGCTATTTTGTAGAATGAAAGGTTCGAACATTTCATGGTGAAGCTTTTCAATAGACAACTGGATGGGTGTTATTTGAGATGTCACATACCCCTTGTTAATGGGTTCGCCGGTCACTGCATGGATGGAATATGGCTTGGGAATGTCGACCTTCCTGAGGTTAAGTTTCTCGCTGAGCCGTCCTGATATGAAGATCCCCGCTGATCCGGAATCGATGATGGCTGTTGCAGATACATGGGAATTTAGGATTTTCAAGGTTACAGAGATAGTGAGCGGGGTCGATACATCGTGGTGATCCAGAACGGAGCTTACCGTCATCTGAGGTGGCCGAATGGGACATGAAAATCGAAAATGACCTTTACCACCACAGTACAGACATAACGTCTCGGGTTATGACTATAACCCTGGTTCCCTGAGAAGGGAACGAGACACTGTGTCGAGAATCGACTCTTTGGGGACGCTCCCTTAGCGTGCGCCTCTGAAGTATGAATGAAACTATTCCAATCCTGATTGGTGTTGCGTCATGACGTAACATGTGACGGCATAACCGGATGCATAAAAGCGACGCCGGCACACACACACACTAGCCTAGCGATGAAGCAAGACGCTCTAAGGCCCCGAGGGGCGTGGCAGGACGACGCAGTGTCTCGTTCCCTTCTCAGGGAACAAGGGTTATAGTCATAACCCGAGACGTTCCCTTTCGAGGGAACTCTACACTGCGTCGAGAATCGACTCTTTGGGGAACGAGTGCCCACTAGGCCACGCACCGAAATAGGCCTGCCCCGGAGTGAAACTGTTTAGGCACTCAGCAAGGACTGAGCACGTGTGCACCAGGCGTACAAGGAAGGTTGAGACTGTAGAACCTAATAAAAGTATGTGGAGTAGCCCAACCGGCTGCCTCACAGATCTCCTGTAGAGGTACTCCCGAAAGAAGGGCCCTAGAGGAAGCTATGCCTCTAGTTGAATGGGCCCTCACGGCTAAAGGTGAAGGCAATTCGCGCACCTTGTAAGCCTCAGTAATAGCCTGAACAATCCAATTACTAATAGTCTGCTTGGATGCCGGGAGCCCCTTCTTAGGTGACCCAAAACATACTAATAATTGGTCCGACCTTCTCCAAGAAAAGGACCTCTCAAGGTACATGCTCAAAGCTCTGACGGGGCAGAGCAAATGAAGCTTCTCTTCTTCTGCCGACACATGAGGCGGAGGATGGAATGCCTGAAGGACTGTAGACCGAGCCGCATTAGATGGAATTTTAGGCACATAGCCCGGACTCGGGTGCAAAAAAGCTTTCACTCTGCCTGGGGCAAACTCCAAGCAAGCTGGTGTCACTGCCAGGGCTTGGAGATCTCCCACCCTCTTAAGTGAGGTAATAGCCAAGAGAAATACCAATTTTAGCGTTAAGTCCTTAGGCGAAGCCGACTGCAAAGGTTCGAAGGGGGCCAGGGATAACCCTTCAAGAACTATTGCCAGGTCCCAGGCAGGAACCCTGGACCTGGTTGCCGGTCTCATCCTCCGAGTACCACGGAGAAAACGAATGACCAACTGGTGCCTCCCCAGAGGCCCATCACTCAATGGCGCATGGAAAGCCGCAATGGCAGCCACGTACACCTTAAGTGTGGAAGGGGAGAGACCCGCAGAGAAACGATTTTGAAGAAACTCCAGAACTGAAGCCACTGGGCAGTTAACTGGATCTAACTCCTGTTTTCTACACCAAGTGGAAAATACATTCCACTTGAGGCCATATAATCTCCTCGTAGACGGAGCCCTAGAGCTAAGTATGGTTTCAACCACTCCAGCTGATAGACCAGCATCTAGGTACTGAACCCCCTCAGAGGCCAGACCCACAGCTTCCACAGCTCTGGGTGAGGGTGGAAGACTGTGCCCTCCGCCTGAGACAACAGATCCCTCCTCAGAGGAATCTGCCATGGCGGAGCTATCAGAAGTGATATTATGTCTGAAAACCATACTCGGGTCGGCCACAATGGGGCAACCAGAAGTAGACTGATGCCCTCTTGACGGACCCTCTCCAGGACTGCCGGAAGCAGAGCGATCGGGGGAAATGCGTACAGGCGAAGCCTCGGCCAGGCCTGTACCATGGCATCCAACCCCAGTGGAGCTGGATGCGAGAGGGAGAACCAAAGTGGACAGTGGGACGTCTCTCGAGACGCAAACAGATCCACTTCCATCGGTCCAAACCTCTCGCATATTAGCTTCACCACCTCTGGGTGAAGTCTCCATTCCCCGGGCCTCAGCCCCTGCCTCGACAGGATGTCTGCTCCCTGATTCTGAACCCCCGGAATATACATTGCTCTGATAGACAGTATTTTCCCCTGGGACCAAAGAATAATCTGATGCGCCAGTCTGCACAGAGGGCGCGATCTGAGTCCCCCTTGTCGGTTCAGATAGGCTACCACAGACGTATTGTCTGATCGTACTAAGACATGGCAACCTTTGATGTCTGGGAGGAAGCTCCTCAAAGCCCTGAACACAGCCATCATCTCTAGGCAGTTTATATGCCACGAATGATGATGGTCCTTCCACAGACCCCTGGCAAAGCGGCCGTCCATGACCGCGCCCCAGCCAGTGAGGGAGGCGTCTGTCGAAACGGTTTTCCGGCGACCTGACACTCCCAACACTGGCCCTTGGGATAGGAACCAAGGTTTCTTCCATATTTGTAGAGAATGAATGCATCTGCGCGTTACTCTGATTATACGAAATGGATTCCCCTTGGGAGAAAACCCCTTGGTTTTTAACCACCACTGAAGGGGCCTCATGTGTAGAAGGCCCAAAGGAATGATGTTGGATGCCGCTGCCATGAGGCCCAACATTCTTTGAAATTGCTTTACAGTGATGGCCTGGCCTAGCTTTAACCTGGATACCATCGTCAGAATCGACTCGATACGTGCGGGAGACATTCGTGCCTGCATCGTAATCGAGTTCCACACGACTCCCAAAAACATCGTGCACTGGGATGGTTCTAGCACACTCTTCTTTGTATTGAGTCTTAACCCCAATTTGTGAATGTGGCCAAGGACGACATCTCGATGCCGAACTGCCACCTCCCGAGACTGGGCCAGAATGAGCCAGTCGTCGAGATAATTCAATATACGGATGCCTTGAAGTCTCAGTGGAGCAAGGGCTACATCCATACATTTGGGGAATGTGCGGGGAGAGAGTGCTAGGCCGAACGGAAGAACCCGATATTGGTAAGCTTTGCCCCCGAAAGCGAACCTCAGGTATCTCCTGTGACATGGAAGGATGGAGATGTGAAAATAAGCGTCCTTTAGATCTATCGTGACAAACCAGTCCTCGGATCTGATCTGACTCACGATTGCAGGAATGGTTAGCATTTTGAACCTGAACCTCCTCAGAGACCGGTTCAAAACCCTGAGATCTAAAATTGGCCTTAACCCCCCATCCCTCTTTGGAACTGTAAAGTACCGGCTGTAAAACCCGGACTCCCTGTCTAAAGGATGAACACGTTCTATGGCTTCCTTTAGCAGCAGAGTCTGTACTTCTTGTTCCATCACCTGAGCCTGCTCTGGAACCACTGTAGTCTGCACCACCCCCGAAAACCTGGGGGGGCAGCGCGCGAACTGATGTCTGTACCCTGATTTTATTATATGCAGGACCCATGCAGATATGTTGGGAAGATGATACCATGCCTCTACAAAATCTACTAAGGGTACCAGCCTCTCGAGATTGGCCTCTGGTGTTTTTCGAGCATTTTTCTCGACTCCTTGAAGCAGAATACCGGCAGGATGTAGTCGATACGGTTTTTGTGACCACAATTGATGCTCTTTCTTTGTTATAATATTTTCGCTGGAAAGAGATGCGGCCCGAAGCGTCATTGACGGCGGGCAACCTACATCGTTTCCTAGAGGGCTCCGCTGCGAGAACAACCTCGGTTGCTCTACAGCGGAGGGGACAGCCCTCAGAGGTCCTACCACTTCGGTTAGGACCTCTTTCCCGAAGCCCTCCTAGCCTGAATGACGTCCCTCAGGTCGCCTTTCTGGCTGGAGGACTTCGATTTCTGAGAGTGTTTCCTCTGTTGCCAAGCTCCAGGAGGAGGGGCTCTAGAGGAAACGCTCTCTCTTTGCTCTGCTCGGTGTGAGGAGCTGGCTGATGGCTGGGGCTGATCTCTTGGCCCCACCCTACTAGATTTAGATTTTGCCTTACGGGGGAGGTACTGCTGGAACGCCGCAGATTGTTTCTTCGCCTCCTGAAACCTGTCGACGACCAATGTAACAGCGTCACCGAACAGGCCAGAAGGCGAAAGCGGCGCATCCAGCAGAAAGGATCTATCTTTTTCCTTCATACCAGATAGGTTTAGCCACAGATGTCTCTCCGTGGCCACCATAGCTGCCATAGAGCGGCCAATGGCGCGGGCCGTCTCTTTTGTGGCCCGGAGAGACAGATCTGTGGCCCTTCTCAACTCCGCAATATCCTCAGGAGTTGGCCCCTCCCCCTCATCTAAATCTTTCAGGAGGTCGGCCTGGTATGCCTGCAAGAGTGCCATAGAGTGCAGACATGAACCAGCCCGACCTGCCGCCATGTAAGCCCTGCCTATTAATGCAGATGTATCTCTGCAGGGCTTACTAGGCAGCGCCGGGGTTTTTAGGGAAGATGCAGACTCAGGGGAAAGATAACCCGCTAGAGCCTCCTCCACTTTAGGCATCTTCCCATAACCCAAATCCCGTGCCCCCACTACATTGCTGTAATCCACCACACTGGGATTGGAGACACGGGATGAGTGCGGTTTATCCCACGATCTCGAGATCTCTTTGTGGAGATCGGGGAAAAACGGCAAACCCCGGCGCTGAGGTTGTGATCTGTGCTGCAGGAAACGCTCATCAAGCTTGCTTCTCACTTGCGTTCCCTGCTCATCATGTGGCCAGCTAATGTTGAGTCTGGCCACAGCACGAGTCACAACCTCTACCAGCTCCTCATAACCTTGGCCGTGAACTGGCGCGCCTAGATCACGGTCATCCGCTTCAATACTGAGCACATCCACTTCCTCGGAAGCAGAGAGCTCAAGCATTGGGACCTGATCATGGGCAGGAGAAGCTGCGATGCGGGCTCCTGCACCACTCTCAGGGGCCACGAGATCCTCAGATGAAAAATGAGAAGGTGCCTCAGCAGTCTCAATTTCATCTATAAGATCCCGCTGCGAACCCCACGATCTCAATCGCCGCGCCGCCTCAACAGACGCGGGACCAGAACCATGGGGAACGCGAGCCTGACCGTGCTTATCAAAGCACGCCAGCCGGGAGCGCAGCACTCTAATGGGAAGTGCTTCACAATCTACACAAGCAGCCCCCTCGAGAGCTGCTCGTGCATGCTGCGCTCCCAAACAATTCACACATAAAGCATGTGTGTCCCCACCCGTGATAAAACGAGGGCAAGGGTGCACACAAGCTTTAAATTGTTCGCTGGCCATAATCAAACTTTCTGAGACAAACAACACCAAATAAGACAGACAGTTTTCAACATAGAGCGCTTGCTGAAGAGCGAAAAGCTAGTGTGTGTGTGTGCCGGCGTCGCTTTTATGCATCCGGTTATGCCGTCACATGTTACGTCATGACGCAACACCAATCAGGATTGGAATAGTTTCATTCATACTTCAGAGGCGCACGCTAAGGGAGCGTCCCCAAAGAGTCGATTCTCGACGCAGTGTAGAGTTCCCTCGAAAGGGAACTTCATTTCTCTGTGACGAGAGCGTTCAGCTTGGGTGAGTCGATGAGCATCGACTTGCATTTCCTCAGGGGGTTTTTCAGACTCATGGTTTGCGAGGACATGAGGGGATGTGACATGAGAAAGTCGAGCATCTCGATAGCAGCTCTGAGATCGTTGATGAACACGGAGAGTTTGTTGTATGAATTTCTCTAGTCCCAGGTTATCATCATAGATCGCCATTTGGAGACGAAGTGCAGGATTTAGTCCGCCGCGATAAACAGCCAAGAGAGCCTTTTCGTTCCAACCGCTCACTGAAGCCAGAGTCCGGAATTCAATGGAGTACTCTGAAACGGGTCTTTTTCCTTGACGGAGTTGCATTAACTTATCACTGATGGTGGAATCACTGACTGGTTGGCCGAAAACTTCCTTGAAATGATTTATGAAATTTTGTAGTGACCTGGTAACCTCAGTCTCCTGTGCCCACAGCGATTCAGCCCATCTCAATGCTGTTCCAGATAACTGCTGGATGATGAAAGAGATTCGCGAACGATCTGTGGGGAATTGATGAGGTTGCTGGTCAAAGATGAGCGAACACTGCAATATGAAGCCATTGCAATCCTCCGCCCGGCCAGAGAAGGGCGCTGGTCGGGGAGCGGGGCTAGCAATGCATACTAGCGTGGAAGTGGGGTTCGCGGAAGTGGCGGTGGGCTGAGGACACGAACTCGCTGCATCGATTGGCGGTTGTGTTGGATCCATAGCGGTAGTGGGTCAAGCCTTCTGTCAGGATACAGGCAAGGAGACAGAGGTAAGTGAATCCAAACACAGCTTTATTGAACGTGACACAAGTGCATAGGTGAGTATTCTCAGAGTTCAGGTGCAGATGCGGTGAGGGTCTCTACGTGCGGGGCAGATAACAGGTGAGCAGGTCCTCTTCAGGTTAATTGGATGTCAAGCGGTCACAGATCATTCATACTTGTCTTTTCTCTTTCAGGTGTCGTCGTGGATGAGACAACTCGGCGTGAACACAGGGACTCAGGAAAATACAGGATTCTAGGGAACAGGGATCCAGACAGGAAATGCAGGAAACCAGGACTCGGGTAGGATGTCTGAAGACAGTGGAACAGGAATGCAGAGGTCAGTAATACACAGGTGAGTATACGTTACTTGGTCGGCGATGACGAGGAGATAGACTTTGGTAGACAGCGGGAAATGGTCTGTTCCTGTTGGAGGCTTGACGGTGAATGAAGCTGTGGTGAGTGTTTTTATTCAGAGGCTTATTGATTGTGAACAGGTGCAGGTGATTAGAATTCTGGTGAGAGTGATCGTTGTGTTGTGAAGGATGTGGTGTCTGATTGGTTCCTGACACATATAGGACTTACACATATGTATCACATTAAGTTTATTACTTTGTTAACGTTAACAATACGTAATCCAAATGGATGGAAAATTTATATGCAATCAAATTACATAAATCTTATTTATTAGGCCTAAATATTTTTTTGAGTGTGATATTTGACATGCACAACAAGGACCGATGCACAAAGCGGCGCCGTTTAGGACGGGTTGGTGTCAAAGAGCCGCTAACAAAGTAATCTTTTCACATAATGTTCTCTCTCTTAAAATGTAAGCGAGTGTAAATGTCAGCATTATCATATATGTCTAAAGAATTGAAGTCAGGTAAAAGAAGAGCTTATTGATGCAGTTCAGTCTGTCTGATATTTTATTCCAACCGTTACTCCTTATCGGAAGCTGCCGTAAATATTTAGTTGGAACGAAGAGTTACGTTTAAACTAAGTTTAATGGTGCAACGTAAAAATATTTAGTAGTTCGTAAGTTGTAACTTAGTTCCCATTTAAGTTCCCTAGTCAAAACTAGGCTAAGTTGTAACTTAAGCACAGCTGGTGCAACCGGCCCCCGGAGAGTATGCTTCGAGTGTCATCATTGGTTGGTTTGTCCACACTTTTTTTTCAGTGAGCTGTTCAAAAAGGCCATATATATGCCTCTGTGTGAGGAGATATGGCCATTTGGTTTTTATATCTGCAATTGTAGGGGATTGGGTTACATTGATCATGTGACGCTGAAGCCAATAGGTTCCCTCCATGAGCTTTCAAACGTCTCCTCTCTCTGCTCCAGGGATGATCTCCTCCATCTTCTGACGTTTCACTTCAAGACTGTCATAACTTTCACCAGGTGGAAGAGCAGGCTGCCATCTTGTACAACCATACGAGTCAGTGGAACTTCGTTTTCTAGTAGTTCTAGTGTCACTTCTTTGTATCCTATGATGACTTAGTGTACTTGTTCGACTCAGATGCTCTATATGTACTTTCAGCTGTGAAAGAACAGATTCATACCACCCCCAACCTGCTTGTCACCCAACATGTCAGCAAAAGACTTTGGATACTGGCTCACTATTTTGCGAGTGACAGTAAGACACTGTCTGTGATCTGGTGGGGTTTGTGTCGTCATGTTTCCTCATTTTGTCAGCAAGGATTCTAATCATTTGTCTTCAGTCAGAAGGAGAAGGACTCTGTCCATTCTCAACAGCTCTCTTTATGCCGGCCATGAATGTGAAGCACTGGTTGATGCTAAACTGCTTGATGTTGCCCTTGAGGAGCTTGATGGAGGGGAACCAAGATTAGTGTTTGTTTCGGGAGGAACCAAGGGGAGAACCTCAGCAGGTTGCAGTACCACTGTACAGTTTTGATGTTCTGTGTGTGTGTGTATATATATATATAAAATCAGTTATTGCTTCAAGAATTACACCATAAACAGTACTGAAATGCATTTTAACAGTTAAAAGGGATAGTTCACCCAAAAATGTACATTCTGTCATTAATTATTCACCCTCACGTCATTTCAAACCAGTAAGACTTTTGTTCACTTTGGTACACAAATGAAGATCTTTTTGATAAAATCCTAGAGACTTCTGTCCTTCTATAGACGCACCTTGCACTTTCAGTATAGTAACCCATATGACTCTAGTGGTTTAACCTTAATTTTATGAGGCGATGCAAGTACTTTGTTTACCCCCCAAAAGCAAAAAACATAATGTACCACTTTATTTACAAAATAATAATTGCCAATGTGCGTTCACACAACAATGTCTGCTCTCATGTCAACACAGCATGGCATACATCATGGTTCTTTAGTGAATATGCCTTGGAGATTCATATTGTGCAAATAAAGATTTTACTTTTTTTTGGTGCAAACAACACACTCGTGTTGCTTCATAAAATAGAGGTTACACCACTGGTGTAACATCCATTACTTTAATGTCATGGAGTGACAGCCCAGATAGCATGGTGACATTGATACAATGTTGACTCAGTGTTGATGCTATTTGTATTGAATTAACATTACAAATGATGTTGCTTTAGCATCACTCTTGCACCCTCAGTTAATGTTGTATGTTGAACAAAAAATCAATGATAATGCTATTGAATCAACATTACACTATGATTGATTCTACATCACTTATGCTGAATCAATATTGAAATTAACAAAAATAATCAATGGTAATATTGTTGAATCAACCTTACACTATGATGTTGAATCTACATCACTGCTGTTGAATTAACACTGAAATTAACAAAAATAATCTTTGGTTATATGGATTGATCAATGTTACGAAGTGATGTTGATTCTAAACACATTTTGTTGAAACACTGAAAATAGAACTGAAAAGGAATGTCAAACAATGTTGCCATCCGATGTACCAAGTTCATGTTGAAACAACATTAATATTTCAATTACACTTCAATGGTGCGTCAACAAATTCCAAACCATTTCAAAATTTGGCCAAATTCTTTTCAAATATAAATGACACCTTTCCAGCAGTTGAGTCAATTTATTTTATTCAATCAATGAAAATAGGACAAAAGCATTTCAACCTTTAAAAATAAAATTGGCTTCAGAAGCCCGATGTCATCATCACTACAGGTGGTCCAACGGTTCAGGTTTGTATAAATCTGTCTTGCCTCAGACTACTGCCTCTTTTCCTTTGGGTTCTCTGAAATCTGACAAAGCAAGCATGATGTTACTTAAGAACGAGTCAATTCAGTTGTCGAACATACAGTCACATTAAAGAATGTTAATATACTAAACACAATACGATTCACTTTTTTTTTTTAAAGTTGCTGAACAAAATATTCTAACTACGATTATAGTATCGTTAAATTCTGTTTGTTTAATTTATTTTTTTAAATCTGTTAATGCTTCAATATCAAAAGAAAGTACTATGGCTGGGCTGTTACCTCATGTTGAGTTCAACCTGTTTAGCATCAACAACAAGATTGAAAAAAAAATTCGCGTTTATCGTTACCTGTGAAAAAATTGGCTCTCATCCTCACGTCCTCTGTCTGTTGAGCGATCGCAACCTCCTTCTGTTGGCCTATTTCCATTGCACGCAGCTCCTCTTCTGAAAACTCGGTTTTTAGAGGTATGGTTCTGTATCATGACTGTCTGCGAAGTCACCCTCTTCGTCTCGCACAAAATCCCCTATGTCCATTGCCATTCACTATGTCTACTGTCGGAAAAATAGCCAGCTAATATTCATGCTGGTATGTTGACAGAAGTTGGGGGATTTCAGCTGTTGCGTGATATGACTGCGCCCAAGTAGCAGTGCTTCGTCTGTGATTCACCCTAATATAGTCCCAAGTCAATCTCTGCCTAGGAAATCGCCTAGTCTTAATCTGAATTGCTATTTGTACTTGTTGTGAATATGCAGACCACAAGACGTAATTAGGGTTTTTTTTTTTTATCACTTTTACTCAAGACATGCTACTTGACAAAATAGGATTCCATTCATTATGCTAACCTAAGCTAGCTTTGGCACTCCCAAACTAAGACAATGCATGCACTGAGACAAAAATGCTTTTGCCCAGGTATCTTAATGTAGGGGAGACTGTGAATAAGCCCTATTTCAAAAAACGGTGGAGTGTTCCTTTAAGTTGCCATAAACAACAATCCTCCCATAAGTTATAGTTAACATTTACAACATGTAAACAGATTCTGTCAGTTTTGTCAGAGTACCTGTAACACAATATTGTAATGCAAACACAATTGAGGGCTAACGGTACCTGTCCTTAAATGCTATTGATAAAATTTAAGCATAATCTTTATGCAACAATCACACGTGCACAATTTACTGCAAAAGTGTGCACTATGTTTAAGAAAAGAGTCATTTATGACCAAAACCACCATAAGTTGATGAATAAACACCGTGACGAATCCGAAATGGACTTTTGTTTTGGTGGATTTACTCAACTTTTTATGTCAACTGGTTCTGTAACTATGTAATGTCGCATTTAATTAACATTGTTTATTTCAGTAAACTTAAAGGGCCCCTATTACACTATTTCAAAGTTTTCTAATGTTGTTGTGGAGTCTCCTACAACAGGTTTACATGCATCAAAGGTCAAAAAACTGTTTAATTTTCTCATACATTTGCACATCACCACATTTTCAATGATTCTCAAACTACTCGTCAGATGAATCAATATATCTAAATCCCCCCTTTCCGCGAGCTACTTTGCTCTGAATGGCCAGAGGCTTCACTCATGTGTAAACTAGTAAACACAGTGACGAACAATGACGTCGATTTTACCATATAAATCCGAGCGCAAATCCGAAGAGGAAACATTGGAAGAACTATTCATTCAACCCGAACCGCCATCGCAAGGACGACTCGAGCAGGATGTTTCTGACGGTACTGATCCACCTGTCTGTGCGACAGACCAGTTGTGCCGCACTCCGCTTTATTCCTATGGGTGACGTCACGCGACTTTAACGCGCCCGCAAAGTATCCCGGGAAGGCAGCGCTTTCCAAATGAAAAATGCGCAGTCAAAAAGCTGGCCGA
This sequence comes from Siphateles boraxobius, assembly GCF_051911475.1. NCBI lineage: Eukaryota > Metazoa > Chordata > Actinopteri > Cypriniformes > Leuciscidae > Siphateles > Siphateles boraxobius. Next base: position 10,897,379 of record NW_027509188.1, read on the forward strand.
TACACAGCTTTATGCAAATAAATCCGTCAAACGTGACGCGTCTATCCAATAGAAGTAGTCTCTCGAGGGGCCTTTGTTCTAGACTGGCTGCTGGGTCAAAACCACGCCCATAGCGGTAAACTTGAGGAATGCCCATCAACTTAAAAATGTGGAGAGGCGTGCGACACCACGCTTCAGTCGTGTCGCAAAAGTGGATCAGTACCGTTAGTGATACACTACTCAGTTTTGAGGTAGCCTACATTAACGTTATGTTATACCCACGTGAACACACACAAACACTACACAACAGTGGAAACAGCAAAGAAAACAGGGTAGACAACACCACACAGAAAGGGGACGCCACCACCCGGACACCAACACCACCACCTTCGGCTCTCAGCAACTGGAACACAAACACACACGTTCAAAACGGGACTCACTCAACTAAAAAAAAAAAAGAAAATCAATAAAATATTTAAATGAAAAGAACAAACTGAAATAATCTTAAGTCACAAAATAAACAAGCTGCCAGAACCAGCAATGGTTCCAGAAAGCAGGTACAAAAAAAAAAGATATAAATTCTAAGAAGACACTCCTCAATAAACCAAGAAAAAAATAAAATAATAATAAGTATGATTAAAGAACAATGAGACTTGGCCAAGGAAAACTAATAATCAGTTATAAGACAGAATCAGACAAAATATTAAAAAAAATTAACGGAGTTAGTTTATCTAATAAGATAAACTAAAGTCACTGATAAAGAAACAAACAAAAAAAAAACAGAAATTTTAACTAAACTGAAAACAAAATAATGAAAAAGGAAAAGAAACAGCTTAACCAAATTATAACCATAAAGATCCAACCCCTCCAGCTGCGTTCCAACAGTTTAAAATACTGGCCCACGTAAAACTGGAGGCTCACACATTCAACCGTATCAGTAGAGTTGCTTGTATAAATAAAATTCAAAACGTACACAATTACATTAGAAAACAGCTATCCAGGGCGGGTATACCGCAATCAAGTAGAGTCGGTGGTACAAAGTTCGAAATAGACAACAATCCAGCCAAAACAGCAGCTAGTGAATGGTTGCTCTGCGGCTGAAGGAAATCTCCAGTTGAACCAGCCCGGTTCCGATCAAGCAGCGTTGTCAACCCAGGAAGAAGCAGCTCAAAGGGTATAAACAGTACAGGTCGCTTTCGGTAACATCCGCTTTTAAATGCGTTGAACGACGGGGTGGAGGACTAGCCCGCCAACTGGAGATCTGTAGCGCAGCAGCAAAACCACACGGGAGCGAGTGACCCGGAAGTATGAAGCACTTCCGTCACCAGCGAGCAAGAGGGCAGTCAGAAGGACTACTACCCGTATTTATGGGTGGGGCTTGTGGCAATGATTGGCCAAGAGAATGTACAGTAGTTACGAGTTAAACTCATAATGCTACACTATATCACTGATGTATTAGATTAAAATATAAATACTTGATAATTTAACATCTTATTTCTTATTGTCACAATCTTCGTCTGCACCTCTCGGTCTTCGTCAGCACTACACTTCCCAGAATCCCTCGTGTCTTCACATCCGTGTCACAGGTCGGGATGGCCCCCCTCTGGCGCAAACAGACTCTTGCAAGGAACTCTCACCGTCGTTCTCCTCACAGCCAGAGGCAAGTAAATGAACAGATGCTTCTCAGGAGTTCACACGACAGTTCCTCTTCACACCACTAGGGGTAAGTAATGGAGCAGATGCTTATCTGGAATTCGCACGACCGCTCCTCTTCGGGCAGCCAGGGGTAAGCAATGGAGCAGATGCCTCTCAGGCATTCACACGACAGTTCCTCTTCACACCACCAGGGGTAAGCAATGGAGCAGATGCTTCTCAGGCGTTCACACGACCGTTCCTCTTCGGGCCACCAGGGGTAAGTGATGGAGCAGAGGCTTATCTGGAATTCGCACGACCGTTCCTCTTCGGGCAGCCAGGGGTAAGCAATGGAGCAGGTGCTTCTCAGGAGTTTGCATGACAGTTCCTCTTCAAGTCAACAGCATGCACATACTCACGACAGGGCTTTCTTCAGTGTGAGGAGCTCAATGGGCAGATACTGGTTCTTATTTGGAACAGGGGAATCAAACTACAATACATGAGTGTTTCACAGCTCCTCTTCAAGTCATCAGTATTCAAATACTCACAACATGGGCCTGCTTCAGTGTGAGAAAGCTCAATGGGCAGATGCTGGTTCTTGTTTGGAACAGGAGAATCAAACAGCAATACATGAATTTTTCACAAATCCTCTTCAAGTCATCAGTATTCAAATACTCACAGCATGGGCTTGCTTCAGTGTGAGAAAGCTCAATGGGCAGATGCTGGTTCTTGTTTGGAACAGGAGAATCAAACAGCCATACAGGAACCTTTCACGAATCCTCTTCACACTGGACAGACTGGAGCTACAACCCTGTACAGTGCACACTCATCATACAGTAAATGGTTACTTCTGACTCAGCACTCCAGGACAGTGAGTGTAACGGCTGGGAACACGGACGGACACGAGGTGACAATTCTCACACCGGTGCATACATCAATCACTTCAAATAGTAACAGGTGTTCACTTCACACTAAGCACTGCAACTCACACCAACTCGCAGTGAATAAGGTCTCCGCTCGTTACCCCAGCCGACTCCCTCCTCCTGAGTTGATGAAACATCCAAACTGTAGGGGAAATCCACTACACACACACACCACTGACATTAAAAGCTGCAACAGCATCAGACATCAGATTTCAATAGGCATCATCAGAATTCAATAGGCTTCAGTGCAAACTCGCCAGACGGTTGTATACAACCCCAGCATTGAGTCAGATAATAAGGATTCCAGATGGCACTTAACTGTCTCACTTCTCTGCTACTGTTGTCTTTCCTTCCCCATTCAGGTTGAATCGCCGTTTTAGACTCCTTCTCTGCCGTGGATCGCCCCTTCCCGCTCTATCCTTCCAGCTCTTCCCCTTTCTTCACTCAAACATCCGCTTTTATGATCCCCCTCGTGAACGCCATGATTCAATCTCCGCCCATCTCGCAGCCCGTTTGCGGGATCCAGCCGAACTGTTTTTCCTGGGGCAACCGGCGGGGTGTTACATTAAATTAGCTCCCCATGGAAACAACACCGAAATAATGGTTCCGCCCTTCGTCACCTGGTGACACCTGTGCTCACCTCATTATTGTTGATTTGTATCTGTACTTAGTTTCCTTCTGTTCAGTGAGTCATTGTCGGTGGGCATAGTAAGTTAAATGGAACTCTTTGTATTTTAGGAAAACACCCCACAGGTCAATGTGATGAATGTCAAGAAGAAGAAACAGTCAGTCACATTTTTATGTCATGCAGGAAATTTACACAAGAAAGGCAAGAGTTGAAACATCATTTACAATAAAGGTATAGGACAATATAATGTTAAAAATATATTAGAATATGGGAAGAGTGAACAAGGAAATAAATATGTATTGTATTTTCTAAAGAGGACTGGACTGGAAAGACGAATATAAGTATGAAGTGACAAGATAATAAACAGCAGATGGCAGTAATGCAACTTTTTGGATGCCATCTGCCCTAAAAAACCAAGGAAGAAGAGTCCTTGTCGGTTCTCTGTAATGTTACGTTGTTTTTATGTTGCATCGGGTATGTCAACCGTAATTTTACGTTGTACGTTTATTGCATTGTCTGTGTACCCTCTGCCCGTTTGCCTGCCAGTTTGTGTTATTTTGATTTAGTAAAAGTTTAAATTGGAACTTTGGACTCCATCTTATTCTTCAGCCCGCACCACACCTGTGACACTTATAATATCAACTATTATTCACTATTTTATATGGTTTATTCATCTGTAAGACGGTATATATTGTGGTGTTCCTATATCACTGATGTATTAGATTAAAATATGTATACTTGGTAATTTAACAGCTTGTTTCATATAATATGAACTATTATTCACTATTTTACGTTTTATTTATCTATGTAAGGCAATATTTTGTGGTGTATTCTATTAAAATTTGTATACTTGGTAATTTAACAGCTTGTTTCAATCTTTTATTTATGGGTTTTATTTTTATGCTTTATCTGTGTAAGGCTGTATTTTGAGCTGTATTAGATTAAAATGCTTATAGTCAATTTAATAGCTTGTTTCCATTGTTTTATTTATCCGTTTAAGTCAGTGTATTGTGTAGTATTAGATTAAAATGTGTATACTTGGCAATTTAATATCAACTATTATTCACTATTTTATATGGTTTATTTATCTGTAAGGCGGTATATATTGTAGTGTATTAGATTAAAATTTGTATATTTGGTAATTTAACACCTTATTTCATTTATCTAATATTAATGGGTTTTAGTTAAGCACAATGCTTTTTATTTCTGAAAAACCTAATTTGTAACATTTCATCTGCTCAGAAAGATTTAAGAGTCTGTGACATTATCCAGATAGACGCATAAAGATAATTCATTTAGTCAAGTCAAGTCATCCTCATTTATATAGTGCTTTAAACAATGTAGATTGTATCAAAGCAGCTTTACAGAGATAAACATATAATTTAAGGTAACAGAGATTGGTTTGGTTTTATAGTGGCTCTTGAAAAATGTTTTTTCCAGCTAAAGTTAGTTTTGATTGATTCACTTCCGTCTAAATGATCATTTGTTATTAAATTAGGGGGCGCTAAGACGACACCGCTCTCTCTAAACAGACTTTAAACGTGAACCTGTGATAGACGCTGATGGCGTTCACATGCGCATTAAGAATTGATTCTATAGTTATGTGCGTTTGAATATGTGCGCAGGTTTGTAATTACTTACAAACCATGCCTAAACAAACTACTTGTCTTGTCTATAAATTTTGATGCAGAATTTTATTTTATCACTTTGGGTAGGTACGCAAACCGAAAAATTCCACAACGCTTTATCTGTAGAGTGGTGTTCCCAGTTCCGGCTGACCAAATCTATACAGCCTAATATTGAATTATAGAAGTCTATAGTGTGTTATGTGTTATGTGTATGCTAGGTAAAAGAGGTGTGTTTTTAGTCTAGCTTTGAACTGACAGACTGTGTCTGCTTCCCGGACAATGTTAGGAAGATTGGATCTACCGCCAGCAGTTGATTTTGACATTCTAGGTATTCTCAACTGGCCGGAACTTTGAGATCGCAATAGATGTGAAGGACTATAATGTGTTAAGAGCTCCCTCAAGCACTGTGGAGCTGAACCTTTTAGTGCTTTGTAAGTAATCAGCAATATTTTAAAATTTATAAGATGTTTAATAGGCAGCCAATGCAGTGTTGACAGAACCGGGCTAATATGGTCATACTTCCCGGTTCTGGTAAGAACTTGAGCTGCTGCGTTTTGAACTAGCTGTAGTTTGTTTATTAAGCTTGCAGGGCAACCACTCAGTAGAGCATTACAATAATCTAGCCTTGAGGTCATGAACGCATGAACTAGTTCCGCATTTGTCAATGAGAGCATATGACGTAATTTAGATATATTTTTAAGATGAAAAAATGCGGTTTTACAGATACTAGACGTGTGACTTTCAAATGAAAAATTGGTATCAAAGAGCACACCCAGGTTCCTAACTGACGACGAAGACTTAACAGAGCAGCCATCAAGTGTTAGACAGTATTCTAGGTTATTGCGTGCAGAAGTTTTTTGTCCAATAATTAGAATCTCTGTTTTTTTCAGAATTTAGTAGTAGGAAATTACTAGTCATTCCATTTTTTATATCAACTATGCATTTCGATAATTTTGTGAATTGGTAAGTTTCGTTAGGTTTGGAAGAAATATAGAGCTGAGTATCATCAGCATAACAGTGAAAGCTAATTCCATGTTTCCTAATGATATCTCCTAAAGGTAGCATGTACAGAGTGAACCGCAGCGGTCCTAGTACTGAGCCTTGTGGTACGCCATACTGAACTTGTGATCGATAAGACATCTCTTCATTTACTGCTACAAACTGGTAGCGGTCAGATAAATATGATTTAAACCATGCTAGTGCAATTCCACTAATGCCAACATCGTTTTCTAGATTTGAGATCGGCCTGTAATTGACTAATTCTGTAGGATCAAGTTGTGTTTTTTTAACAAGCAGTTTAATCATAGCCAGCTTAAAGGTTTTTGGTACGTATCCTTGAGACAAAGACGAATTAATGATATTAAGAGGAGGATCTATGACATCTACAAGCATCTCTTTCAATAGCTTAGTCGGTAAAGGGTCTAACAAACATGTTGTCGATTTAGATGAATTAACGAGTTTGCAAAATTCTTCCTCTCCTATAGCAACAGATGAATCTAATTTTACCTCAGGGAGACTGCAATGCACTGTCTGATGCAATACCTTAGTAGACGGTTACATAGTTATAATTTTGTCCCTAATATTGTCAATCTTACAAGTGAAGAAGTTCATAAAGTCATTACTGCTGTGTTTCTTGGAAACTTCTGGGCTTGAAGCTTTCTTTTTGGTTAGTTTAGCCACTTTTTCAAATAAATACCTAGGATTATGTTTATTTTCTTCTAATAGGGTTGAAAAATAAGCAGATATAGCATATTTTAAAGCCTCTCTCTGCGAAATACCTCTAGTTTTGTTTTCTTCCAGTTGCGCTCCATTTTCCTGACTGTTCTCTTAAGGGCCTGAGTGTGCTCATGGTACCACGGCGTTGGACTATTTTCTTTATTCTTCTTTAAGCGCAATGGAGCAACTGTGTCTAAAGTGCTCGAAAAGAGAGAGTTAAAAGTTTCTGTTGCAATATCGAGTTCTTCTAAGCCAGGGGTCGGCAACACAAAATGTTGAAAGAGCCATACTGGCCCAAAAATAAAAAATCTGTCTGGTGCCGCAAAAAATTAAAAGGCTTTTATAAGCCTTATAATGAAGGCAACACATGCTGTAAGTGTTATATTAGCCCCCTAGTGTCAAAATGATAAGTAGGCTACACATACATAATGAGCATTCATGATTAAATGTTTATTTTCCCTGCAGCGAATCCTGGAGAGAATGACGCACCACGTGACTACTCTGCTGTATGATGGTGCATTAAGTTTAACCTCCATTATTATTTTAATGTATTATGTTTCGTTGCATGAAATAAAGAAATACAATAAAGAAATCAGATTTTTGATGTCATTTTTACTTTAGGATTCGAAAAAACAACAAAATGTGCAACGTGCATGGTCTCCAGTAATTTCAGACCTCCCCATGGAAATAAAATGCAGTCCTCTTCAATCCTCAATAATACAATACAATACTCTTCTCTTTTCCCCCTTATCTGGGCAACAGACAGAGTGCAATAAAACAGCAGCCTTCTGAAACTAATTGGAAAAGTATTTAAAACATCCATAAAACATGCATTAAAACAGTGTAAAACACACTAAAAACATAAAAGCAGCCCAGTAATGCCCGCAGACATCCCAAGTCTCCCGGAAGTTCCAGGAGTCTCCCGCATATTGATAGCGGCTCCCTGATGCCCGCAAATTAGTTCAAATCTCCCGGAATCTACAGCTCGCGAGCTCCAAACCATGTGCCGCGCGTACGACAGAGAGGGAGAGACCTTACATGTATGTGCAAATGTGCGTGTGTGCCTCATGCAGCGCATGTAATTCTTCGTTGACAGAAATGTTGAAATTAAATATTTATTATACACATTTTTACAACGTCGAAAAACTTTAAGAATGTCTGTCATGTTTTTCCTCCTACAGAAATTATATTAAAACAAAAAATATTTTTTCCATTTTCATATTTTTGAAAAAGCTACAGGGAGCCACTAGGGCGGCGCTTAAGAGCCGCGGGTTGCCGACCTCTGTTCTAAGCTATCTGGGACTGGGATGCTGAGATGATGAAACTGATCAGGAGGATTATTAATAAAGCATTCTTTCGTGGCAGAAGTGATAGGTCTAACATATTTGTAACACGGAGTCGGCTTTGCAGCCTTGGCTAAATGTAATTTACATGAGACTAGATAATGATCTGAGATGTCATAACTCTGCTGCAGAATTTCAACGGCATCAACATTGATTCCATGTGATAATATTAGATCTAGAGTATGATTACGACAGTGAGTAGGTCCTGACACGTGTTGTCTAACTCCAATAGAGTTAAGAATGTCTTTAAATGCCAATCCCAATCACCAACAATTAGTACTTTATCTGCAGTCAATACTAATTCTGATAGAAAGTCAGCAAATTCTTTGATAAAGTCGTTATAGTGCCCTGGTGGCCTGTATAGAGTAGCCAGCAGAATTTTCAAACGTGATTTATCGTTTACATCATATATTTTTACATTAAGCACCAACACTTCAAAAGGATTATATTTAAAAGTAGATTTCTTAGTGGTGTCGAAAATATTACTATAAATTACAGCAACACCTCCCCCTTTGCCTTTCAGACGAGGTTCATGTTTATAACAGTAATCTTGTGGGGTGCACTCATTTAAAGTAATGTTATTGTTTGGTTTCTGTCAAACACAGCACATCTAGGTTATCTAGCACCACCTGCGTACCTGCACCTTCCTTCACAACTGCGCTGGTATCCCGCTGATCTTCCCTGGAGGTGCCGGCGCCGGAGGAAGCTTGGCAGGCGGGGTGGAGTTGCTGCTCGGTTGAAGTCTCTTGTGCAGTCTTCGCTTGTGTGTGTTGGTCCTGTGCTGGCCTGTGAGCGCCGCTCCGTCAGTGCCTTTGCATGGTCTTTCCCCTCACACCGGTGGCTTCGACCTGTTGTTCGATGCTCTTCGTCCACTGGTTAGTGGGGGACTAGCGTCAGTGTTTAAAAATCATTATCCCTGCCGCGGTCTAATAACTAGCCCTTGGTTCACCCTTGAAGTGCAATTGTTGCAGCCCACAACAATTAACTCACTGGTATTTGCCTTGGTTTATCGTCCGCCTCAGTCGAACAAGGATTTTTTTAAATGAGTTTGCAGAGTTTGTGGGGGATCTTGTTACCAGATATGACAGAATTTTAATCTTAGGTCATTTCAATATCCATGTATGCTGTAATTCTAAGCCACTCTCTAAAGAGTTTCTAAATCATATTGCTTTCTTTTGACTTCGATCAGCTGGTGTCTGGCCACACTCATATTCAGGGACATACTTTAGATTTAATTTTATCACGTGGTTTACTTGATACAACGTAATAACCCTCGAAGAGGGTTCGAAGAGATTCTGGCAAACTGTCTGGCGTCTCAGGAGAGGAAAACAATGCCCTACCAACGCTGTTTACAGTGGAGTTGGGGTGCTCTTGACCTCAACTGGGGATGTCGTAGGACGGTGGAGGGAATACTTCGAAGATCTCCTCAATCCCGCCGGCACGTCTTCTATTGAGGAAGTAGAGGCTGAGGGCTCAGAGGTGGACTCGTCCATAACCCTAGCTGAGGTCACCGAGGTAGTCAAGAAACTCCGCGGTGGCAAGGCACCGGGGGTGGATGAGATCCGCACCGGTCCCTCTTTTTAAGAAGGGGGACCGGAGGGTCTGTTCTAACTACAGGGGGATCACACTTCTCAGCCTCCCTCGGAAAGTCTATGCCAGGGTACTGGAGAGGAGAATACGGCCGATAGTGGAACCTCGGATTCAGGAGGAACAGTGCGTTTTTCGTCCGGGCTGTGGAACACTGGACCAGCTCTATACTCTATACAGGCTGATGGAGGGTTCATGGGAGTTTGCCCAACCAGTCCACATGTGCTTTGTGGATTTGGAGAAGGCATTCGACTGTGTCCCTCGCAGCGGCCTGTGGAGGGTGCTCCGGGAGTATGGGGTCCGGGGTCCTTTGCTAAGGGCTGCCCGGTCCCTGTATGACCGAAGCAGGAGCTTGGTTCGCATTGCCGGTAGTAAGTCAGACTTCTTCCCGGTGCATGTTGGACTCCGGCAGGGCTGCCCTTTGTCGCCGGTTCTGTTCATAGTTTTTATGGACAGAATTTCTAGGCGCAGCCAGGGGCCGGAGGGTGTCAGGTTTGGGGACCACGCGATTTCGTCTCTGCTTTTTGCGGATGATGTTGTCGTGTTGGCCCCTTCACACCAGGACCTTCAGCATGCACTGGGACGGTTTGCAGCCGAGTGTGAAGCGGCTGGGATGAAAATCAGCACCTCCAAATCCGAGGCCATGGTCCTCAGTCGGAAAAGGGTGGCTTGCTCACTTCAGGTTGGTGGACAGATCCTTCTTCAAGTGGAGGAGTTTAAGTATCTTGGGGTTTTGTTCACGAGTGAGGGAAGGATGGAACGGGAGATTGACAGATGGAACGGTGCAGCTTCTGCAGTAATGCGGTCGATGAACCAGTCTGTTGTGGTTAAGAAGGAGCTGAGCCGTAAGGCAAAGCTCTTGATTTACCGGTCAATCTACGTTCCTACTCTCACCTATGGTCATGAGCTTTGGGTCATGACCGAAAGGACAAGATCCCGGATGCAGGCGGCCGAAATGAGCTTTCTCTGCAGGGTGGCTGGGCGATCCCTTAGAGATAGGGTGAGAAGCTCTGTCACTCGGGAGGAGCTCAGAGTAGAGCCGCTGCTCCTCCACATCGAGAGGGGTCAGCTGAGGTGGCGCGGGCATCTGTTCTGGATGCCTCCAGGACACCTTCCCAGGGAGGTGTTCCGAGCACGCCCCACTGGGAGGAGACCCCGGGGAAGACCTAGGACATGCTGGAGAGACTATGTCTCCCGGCTGGCCTGGGAACGCCTCGGTGTCCCCCCGGAAGAGCTGGAGGAAGTGTCTAGGGAGAGGGAAGTCTGGGCATCTCTGCTTAGACTGCTGCCCCCGCGACCCGGCCCGGATAAGTGGAAGAAGATGGATGGATGGATGGTTTACTTGTATCGGAGATTAGCATCAGTACCACGGTCATGTCGGATCATTTTCTGATCCTGTTCTCTCTACCTTCTAATGCAACTACACATAAACATCAAACTTGCTCGTGGAGGACTCACATTTTTTCAGACTGTGCAAAGGAGGACTTTGTGGCATTATATACCGGTTTACATCTGAATCAAGATATGCTTCCATCTTTAAGCTCCTTAGATGCTGATAAACATTTGGACTTTTTTAATTCTATTTGCTCTAATACCTTAAATGCTGTTGCTCCTCTTAGGGAAAAGAAACAAAAATATAATCACCCTTTAAAGCCATGGTTAAATAACAATGTTCGTTATCTCAGACAGATCTGTAGAAGGGCTGAACACAAGTGGAATATGGATAGACTACATGTTTCCTATGAAATCTAAAGGATTCTCTCTCTACTTTCCAGCAAGCTGCTAAATGTAACTACTTTACTGAGCTGATTCGATAGTAATAGGCCCAATGTTGTTTTCTCAATAATTGATTCTGCTCTGAATCCCACTATTAATCAGTTCTCAGAGATGTCTGACTTTCTGTGAGGAATTTGCGATATATTTGAATGAGAAGATCTCACTGATTAAATCTCAAATACCGTTGTCAGCCTATATGCCACTTGAAGTCCCCCTATGCTCTTCTATATGGTCCCTCTTTGAGCCTCTCTTTTAGACTCTCTAAATGAGATTGTTACAATTTTAAAACCTACTAGTTGCTTTCAGGATATGATTCCCACTATCTTTTTTAAGCGGGTATTTCATGCAATTTGACACCAATTTCAAAATTGCCCTTTATTTCGAAAATTTTAGAAAAAGTGGTTTGGAGTCAACTTCAGTCTTTCTTGAATGATAATCGTATTCATGAGAAATTTCAGTCTGGTTTTAAACATCGTCACAGTACTGAATCTGCACTTTTAAGAGTCATGAATGATATAGTGCTTAACACTGATACCGGGCAATCTGTGGCTTTGGTCTCGCTAGATCTTAGCTCTGCTTTTGACCTCGTTGATCACAATATTCTCATTTCTCGTCTTGAAGCATGTATGGGTTTTTGGGGTACGGTGCTACAATGGTTTTGTTCATATTTAACTAATAGGAGTTACTCAGTCCGTTTTGGTCAACAGTGTTTGTCCTAAATGAAATTGGGGTCTGGTGTTCCCCAGGGTTCTATCCTTGGCCCGAAACTGTTTAATTTTTATATGTTCCCTTTGGGTTCTATCTTAGCTAGACATGGGGTTCTTTCCATCTGTATGCCGATGACACTCAAATTTACTTGCCTTTGAAGGGTGATGACAAGTTTGATTTAAAGCCAATATTGGACTGCCTAGATGAACTAAAACTCTGGCTCGCAAGTAACTTCTTGAGTCTTAATGAGAGTAAAACCGAAATCATTTTGTTTGGCTCTTATGATCGTAGTACTCGTGATTTTGATCTCCAAACCTTGTTACCATTTAGCACCACCTGTGTTCGGAATTTGGGGGTCTGGTTTGATAACAAACCAAATCTTAATATGATAAACTGATCTGACCTATAATGCTGCTTAAATCATAATCATACACTGTTCATCCGTTGGCCAGAGGAGGACTGGCTCCCTGACTGAGCCTGGGTACTCCCAAGGTTTTTTTCTCCATTCTGTCACCTGATAGACTTTTGGTTCCTTGCCACTGTCGCCTTTTTCGCCTTTCAACTTTCTTCGCCTTTGTCGCCATTGGCTTTTGGCTTGCTTAGTTGGGGACATTTAATTTTATATTTAACAATACTATTTCAACATTATTTTCCTGTTATCTCTGTAAAGCTGCTTTGAAACAATCTGTATTGTAAAAAGCATTATATAAATAAAGGTGACTTGACTTGACATATTTATAGAAAATAGTTGACAATTAATAGACAGGAGTCCTGTCACAGGACCAATGATAGCAAAACGAATCACTTATTCTAAAAAGAATATCAAGTACAAGTTAGACGAATCCAGGCCCGGCCCTAACCAATTTGGTGGCCTAGGCAAGATTTTAAGTGGCGCCCCCCGCGCCCCCGCGCCCCCTTGCATTGCAGTACAGTATTTGTACTGTTAGTGTACATATACTGACAAGAAACTTAATAGCTTTGTTTTAGATATTCTTTTATTTAACTAAAACAATTGCACATTCAAAATACTAATTATAATAATAATAATTAAAGAAACAAATAAAAAAAATTAACTCAACATATGAAATACAATATAGATAGCTTATATAAAGTATTACATTTTAATACTCCCGAAATGAAAAGTGTAAGTGACATTAACTTAAATACAATAGAAATACGTGCAAATACGTGCACTGTGCAAAATAAGACATTAGTATCTTATCTATCTCATTTTATCTATCTTATCTTATCTATCTATCTTATATATCTTATCTATTTGTATCTTTAAGTAGGCACAGAAATACTACAAGGATTTGAATAAAAAAAACTAAAAGATGATCTTAAAAAGAGCTCTATTGGTGTTTTTGGTCCTCCCTTAAATTACTTCAGAAACTACACCACCACCTCCTTAATCTCACATGACTTGCTACAGCTTGACTTTCCTGGATTTTCTTGAGGCAAAGTCATCTACAACATCATCATATGACAACTGATTAGAGACCACATGGTTGATGCTTATTATGGCAAGTCCACTGAGACGTTCTTGCATCATAGTAGATCTCAGGTAAGTTTTAATCAGTTTGAGCTTTGAGAAGCTTCTTTCAGCAGCAGCCACTGTAACAGGAAGAGTGGCAGAGATTCTCAAAGCAAACCACATGTTGCGGTACATTTCTGCCAGCTTCTTCACACGCAGGAAGGTCAAAAGTTCCATGTTTGTCATATTCTTTGATGGCAAAGGTGGGAAATTCTGCATTTCCCTTGCAAGTTCAATGCCATCAATGTCCGGTTGGCTGTCATTGGTCAGACTTAGGGTTAGACACTTCTGTAGCAGGTCCTCTTCTGCTAAGTTGGGGAAATCAAGGAGCACGCCAAACGTGTTATTCACCTCTCCAAGATTCTGAAATCTCTCATCAAGTGAAGAGATGGCAGTGTCCACGACCACATAAAAAAATGTGGTTTCCATTTTTCGCAGTGCATCTTGTATGGGCTCATCTGGAGACTCATAGCCAAAGTGTGTTTTTGTGGTTCTCAAGCGCTTTTGTTTGAGTTCAGCCTCCACGTTCATCTCTTCACACATCTCCTTCGCAATTGTCTGTGCATCAGAAAATCCAGTGTTTCTGTAACTGGTGAGGGAATCTCTTGTTTTCTTCAGCAAGTTGACAGCTACATCAAGCTGCATGGAGGGTGACTGCATCAGTTTACTGACATGCTGGATCTTGTAGAGAATGTCATACCATATGGCTGTACAAATGCAAAAGCGATAGGATCCAATCTCCTCAGCCAAAGACTGGGCTTCAACTCTCACCACAGGGTCTGCAGTTTTTTCCCTCACCTCCAGAAGAGCCTCTCGGATTTGCCCAGCCTGAAACCTTACTGCCTCAATGCTTTTCACCCTGCTTTCCCATCTGGTTTCAGCCCATGATTTCAGAGTGATTTTTGCATATTTCAAGATGACATCCCACCTTTGGGTGGAGGCTGAGAAGAGCTTGAATAGCTTTGTCAAATGCCCAAAGTAGCCAAGGGCATCTGGTGAGCTTTTTGCAGCATCAGCTACTACCAGATTTAAAGTGTGCGCACCACATGGGACATAATAAGCTCTTGAGTTCAGCTGAAGCAACTTTGCCTGAACACCTTTATTTTTCCCCTTCATATTGGCGCCGTTGTCATAAGACTGGCCTCTGCAGTCCTCAAATGGGATGTTAAGTTCCTCTAGCCTTTTTAGGATTAGAGATGACAAATGTTCTCCTGTTGACTTCTCTGCCACAAGAAAGCCTATGAAATGCTGTTTTACTTAAGGAATGTCTTCTTGTGACACTATCAAGAGTATGACAGAGAGCTGTTCCTTATGACTCAGATCCGGGGTGCAGTCTAAAATGATGGAGAAATATTTGGATATTTTTATCTCTGTCACGATGTGTTCTACAAATCACTGCTGGTTTGTGCTGCTGAGGTGTAGGGAACCGAGGGATTGGCAAGGGTGGGACTGAGAAACCTCAGCAGCGCATCTGAAGACAGAAGAGGAGTATGTGACACCAGTCTAATAATACACACATGATTTAAAAAATACAATAAAATGAAATAATATAAAGTAGAAACCTCATTTTAAATACATGATAAATAGACTATAGTGAAAGATAAATACATGATGTAGACCAGGGATCGGCAACAGGCGGCCCGCGGCCCAAAACTGGCCCGCCAGCAATATTTTCTGGCCCGCCGGATTATTTTGGAAGTCCGTTTTTTTTTTTTTTTACTATAACGGTTTACAAATAGAACGAATGTGTATCATTCGTTCAATCTTTTTTTCTTCAAATTAAAACCAAAAATAAAAAAATGAAAAACAACTTGTTTTTGAGATTTGAGATTCTGAAAACGAGATTTAAATTTTTAAAGCGTTTTTATTTTATTTTTTTATTTGGTTTTAATTTGAAAAAATTATTGTGAAACGAATGAAAAATGAACGAATGATGAACGAATGATACACGGACAAATCATATTCCACGATTATAGGCCTACTGCGGTCGCAAACAGACAAAGAAACACCAGAACAACCATTTTTTTTTTTGCAATTTTTAATGTCGTCTTTTAAATCTGAAATAAAGACAATGTTGCTTGACAAAAGATTGGATAGCCTATACTAGGCTAATTCAAAAGAGGGGGTAATTATTGGACGAATAATGTGTGGCAACAGCAGCTTACCAGTAGCACATATTTCGAACATTCATGAACAGAAACAAAACTATTCGGCCTAAAAAAACGGAACATGGATTATCCAGGTCTATCCACCTGAAACGACATGAAGAATAATATTTCAGAACAATTATAGTGACATTTTAAAATGCAATCTGACAATTAAATATAATTTGCTATCGATATAGTTAGGCTACTCACTTAATGTGAAACCTGGCATCCTTGCCTGGCATTCGTCACAATGCTTCGGATGTCTGGTGTTACAGTTGTCACTGAAATCCGCAGGCAGTTCTCGAGGTTTTTGTGCGTCAGTCGATTCCTCTCATACGTCTTTATTGCATTCATTGATGAGAAGGCAGACTCGCATGTATAGGTGGAAGGGAACATTGTCAACACATAAAACGCAAGGTTCTTGATTGTGCTGTACTCCTCTGAGCATGCCACCCAAAAGGCACTCTGGGACTCTGCAGATCTGAATGCATCTTTGATCAGAGAGGTTGTTTGGAAATCAATTAACTCCATCTCAAATTTAGCCTCATCCAAGGAAGGAACGATTGTTTTGACCAGGGTGGAGAGTTCTCCGCTAGATCGGGTTGTGAGAGGGTCACGCACAAAAGCAATTACTTCATTCGGGACGGAGAAGTCCTCCAACCTAGAAGAGAAGTTGGCTCGGAGTTGCTTGATGAAGTCTACCATCAGTCCCGTCACTCGTCTTGCCTGTGTTTTTAGAGTACTAAAATGTAGGAGCCTGCCAGTTGATATGTCGGACTCTAACAACCCCAGCTTGACGGTGAATGCTTGGAGCTTTTCAACCATGTCCACGATGGTTTTGTCTTTTCCCTGTAGCTGCATGTTAAGATTGTTTAAATGGCCAAATATGTCAGCTAAAAATGCAACATTGGACATGAACTTCTCGTCCTCCAGAAAGGCAAGGTGATCTGCTGCTGCCTTACTCTTGCTAGATATAAGGAATGCCTTCACCTCACCCAGTAGTGCACAGAAGCGCTCCAACGCTTTGCCCTTGCTTAGCCAGCGCACGTCATTGTGCAGCAGCAGGTCGTCGTGGGTGGCCTCCTCTGAATCTGCCACAAGCTGTCGGAAAAGCCGATGCTGGGTGCTTGATGTTGTTGTGGTTTTCAATCTTTCTGAAAAATAACTTCGCAGAGATCTTTGATGCCAGAAATAATTAGACTTTATTTTCGAACGCCGTCCCGTTCCATAGAACGGCGCTCTAACGCTCTCTGGCCCTCTGGCCTTCCAGTGCGCTCCCGAGTATCTTTTGGTTCAGAGTTATATACATACATCTTCTTCCAAAGAAGGTAACACACCCTATAGATAGTTTTGGGTAAAGGTCTTTTACCATGTGACTTCTCAGAATAGAATTTTCTGCAGCAAACAACATTCCATTCAAGGTCTTTCACATACACAGAGGAAATCCAAAGTCACAGACAGAAGAAATAATTGTGTCCAAATATATAGCTAAATTACTTGTTTTCTAAATAATAAAATCTTCTACAATGTACCCCTGACAAAATTGATGACACGCATCACTTTATCCATAACTACCTTCAGCTCACCACTGAGCTTTGCACAAAGTACACTCTGGTGGATAAGACAATGCAGCCCATGCATTTGGGGGGCGATCTCCTTCAACCTGCTCACCAAACCTCTGTGTTTACCCACCATAGCAGGGGCCCCATCTGTCACGAGTAGGTTGACTTTCTCAAATGACAATGAAAGCCGTTCAAACACTTTTGACAGTTCAGTGAATATAATATCTCCAGTGGTGTTCCCCTCCAAAGGAATAAGAGACAGCAAATCTTCTCTAAACTGCTTCCCATCAAAATACCTGACAAAGACACACATCTGTACAACATCTGTGTTGTCAGTGCTCTCGTCTACCGCTAAGGAGAAGTAATTAGCCTTATTGAGATCACTGATAACGACTCCCTGCACAGCATCAGACAACGCCTCTATGTGGCGGGTAGCGGACCTTGCAGAAAGGGGCACCTGTTTGACAGAGGCAATGATTCCATCCATGGACTTGTCAACAGCCAATTCCTCCAACACTGCAACCATGACTTCTTTAAAAAGCTCTGCGTCGGTGAAAGGCCTGTTGTTTCTTGCGAGCAACCAAGGCGCTTTTAGAGACGCACTTGTCGCTTTTTGTTGCGAGGTAAAAACTCGCAATAGGATCCTGCTGCCCTGAGCATAGCCTTGTGCCAGCGCTTCGATTTTGCGCTTTCGTGCCTCTGTTTGAAGTGGATAGGCAACCTTGAAGCTGCCATGCTTTGTCTCATGGTGCCGTCGTATGTTGTATTCTTTGGAAACAGCGACAACTTCTTTGCAAATCAGACACACCGGCTTTGCATTTTTGAAATCCGGTAAAATGAACGCAAAACTCTCTTTCCATTCCTCTCTAAAGGCTCTATTTTCATCGTCAACTTTTCTCTTAAGACCTTTGGACAAAGACATTTTATTCCAGCTACCTCTTAGCTAACTTCACTCTGCACACTAATCACTTGTAGGCCTACGTAACAACCAGGGTTCGAATTATAATTTCATCTTTGTGGGGGTCTTTTTAAAAAAAAGAGAAAAAAGTAGCCTATGAGCAGGCACGGTGTGTGTGATAAATAAATTGCTTAACACTGGCGTAACTTTGTTTTAAAAAGTTAGTGAGTGAGTGGGGGTTGGTAATACAATGCTAAATCAGATATATGTACAATAACATGTCCAACAATCGATTTAAATAGTACATGGGGTTTAATTTATCGTTAATGATATGTATCCGTGGCGTTTATTTCTCGTGTGCTTAAATAGTCCAGTGGTAGAATTTTCGTCAAGCGTTTAAAAGGTTCTTGGTTCTAATCTGCATTCATATAGTTTTTTTTTCTGTTTTTTTTTCTTCACAAAATATAATGCACACAAACGTGTCCCTACTACTTGATATACAACCACTGATGAGCATAATCAGTTTTGATGATTTCACCGTAACGAATAGGGCAATAGGCCTATTCCATGTAGCTGGCCCGCCATCTACTGGATAAAAAAAATATTGGCCCGCGGCCAAAGTTACTTGCCGACCCCTGATGTAGACTATAGAGTTTAATATACAATGTATTTTTTCAGATACATATTATATTAGTAATTCATATATTAGTAATAATTTAAATGTTATTGTCACTACAATGAAATTCTAATTACCAGAATGCAAAAGAATCAGTAAACTGCAGTATAATATTGCATGTGGGAATGCTAAGTTATGCTCTAACATTAATCATGTGCACTTTAACACAGCCACAGGTGTAAATTTTAACATGATAAACACACTTTATAGACAATATGAGCTGTAACAGTTAACAGCTGGCGTTACAACTATGGAATTATTATTATGATTATTAATGGTATTTTGATTGATTATTACAAGCTGGGAAAACGTGAGATAATGATGTCAATGAAATTAACACTAATAAACCTGCTGATTAGATCTAATATTTACACATTTGTCCGAGGAAGGTACTCATATTACTATTTTCCATAATAATAGCGCTAGGCTTATCTGTTAGAACCATTGACTGTTAATATTTTGGTTAGAACTAGCAGATAGCGCTGGTTATTTATAGATTAGCTAACCATGTATGCTAATGACTAATGACATTATTGATCATCGTTCTGTAACATCAAAATAATATCATTGACAACATCTTTACTGTAACATACCTTTGTCTTTGTCGCGTTTTTCCTCCTCTTCTTTTCTTTTTTTCCTCCCCTGGGCACCAGATAATTTGGGACGCTTTGACATATTAATTTTTTTGATGCAATAAAAGCGAAAAACGAATGGCACCGCGGGTATAAAAGAAGTCTGATTGGTGGAGGTGGTTTCCCATCCTGCTTTGTGGCGCGGGGCGCGCCTCATGTTACAATAAAAGTGGAAAGTTCCTTACGCAGCTCTGGCGCCCCCCCCTAGGGTATAAGGCGCCGGCGCCCTTAGCATTTGCCTATACTGCCTATGCCACGGGCCGGCCCTGGACGAATCCGACATATGAGGGCTGTATTAACAGTAAAACGTCCGTCATTTAACGAATTTCAAAAACACGGATGGATAATACAAAATGCTTTCTGACATTTTGACAGAAAAAAAACACAACCAAGAAGAAAATGTAAACTTAGCCTGTCAATTTTCATTTTACAATTATCTTCTCTGTGTTTGTGAGAGAGAGCTTGCGCAGCACTGATACAATGGTACTTAATCCACAAGTTCTAACACGCTAGTTTTCATACAAAATAAATATGTTACATAATTAGATACTTTAGTTATTATTAACACAATGACGTAACACATGCAGGCTACGTTTCTCAACACTGAGTCTGAATAAATAAACGCCTGTTGCTCCAGACTCGCGCTTATCAGTAATCCAGAAATCACAGAACCTTCATAATCACTAAGCTATAGCGATTTTAATTTGATTTATATTTATTGTTCAGCATTACTTAAGCATTTTATAATTTGCATGGCTGAATGATGTTTTCCTCTTATCTGAGTGACCATGAATGACGGAGTAATTTAAGATAATCTATGCGATTGCGATCACTCCCGTGCTATCATCGAATCCAGATTAAGTTAACTCAATACAATATTTCTAACCCTTTCCACATCCACCCCAGCCCGTTTACCTTCAGGAGTCAGAAGTACTGTGACTACTGTTCTGTCCTCGCTGATGAACTCAGTCAGACGGCGGAAGGGGGATCGAGCGGGATTCTTTATTGCTGCCGATTTTCAGTCTCTTTTTAATGATAGGCCTTACGCATCTGTCAATCATCCCCGTTTGGTATTTTGGGAAAGAACCCAGCGCTATGATTGGTCGAACTCTTCTTCTTTTGCTGTTGTTTGATTTGAGGACTGCACGTGAACAGAGAGGTGCAGCACCAGGTTTTTGCGTAGTTTAGAGTCACAAATCGTACCAGCGCACTTTGAGGTCAGAATGCGTATCCGCTACGCAAAATCCGTACAGGTTGGCAGGTCTGTGTTAGCATCCCCTGAGATGGCATGCATGGACAGACTGCATTTAAATGGCTGGACACCACAACGCCTCTCAACCTCATGCAGGGCAAAGGTCCAGTCCATTCAGGCTTTCGGGAACGTGTCTCCACATATTTTACCACTCTGTTGAAATAACCAAACTATTCACTTTAAGGAACAAACAGCATGTCAACAGTATACACCGAATAATATTTACCCTTTCATTGTACTACATTTACATTTATCTGACGCTTTTATCCAAAGCGAGTTACAATTGCTATATTTCAGAGGTCGCACGCCTCTGGAGGAATTAGGGGTTAAGTGTCTTGCTCACAGTGGATTCGAACCCGGGTCTCTCACACCAAAGGCATGTGTCTTATCCACTGCGCCATCACCACCCATACTCTGTTCTTCGGTCAAGCATTCAAAGGAAGGAAAGACCTGGAGCAAAAAGTTTTAAGTCCAGAAAAGAGCTGAAAAGGCAGACCTCATACATGGCCTCAAACTGTGTAGAGGCTGTCCAGTAGCTTGAGGAGATCCCGGAGACCCACTGCACATGTTGTCCTGCGCAGGAACACTCCAGTGAGACTGTACCGTCCTAATAAAAACAGCTTTAACATTCATAATCACAGATATTACATGCAAGCATTGAGTTCTTATATTAACCTTTATGTGTTGTTTTCATAAAGAGAAAAACTACATCTTACCATTCAAATGAATTACAATAATGGGCTTGCCACTGATCACTTTGCATGAACTTTCTGAACAGACACAGATTTTGTCTCACAAAAGTAGCGGAAGATATCGGACTAAAAAAGCAAAAGCACCAAAAAATTATAATAAACTCCTTAGTGAATTCATAAATAATTAAAATTAAATATATAATTTAATATCTTTATTAAATATGTTTAATTATAATTTGACACTAATGTACAGCCATTTAAAATGTAGAGACAAAAGAATCATGGGCCACATGAAAAGCATCCCTGGTTCAGAGAGCTCAAATGTCTCTTCACTGCAGTGTTTGGACACAATGGCTTGAAGAACCCACGGGCCACAGAGTCCCTGTGATGGAGAGGAAGGTGCTGATGGATGTCTCCATCACACATGCTGCGTAGATACTGCCTGGGTAGACAGTCCCTGCTCCGTACAATGGCCTCAGTAGTTATACAGTGTCAGCAGATGCAGTCCTGAACATGTTCAGCTGCCAGAAGAGTTTGACCCAAGGCCTCTCTTGCAGTGTGTCATCTTTCATGGCTCAGGGATTGCCACTTTTGCCAGGTTGTGGCCAAAGACAGCTCTTCAGACTGAGCACATTCATCATTAAGACCAATGATTGAAAGAGAAACAAGAAACAGTGATATAGTCAGCACACTAAACAATCGTTTTTTATGGAGATATTGTACAAGGATCTCATTAATAAAAATGTTTTTTGCAATTATGTATAGTATGTTGCAGCTGGCAGAATATTGCTTAAACTCTATAAACCAGCTCCCATTCCATATAACTATAATAAACTATAATAAACTAGTTTCCCCTCGATAAACAAATGCCTCTTGGATGGGCAAACTGGTGGGAGCTTAAAAAAAAGTGAATACATAATGCTTTGGTGTTCTTTATATCAGGTTCTGTTAGTAAATGAGTGCACTTAAAGATTAAAACAGACTGCATACATCTAAACATTTATCAAATAGGGTGAAAATATAAATCATAACTGAAAATAACAGTAAATTTAAACTATAACTGTAAATTTACAACAGTCTCACTGTGTTTAGGAGGCTTTCCTTTGAGTTTTAGTTTAATTGCAGTTTTTCCTCGAAGCGGCCTCACAACATTCCCATTTCTGTCCCTTCACCTCCACTTTACAGTCGTGGGATGTGGCTTAGACCTCTTGACTATATTTTTCCTCTTTCTAAAATGCAAATAGTATATTTAATTTTCAACAGCTGGTAGCCTCCTTCAGGGTAGGTGCGTGCACGCCCCTCAGGATGTTTCAGAGGTTCCTCTGCCTCATGGCCTCCGCATCGTCAGTACTCCAACTGGGGTTACTGCATATCACCCCCTTCAGCACTGGCTGAAGCGGCGTGTGCCACCCCATACATGGCGGTCAGGCCGCATGCACATTATGGTGAACCAGCGCTGCGCGGAAGCCCTAGTCCCCTGGAGAGCCTAGAACTAGTACCAGTCGGGTGTGATTATGGGTGTGGCCCCCAGGAGGAAAGTCATTTTCACAGACGCTTCCAACCAAGGTTGGGGAGCACTGTATGAGGGCATGCCAATACTTTTCTACAAGACCTCAAAAGACCTCACATGTCAGTGGTGTCTTACATAAATTACCAGGGCGGCCTCAGGTCGGGCACCCTGTATGCCATGGTCAGAAAGCTCCTCCTTTGGGCGCATGCAAACCTGTGCTCCCTGAGAGCTGCGCATGTTCCAGGAGTCCATGGCCCAGACGCCCTCTGTATGCATTTCCCCCAGTCTCTATGATCCCTCAGGTCATCAGAAGCATCAGGAAGAGCGGATGCTCAGTCCTCCTAGTGGCCCCCCTCTGGAAAACCCAAGCGTGGTATCCAGTGCCATTGAGGAAGGATCTCCTCTCGCAAGCAAACGGGGAGATCTACCACCCTCGCCCCGACCTATAGGCCCTTTAGGTGTGGTCCCTGAACGGGTATCTGGGGTTCTCCCGGGGAGGGTTGTAAACACCATCACAGAGGCTAGAGCGCCGTCTACGAGACCCCTTTATGCTCTAACATGGTCAGTATTTACTGACTGGTGTTCAGCCAGAGGGCTTGAACCCCAATCAAGTGAAGTTTCGGTGGTGCTCTCCTTCTTACAGGAGCTTTTGGATGCGGGTCGCTCTCCATCCACGTGTATGTGGCAGCCATGGCAGCTCACCGGGCTCCTGTGGCTGGCCAGTGATTGGGAAGAAACGACCTGGTCGTTCGTTTTCTAAAAGGTGCCAGGAGGTTAAACCCTCCTAGGCCTCCTACTGTACCAGCATGGGACCTTTCCACGGTTCTTGGTGCCCTGAAGGGCCCCCCGTTTGAAACTCTACAGTCGGTTGATCTCAAACCTCTTTCGCTGAAGACTGCTCTGCTGCTGGCTCTGGCATCAGTCAAGCGAGTGGGTGATTTGCAGGTGCTCTCCCTGAGCCCCTCCTGCCTGGAGTTTGGGATAAATGACTCTAGAGTCATTCTCAAGCCAAGGCATGGTTACGTACCTAAGGTGCTCTCAACTCTGTTCAGAGCTCAGGTCATTACCTTATTAGCGCTCCCTCCCTCAGAGGATGATGGGGAGGCTAACCCTCTTTGCCCCGTTAGGGCTCTTAAAATATACTTGGAGCATTCTGTGCCATTCAGGCAGACGGAACAGCTTTTTGTTTGCTTCGGTGACCGCACCAGAGGGGTTCCGGTTACAAAGCAGAGGTTATCCAGATGGATAGTGGACGCTATCTCATTGGCTAAGGCCTCTGTGGGCCAGGATTGTCCCATAGGCATCAAAGCCCATTCCACGAGAAGCATGGCCTCCTCGTGGGCTTGGTCCAGTGGTGTTCCAATTCAAAACATTTGTGCGGCGGCCGGCTGGTCTTTGCCATCCACGTTTGTCAGATTTTATAATTTAGAGGTACCGTGCCTGCAGGCCAAGGTCCTCTCTGTGTGATATTTGACCCAACGGTGACTGGTTATCTGTCTAGTTGTTGTTACTGTCCATAAGCACAAGTATTTCTAGGACTGTTATGAGCCCAGTTCATTATACGCCCGACTCTGTCTGGTTAGTGTTTTAGGCTGGGAGAGAGCTTTTTGGCTTATTCTGTTGAGCCTCGGGGTCCCTAGGCTCCAGTTATTCAGCCAGATGTTAATGTGCAGCGTTTTATATGCGTCCCCACTGCGTATTTGCTACACAATACGAAGTGAACGTTCTCGAAAGGGAACGTACTCGGTTACTAACGTAACCTCGGTTCCCTGAGAGTAGGGAACGAGTATTGCGTAACCTGCCGCACTATTGTACTCTGTCAGGTGTGTAGCTTCAGTCGATTTAAACCTGATATATTGGCCGAAATAGGCGATATTTATAGGCTCAGGCCACGCCCATTTAGGCGCAAGACGCTCTGATTTACTCGGCGCCAAGTCAGTTGATTGGTTCGTGCATCTGAGGCGCCTGGCCATTGGATGTGCAGTTCTCGCAGCACAGCCAATGAGCGAGCTAGACGCTCTGCTGTGTTTGCTGTGCATAGCTGCACTGCGTTTTAAATTATTGCTTTAATATTTCGAGGAAAAGGAATTTCCCCACTGCGTATTTGCTACGCAATACTCATTCTCTACTCTCAGGGAGCCGAGTTTACGTTAGTAACCGAGTACGATACAATTCCTAAAGTTACCTGTATCTGATCAAGAAACACATCTCCAAGAAGAAGTGATGCTTCTAAAGAGCCTCTGTACATATCAATCAAACCTTTATTACAGACTCAGGGTCCAGTTTTTAAAACACATAACCACAAAAAAAAACAACAACAAAAAAACATATATATATATATATATATATATATATATATATATATAATCAAAACATTACAAAAATACAAAAGTACCAGTGTTTCCACAACATAGACTGATAACGTGTAGTGCTAAACCTTATATTTGATAGGCCCATGATTACCTCATTTTTAGAAGCATTAAGTCAGCAGATAAATCTGTACATTAGATTCCGTAACACAGCTTTAAATGTGTTAACTCCCACACTTACAAACATTTCACTCGCACACTGCCATCTAGGTCTCCTTAATAAAATTCTCATTGCATCATTGTAAGTTACTTGAAGCCTGTGTAAACTAGATTTTTTATGACTTGTCCACAAATGGGCAATATAGAGTGGTGCACAGTATGCTTTAAACAGTGATGTATTAACTTTATCTGAACGAGAACCAAACTTACGCAAGATTATATTAGCCTGCATATACAACATGCGACGTTGCCGTTCAATGTCCTCATCATCTGTCATGTCCTCAGTTATAAAATGACCAAGATATTTCACTTTCACATTCACAGCAAGATCCTTATCAGACAATTTAAAAATTGGTAGATTTAAACTCCTGTCCTCCTTTGTTCTGCAAATCAACACAACACTCTTACTAGCATTATATAAAATATCATGCTCAAAACCATAAACAGAACAAATGGTTAACAGCTGTTGGAGACCAGCACTACTAGGGCTAAAAACCACAAGATCATCTGCATACATAATGTGGTTCACCAACATGTTCCCTACCATACAACCAGTTTTACAGGCATTCAAGCATTTAGATAAGTCATCCATGTAACGATTAAAAAGAACAGGGGACAAGATTCCTCCTTGTCGCACACCATTACTAACCCCAAAAGGTGCAGAAACTTTAGTGCCCCATTTTACTCGCACCATCTGGTGGGCATACCAATAAGCCAAAATTCTCACAATATATTCTGGCACTCCTCATTTTTACAAATAACTTTACATGGTTAACCCGATCAAAAGCTTTAGATGCATCAATAAAACACATAAAAACTGTAAGTAATAATGTGGAGCTCATGTGAAATATATTTGCACGTTGTAATAGGTTTTAACATGTGAATTATTTTACCACTCACAAACACTGTACATTTTTAGCTTAATTGTAATGGGAAGTTCAGATCATTTTACTGACTCAGATCTTTTGAATTTCGTTCAAAATAAAAATGTTATGTTAATGGGCAAATCCCCAAACATATCAACTTATGCTATGCAGTCTGCAGTGCCGGATACAAAAGTGATACAATACTAAGTGGTAAGTACTGACAAGCACAAATTGTTCGCAAAATAGATTAATGTCAATAAAAAGGCATTGTAGATAAATTAAAAGGCAATACATACAACACAAATGTAGTAGGCTTTTTAAAATCTTTATTTTGACAGAATGAGCTATACCAAAGTAAAAATACTGACCAGCGTCAGATTCTTAGTTATACAATATGTTTGAAAGAACTATTCAGAATTACAGGATTGCAACATCCACATCAAAAACAGTCATTCAATGGCACTTATATTGAGTTAGATGAAAAATGAATGTGATGTTCATATAAAAAAGAAAAATAGAAATATATATATAAATAAATGTTAAGTTCATATAATATATATATATATATATATATATATATATATATATATATACATATATATATATATATATATATATATATATATATATATATATATATATATATATTTAAAAATGAATAAATACAGTTTTTTTCAATCGCTAACAAGGGCTTACCCATACTTCAGATACTTTTTCCAAACTCTTAAAGGGATACTCCACTTTTTTTGGAAATAGGCTCATTTTACAACTCCCCCAGAGTTAAACTGTTGCGTTTTACCGTTTTTGAATCCATTCAGCCGATCTCCGATGAGCCTATTTCCAAAAAAAATGGAGTATCCCTTTAACACAGACTCACACCTACAAAATACAATTGGCCAAATGGATAATTTTCTTCTCAAAAACACATTTTGTTAAATATATACACTAACCCTTCATTTCAAAATAGAAAACATATTTCTCTGCACACACTAACTTTACCAAAACACTGGAAACCTGACTCAAAATGAAATTATTCTGTCAAAGAATAACAATTGTTTTCACTTCACAAGGGACATGCAGTCAATCAAAGTACAGAAGGTTTCAAAATACTGGCAATTGTTGACATTTCAAAAAACTGCATAGACTTTTATGTTTCAGTTTTACAGGTATTTGCATGCAAAACATGCAATCCACCGTTTTTACACTAAATTTCTTGTTTGGGAACTGTATGCCCACATGTACAGTAATGTTCACATTCAAAAACATTCCAGTAAAAAGCAAATTTGTTTTTTTTTCTTTACTGTTTGCATCTCTCACTGCACCTCTCACTGCATCTCTCACTGCTCCTCTCACTGCATCTTTCACTGCATCTCTCACTGCATCTCTCACTGCACCTCTCACTGCACCACTCACTCCATCTCTCACTGCTCCTCTCACTCCATCTCTAACTGCTCCTTTCACTGCATCTCTCACTGCTCCTCTCACTGCATCTCTCACTGCTCCTCTCACTGCATATCTCACTGCTCCTCTCACTGCATCTTTCACTGCATCTCTCACTGCATCTCTCACTGCACCTCTCACTGCACCACTCACTCCATCTCTCACTGCTCCTCTCACTCCATCTCTAACTGCTCCTCTCACTCCATCTCTAACTGCTCCTCTCACTCCATCTCTA
This sequence comes from Siphateles boraxobius, assembly GCF_051911475.1. Taxonomy (NCBI): domain Eukaryota; kingdom Metazoa; phylum Chordata; class Actinopteri; order Cypriniformes; family Leuciscidae; genus Siphateles; species Siphateles boraxobius. Next base: position 10,925,271 of record NW_027509188.1, read on the forward strand.
ACTGCTCCTCTCACTGCATCTCTCACTGCTCCTCTCACTGCATATCTCACTGCTCCTCTCACTGCATCTCTCACTGCACCTCTCACTGCATCTCTCACTGCTCCTCTCACTCCATCTCTCACTGCATCTCTCACTGCTCCTCTCACTGCATCTCTCACTGCTCCTCTCACTGCATCTCTCACTGCACCTCTCACTGCACCTCTCACTGCTCCTCTCACTCCATCTCTCACTGCATCTCTCACTGCAGCTCTCACTGCACCTCTCACTGCACCTCTCACTGCATCTCTCACTGCATCTCTCACTGCTCCTCTCACTCCATCTCTCACTGCTCCTCTCATTGCATATCTCACTGCTCCTCTCACTGCATCTCTCACTGCACCTCTCACTGCACCTCTCACTGCATATCTCACTGCTCCTCTCACTGCTCCTCTCACTGCATCTCTCACTGCATCTCTCACTGCACCTCTCACTGCATCTCTCACTGCACCTCTCACTGCATCTCTCACTGCTCCTCTCACTGCATATCTCACTGCTCCTCTCACTGCTCCTCTCACTGCTCCTCTCACTGCATCTCTCACTGCATCTCTCACTGCATCTCTCACTGCACCTCTCACTGCATCTCTCACTGCTCCTCTCTCTCCATCTCTCACTGCTCCTCTCACTCCATCTCTCACTGCTCCTCTCACTGCATATCTCACTGCTCCTCTCACTGCATCTCTCACTGCACCTCTCACTGCATCTCTCACTGCTCCTCTCACTCCATCTCTCACTGCTCCTCTCACTGCATCACAATCCATTCACTCTATTGGCTGTACAGCCGCAGAGAAGTTGACCAATGTAAGCTGTCCGGCTGGATTTTTTTCATTCTTTTTTCTATTCATATTGTTAGGATTGTACGATATAACCATAACCAGCATGTAAACGAGGATATTAATAATGAACAATCTTTGAAATCGCATACCCTAGCTTTAACGATGAGTAGGGCTGGGACGGTTACCGCATTACCGCAATACCGCGGTCACGTGACTCCAACCGCGGGTCTGAGCTCGTCACCGTCATCACCGCAAAAAAAAAAAAAAAAAAAAAAAAAAAAGTGCCTTGGCCTGCACATGTGTGCACGTTGTGTCTAATGACATGGATTCATTGATTCTAATGACATGGATTCTGTCTAACGATATTGTGGCTTACATGGATTCAAGGTTTTCTAAACAAAACTTATCATCAAAAGATGGAGCAAATCCGACCTTTCGCGAGTTGAGGAGCGCAATGTTCCATGACGCATAATAACATTTCATTCGTATTAGAGATGCGCGGATAGGCTATTATTATTTCATCCGCAACCGCATCACAAAACTCACCTGTCCACCATCCACCCGCACCTACGTTTTTTGATCAATTTTCGAAACCGCATCCGCGGCGCTGACTGTTTTAAGGTCTATGAGCAATGCGAGACGCTGCTGTCGCGAGGCTAGAAAGCTCTTGGCTGTTCTAGAAAGAACACTGATCCAATGCAGCAAAGATATTTAAAGGCTAAAGTCCCTAATATATTGGCTATGTTGTATCCCCAGAATATCAGCAGTGAACTCCGTCTCCGATCGCACCCAGGGATAAATATGAATAAGTAAATAGCCTATAACGCACATCGGCAAACCTGACCTTACCTGACTAGGCTACTGTAGACTAAAATGTTATCATTTCGTTTTGAATTTTGTTTAAAAGTAGACATTTAGGCCCAGCCTACGCCGAGTTTCGGTTCATTTATGAGACGAGCTCCAGTTCACGCGCAAGAGATCGCACCCGCGCTTCCACGTCCTCCTGATTATATGTCTGCTATATTTGCTTCTTATTTCTTAATTCCAGGCATTTAGTTAATGAAACAGTGATTAAAATTAAGGTACAATTTATACAAAACGAATTTTAATTTAAAGAAAGGCTTTCTACAAAACAAAACTTAATAAAGTGGTCAAAATCGTGTCTGACCCATCTTATGATCCTATCTTACTCATGCTGTTCACTCTTCATATAATCGACATAGATTAAATAAAAAATAACACTATATTATGTAACAAAAAAATATGGAGTATAATATTTGTAATTAAGAGATGTTGCAATAGGTGTTCTTTCATTTCCAATGTGAACATCATAATGTATTCTCCTGAAAATGATGAATTCAATGCGAAGGTATCTGAGAATATTCTTAAATAAGGAAATCTATTCAGTGATTGGTTCATGCCAAATTACTGCTTGATGAAAATTTGACTATTTCAAATTGTGCTCGTTTTTTTTTTTTTGATGTAGGTGACAATATTTAACAAAGTCTGTCTAGCAAAAACGACTTCTGGTGCGTGCGCGAAAGTCAGTCGTTGGGGGGGTTTGGGGGCTGGCTGGAAAATCTTGCTTTTCAACCGCGGTTAGAAAAAATCCATACCGCCCCAGCCCTAACGATGAGTAAAAACTTACATCACTTAGTTTGCTCGACGGTGCACGAGGGTAAGCTAATTTTGACCAATCAGTGATCTGCAGTGTTTACACGTCACATTTCAGTGTCGATACGGCTCGCTTGGATCCCCAGCCGGGGTGCTACTATTTAATAGAGCTCGACCGACATGGATTTTTGGGGACCGATACCGATAAAAAAAAGCTGTATATTTTTGTTTTAAGGGTAACACTTTACTTGAAGGGGTGTGCATAAGACTGACATGACACATTCATAATCATGACATGGCAGATGTCAAATATGAAGGAGTTTTTTATGCATGTTTATGACAACTGTCATTAAGTGTCATTCACTCAATTATGACATTTTTAATGCAAATCTGACATTGTTTGATATTTCTTTATGACAACTTGGTAACTCGGAAAAATGGTAACTTCTTTTTTACATTGCCGCTTATCGGCCAACTGAAACATGTCCTAGAGACTTTGAATCTTGGAGAGTCATTGAACTACAGAAAGACCAGGCCAAGGAACTCAGACACAATTTCAGATGTTATGGATGGGAAATTGTATGAACAAATGTTGAAAAACTCAAATTTAAACAAAGATTACTCTTTTAGCTTTACTTTTAATTCTGATGGTGTGCCTATCTTCAAATCCTCCTCTTTTTCTATCTGGCCCTTGTTGTGTTACATAAATGAGCTCCCACCTAATATAAGGAAAAATAACATGTTTTTAATAGGACTATGGTTTGGTGTGAAAAAAACAACCATCTCCACATTTTTTAGACCATTTATTAGTGAAATGAAAACTCTTGGTTCAGCAGGTTTTGAGTGGTGTTTAAAGGGAAAGATTATAAAATCTTATATATATGCTATAATTTGTTCATGTGATAGTGTAGCTCGGGCTATGATACAAAATATCAAGCAATTTAATGGGAAATTTGGCTGCAACTGGTGTCTACATCCAGGGGAAAGAGTTGAGAAAGGTAAAGGACATGTTCAAGTATATCCTTATATGGAGGAAGTGACCGAACGCTCTCACAAAGATATGCTTGAATGTGGAAGAAACGTAGTGGTTGGTGAAACCTTTGGTGTGAAAGGACCCACGCCTTTGATGTCGCTGCCTTTTTTTGACATTGTCTCTGGATTTATTGTTGACTCAATGCATTGCATTGATTTAGGCGTGATGAGACAGCTGTCTACCCTGTGGTTTGACAGTTCTCAGCATAGAGAGCCCTGGTATATAGGAACAAGAATCAATGAGATAGATAGGAAGATGGAACATTTTCAACCTCCATCTAACATCACAAGAATGCCTAGATCTATCATAACCAGAGCCTACTGGAAAGCCTCAGAATGGCGAGCTTTTCTCTTGTTTTATGCTCCCATTGTTTTGAAATCTGTTCTTCCAGGTAGATTTTTTGAGCACTTCCCCCTTTTGTACCAAGCAGTTTTTGTCTTGCAAACAACATCCATTACACAGCTGGAGCTCTTTTATGCATCTCAACACCTGAATGAGTTTGTGCGGAATTTTGAGACCTTGTATGGTAGATCACATATGACATACAATGTTCATATTCTTCTTCATCTTAGTGACAGTTTCAGAAACTGGGGACCCTTATGGTGTTATAGTGCATACAGTTTTGAAAGGTGCAATGGATTTCTGCTGAAACTATACAATGGTACTCAATCTGTGCCCTTACAGATAGTTAAATCGTTTCTCTTTCTAAAACAAGTAGAATACATTGGCAAGTTTGTGATGATAAATGCTCACCCTAGAGTGAAGCAGCTGTTTGACACAGTGCTCGATGGCTATAATACAACTAAACATGTAAGAAGAGTGAACGGCACTGTGCTTTTTGGACATGGCTGCATTAGGGCTCTTAATCTATATGAAAGGGATGCTATTGAGCAACATCTTCAGATACCCTGTCAGAGATCATGCTATGTTTTACCACAAATCGGTAGTGAACTCTCAAATATTTCTGAGCATTAATTACAGAAGAAAACTTAAAAGGGATAACACTCTGGTCAGGATATCTGATGGCAGTGTTTGCCAGATAGTCTCTTTTGCCAATGTTGTGAGTCACAATGGCTGTGAACATGCATTATGTATAGTGAGAAAGTGTGTGTCAAAACCAAAATTGTTTCTTCAAGGTTACTATGGTGAATCTAGGTGCCAGATTAAGCATGTAATGTCAATACCATCGGAATTTGGTGATTTGATTGCTCTGGACATATGCCAACTTTCAGAAAAATGCATAGTGTATAGAAAAGAAAGTGGTTGTGTGTTTTTTGTTGTTGCTTGATGCCAAACACCTTTGAGCGAGATTAACATCTGCGAATCCCCAAACTTTTGTACAGCAGTGTGTGTATAAAGATATGTTTTTTTCCTTTACTGTTTGCATCTCCCTTTGCTCCTCTCACTGCTCCCCTCACTGCATCTCTCACTGAGAGGAGCAGTGAGAGGTGCAGTGAGAGATGCAGTGAGAGATGCAGTGAGAGGAGCATTGAGAGGAGCATTGAGAGGAGCATTGAGAGGAGCGGTGAGAGGTGCAGTGAGAGGAGCAGTGAGAGATGCAGTGAGAGGTGCAGTGAGAGGTGCAGTGAGAGATGCAGTGAGAGATGCGGTGAGAGATGCAGTGAGAGCTGCAGTGAGAGGTGCAGTGAGAGATGCGGTGAGAGGTGCAGTGAGAGATGCGGTGAGAGATGCAGTGAGAGGTGCAGTGAGAGATGCGGTGAGAGTAGCAGTGAGAGATGCGGTGAGAGGTGCAGTGAGAGGTGCAGTGAGAGGTGCAGTGAGAGGTGCAGTGAGAGATGCAGTGAGAGATGCAGTGAGAGGAGCAGTGAGATATGCAATGAGAGGAGCAGTGAGAGATGGAGTGAGAGGTGCAGTGAGAGATACAGTAAGAGGTGCAGTGAGAGGTGCAGTGAGAGATGCAGTGAGAGGAGCAGTGAGATATGCAGTGAGAGGAGCAGTGAGAGATGGAGTGAGAGGTGCAGTGAGAGATGCGGTGAGAGGTGCAGTGAGAGGAGCAGTGAGAGATGCAGTGAGAGGTGCAGTGAGAGATGCAGTGAGAGGAGCAGTGAGAGATGGAGAGAGAGGTGCAGTGAGAGATGCGGTGAGAGATGCAGTGAGAGGTGCAGTGAGAGGAGCAGTGAGATATGCAGTGAGAGGAGCAGTGAGAGACGGAGTGAGAGGAGCAGTTAGAGATGGAGTGAGAGGAGCAGTGAGGGGTGCAGTGAGAGATGCAGTGAGAGATGCAGTGATAGGAGCAGTGAGAGATGCAGTGAGAGATGCAGTGAGAGGTGCAGTGAGAGATGGAGTGAGAGGAGCAGTGAGATATGCAGTGAGAGGAGCAGTGAGATATGCAGTGAGAGGAGCAGTGAGGGGTGCAGTGAGAGATGCAGTGAGAGATGCAGTGAGAGGAGCAGTGAGAGGTGCAGTGAGAGATGCAGTGAGAGGTGCAGTGAGAGGTGCAGTGAGAGGTGCAGTGAGAGGTGCAGTGAGAGGTGCAGTGAGAGGTGCAGGGAGAGGTTCAGTGAGAGATGCAGTGAGAGATGCAGTGAGAGATGCAGTGATAGGAGCAGTGAGAGATGCAGTGAGAGATGCAGTGAGAGGAGCAGTGAGAGGTGCAGTGAGAGATGCAGTGAGAGATGCAGTGAGAGGTGCAGTGAGAGATGTAGTGAGAGGTGCAGTGAGAGATGCAGTGAGAGATGCAGTGATAGGAGCAGTGAGAGATGCAGTGAGAGATGCAGTGAGAGGTGCAGTGAGAGATGCAGTGAGAGGTGCAGTGAGAGATGCAGTGAGAGATGCAGTGATAGGAGCAGTGAGAGATGCAGTGAGAGATGCAGTGAGAGGTGCAGTGAGAGATGCAAACAGTAAAGGAAAAAAAAACATTTGCTTTTTACTGGAATGTTTTTGAATGTGAACATTACTGTACATGTGGGCATACAGTTCCCAAACAAGAAATTTAGTGTAAAAACGGTGGATTGCATGTTTTGCATGCAAATACCTGTAAAACTGAAACATAAAAGTCTATGCAGTTTTTTGTAATGTCAACAATTGCCAGTATTTTGAAACCTGCTGTACTTTGATTGACTGCATGTCCCTTGTGAAGTGAAAACAAGTGTTATTCTTTGACAGAATAATTTCATTTTGAGTCAGATTTCCAGTGTTTTGGTAAAGTTAGTGTGTGCAGAGAAATATGTTTTCTATTTTGAACTGAAGAGTTATTGTATATATTTAACAAAATGTGTTTTTGAGAAGAAAATTATCCATTTGGCCAATTGTATTTTGTAGGTGTGAGTCTGTGTTAAAGGGATACTCCATTTTTTTTTGGAAATAGGCTCATCGCAGATCGACTGAATGGATTCAAAAACGGTAAAACGCAACAGTTTAACTATGGGGGAGTTGTAAAATGAGCCTATTTCCAAAAAAAGTGTCCCTTTAAGAGTTTAGAAAAAGTATCTGAAATATGGGTAAGCCCTTGTTAGCGATTGAAAAAAACTGTATTTATTCATTTATATATATATATATATATATATATATATATATATATATATATATATATATATATATATATATATATATATTTTTTTTATATGAACTTAACATTTATTTATATATATATTTCTATTTTTCTTTTTTATATGAACATCACATTCATTTTTCATCTAACTCAATATAAGTAACATTGAATGATTTTTGATGTGGATGTTGCAATCCTGTAATTCTGAATAGTTCTTCAAAACATATTGTATAACTAAGAATCTGCAGCTGGTCAGTATTTTTACTTTGGTATAGCTCATTCTGTCAAAGTAAAGATTTTAAAAAGCCTACTACATTTGTGTTGTATGTATTGCCTTTTAATTTATCTACATTGCCTTTTTATTGACATTAATCAATTTTGCGAACAATTTGTGCTTGTCAGTACTTACCACTTAGTATTGTATCACTTTTGTATCCGGCACTGCAGACTGCATAGCATAAGTTGATATGTTTGGGGATTTGCCCATTAACATAACATTTTTATTTTGAACGAAATTCAAAAGATCTGAGTCAGTAAAATGATCTGAACTTCCCATTACAATTAAGCTAAAAATGTACAGTGTTTGTGAGTGGTAACATAATTCACATGTTAAAACCTATTACAACGTGCAAATATATTTCACATGAGCTCCACATTATTACTTACAGTAACATGTTTTCCACATGTGCCACGTGCACCATTATGTTCACATGTGGTGAAACATTGCTCACATGTGATGACATGTTGTTCATATGTGGTCACATGTGATAACGTGAAATTCATGTGTTTTTTCTATAAGGGATTATAGAGATACAAACTCATCAGTTTTGATGTGTTTTATTGATGCATCTAAAGCTTTTGATCGGGTTAACCATGTAAAGTTATTTGTAAGAATGAGGAGTGCCAGAATATATTGTGAGAATTTTGGCTTATTGGTATGCCCACCAGATGGTGCGAGTAAAATGGGGCACTAAAGTTTCTGCACCTTTTGGGGTTAGTAATGGTGTGCGACAAGGAGGAATCTTGTCCCCTGTTCTTTTTAATCGTTACATGGATGACTTATCTAAATGCTTGAATGCCTGTAAAACTGGTTGTATGGTAGGGAACATGTTGGTGAACCACATTATGTATGCAGATGATCTTGTGGTTTTTAGCCCTAGTAGTGCTGGTCTCCATATAATGCTAGTAAGAGTGTTGTGTTGATTTGCACAACGAAGGAGGACAGGAAGTTTAAATCTACCAATTTTTAAATTGTCTGATAAGGATCTTGCTGTGAATGTGAAAGTGAAATATCTTGGTCATTTTATAACTGAGGACATGACAGATGGTGAGGACATTGAACGGCAACGTCGCATGTTGTATATGCAGGCTAATATAATCTTTGTGTAAGTTTGGTTCTCGTTCAGATAAAGTTAATACATCACTGTTTAAAGCATACTGTACACCACTCTATATTGCCCATTTGTGGACAAGTCATAAATATTCTAGTTTACAGAGGCTTCAAGTAACTTACTATGATGCAATGAGAATTTTATTAAGGAGACCTAGATGGCATAGTGCGAGTGAAATGTTTGTAAGTGTGGGAGTTAACACATTTAAAGCTGTGTTACGGAATCTAATGTACAGATTTATCTGCTGACTTAATGCTTCTAAAAATGAGGTAATCATGGGCCTATCAAATATAAGGTTTAGCACTACACGTTATCAGTCTAAGTCGTGGAAACACTGGTACTTTTGTAATTTTGTAATGTATTGATGTATATATATATATATATATATATATATATATATACGGGTCCTTCTCAAAAAATTAGCATATTGTGATAAAGTTCATTATTTTCCATAATGTAATGATAAAAATTAAACTTTCATATATTTTAGATTCATTGCACACCAACTGAAATATTTCAGGTCTTTTATTGTTTTAATACTGATGATTTTGGCATACAGCTCATAAAAACCCAAAATTCCTGTCTCAAAAAATTAGCATATCATGAAAAGGGTCTCTAAACAAGCTATTAACCTAATCATCTGAATCAACTAATTAACTCTAAACACCTGCAAAAGATTCTTGAGGCTTTTAAAAACTCCCAGCCTGTTTCATTACTCAAAACCGCAATCATTGCTAAGACTGCCGACCTGACTGCTGTCCAGAAGGCCATCATTGACACACTCAAGCAAGAGGGTAAGACAGAAAGAAATTTCTGAACAAATAGGCTGTTCCCAGAGTGCTGTATCAAGGGACCTCAGTGGGAAGTCTGTGGGAAGGAAAAAGTGTGGCAAAAAAACGCTGCACAACGAGAAGAGGTGACCGGACCCTGAGGAAGATTGTGGAGAAGGACCGATTCCAGACCTTGGGGGACCTGCGGAAGCAGTGGACTGAGTCTGGAGTAGAAACATCCAGAGCCACCGTGCACAGGAGTGTGCAGGAAATGGGCTACAGGTGCCGCATTCCCCAGGTCAAGCCACTTTTGAACCAGAAACAGCGGCAGAAGCGCCTGACCTGGGCTACAGAGAAGCAGCACTGGACTGTTGCTCAGTTTTGCATGTCATTCGGAAATCAAGGTGCCAGAGTCTGGAGGAAGACTGGGGAGAAGGAAATGCCAAAATGCCTGAAGTCCAGTGTCAAGTACCTACAGTCAGTGATGGTCTGGGGTGCCATGTCAACTGCTGGTGTTGGTCCACTGTGTTTTATCAAGGGCAGGGTCAATGCAGCTAGCTATCAGGAGATTTTGGAGCACTTCATGCTTCCATCTGCTGAAAAGCTTTATGGAGATGAAGATTTCATTTTTCAGCACGACCTGACACCTGCTCACAGTGCCAAAACCACTGATAAATGGTTTACTGACCATGGTATTACTGTGCTCAATTGGCCTGCCAACTCTCCTGACCTGTACCCCATAGAGAATCTGTGGGATATTGTGAAGAGAAAGTTGAGAGACGCAAGACCCAACACTCTGGATGAGCTTAAGGCCGCTATCGAAGCATCCTGGGCCTCCATAACACCTCAGCAGTGCCACAGGCTGATTGCCTCCATGCCACGCCGCATTGAAGCAGTCATTTCTGCAAAAGGATTCCCGACCAAGTATTGACTATTGAGTGCATAACTGAACATAATTATTTGAAGGTTGACTTTTTTTTTTGTATTAAAAACACTTATTTTATTGGTCGGATGAAATATGCTAATTTTTTGAGACAGGAATTTGGGGTTTTCATGAGCTGTATGCCAAAATCATCAGTATTAAAACAATAAAAGACCTGAAATATTTCAGTTGGTGTGCAATGAATCTAAAATATATGAAAGTTTAATTTTTATCATTACATTATGGAAAATAATGAACTTTATCACTATATGCTAATTTTTTGAGAAGGACCTGTATATATATATATATATATATATATATATTTTTTTTTTGTGGTTATGTGTTTTAAAAACCGGACCCTGAGTCTGTAATAAAGGTTTGATTGATATGTCCAGAGGCTCTTTAGAAGCATCACTTCTTCTTGGAGATGTGTTTCTTGATCAGATACAGGTAACTTTAGGAATTGTATCGTACTCGGTTACTAACGTAACCTCGGCTCCCTGAGAGTAGAGAATGAGTATTGCGTAGCAAATACGCAGTGGGGAAATTCCTTTTCCTCGAAATATTAAAGCAATAATTTAAAACGCAGTGCAGCTATGCACAGCAAACACAGCAGAGCGTCTAGCTCGCTCATTGGCTGTGCTGCGGAACTGCACATTCAATGGCCAAGCGCCTCAGATGCACGAACCAATCAACTGACTTGGCGCCGAGTAAATCAGAGCGTCTTGTGCCTAAATGGGCGTGGCCTGAGCCTATAAATATCGCCTATTTCGGCCAATATATCAGGTTTAAATCGACTGAAGCGACACACCTGACAGAGTACAATAGTGTGGCAGGCTACGCAATACTCGTTCCTTACTCTCAGGGAACCGAGGTTACGTTAGTAACCGAGTACGTTCCCTTTCGAGAACGGTCACTTCGTATTGCGTAGCCGCCTATCACATACTTTTCGTCATGGACCTCAGGGAAGAAAGGCGCTGGTCTATGCCAGGGGGCCTGCTGGCGCCCTGGCAGAAACCAACCATCCAAACGGCTCCTCGGCGGATCCTCGGAGGAAGTCCAATCGAGACCGATGTCTGCAACTTCAGCAGTGAGGATGCGCAGTATCTCGGCATCCGAATTTGTCCTGTTAGCAGTAGCCGTCACACTAGCTTCACAGAATTTTTAGAGGGCGGGCTCCGTGGAGCCCTGCCACTCTTCAGACGCAGCATGGAGAGGCTGTCTTGACCGTCATCCGACCCGCCAAAGGAGACGACGCCCGTCGCACGTGGGGAGGGGTGCTGGTCCGCCTGAGTAAACAGGACCGGAGAGGGTTGGACCTTTCAGGACAGGACCTTTCAAATTATGGGTTATTGCAGGCAGACTCAGACAAGGGCCTGAGCTTGAGTATAAGAAAGTTGCTAATGCTAGGTATAAGTATGCCATTCGTTTTATATGTAAAAAATTAGCAAACCATGAGGGCTGATTGTGTGGCCGTGAAGTTGTTAAATAATAATATTGTTGATTTTGGAAAGAAGTGAGAACTGTTAATAATGGAGTTTCAGGAGCAGAAAATATTGCAGAGTTATGTAGACAGCATTATTGTAATCTTTTTAATTGTGTGCAAAATATATTATATAATGTTGACCACATTGAAAATAATGATACGATAATGATTATGTCACACAAGGTGTACCAAGCTATAAGCAAATTGTTTGACAACAAAGCAAGTGGCCTAGATCATATCTCCGCTGAACATCTTAAATATGGTAGTAAGAGGTAAGCTCCCCTTTAAGCTCTCTGTTTCTCTGGGTTTAGGATTCATGGTGTGTTACCAGATTCAATGTTGTCTGTTGTGTTAGTACCAGTTGTTAAGGATAAAGCCGGAATGGTGGGTAGCTTAGATAATTATAGGCCCATAGCTGTAGCCAGTATCTTGTCTTAAGTGTTAGAGATTAAAATTTTGCTGGATAGGATAAATGTGTTCATCAATTCTCCTGATAACCAGTTTGCTTTTAAAGCTAAACACGGTACCGATCTATGCATCCATGCCTTGAAGGAAATTGTAAATAAGTATAGAGATACAAACTCATCAGTTTTGATGTGTTTTATTGATACATATAAAGCTTTTGATCGGGTTAACCATGTAAAGTTATTTGTAAAAATGAGGAGTGCCAGAATATATTGTGAGAATTTTGGCTTATTGGTATGCCCACCAGATGGTGCGAGTAAAATGGGGCACTAAAGTTTCTGCACCTTTTGGGGTTAGTAATGGTGTGCGACAAGGAGGAATCTTGTCCCCTGTTCTTTTTAATCGTTACATGGATGACTTATCTAAATGCTTGAATGCCTATAAAACTGGTTGTATGGTAGGGAACATGTTGGTGAACCACATTATGTATGCAGATGATCTTGTGGTTTTTAGCCCTAGTAGTGCTGGTCTCCATATAATGCTAGTAAGAGTGTTGTGTTGATTTGCACAACGAAGGAGGACAGGAAGTTTAAATCTACCAATTTTTAAATTGTCTGATAAGGATCTTGCTGTGAATGTGAAAGTGAAATATCTTGGTCATTTTATAACTGAGGACATGACAGATGATGAGGACATTGAACGGCAACGTCGCATGTTGTATATGCAGGCTAATATAATCTTTGTGTAAGTTTGGTTCTCGTTCAGATAAAGTTAATACATCACTGTTTAAAGCATACTGTACACCACTCTATATTGCCCATTTGTGGACAAGTCATAAATATTCTAGTTTACAGAGGCTTCAAGTAACTTACAATGATGCAATGAGAATTTTATTAAGGAGACCTAGATGGTATAGTGCGAGTGAAATGTTTGTAAGTGTGGGAGTTAACACATTTAAAGCTGTGTTACGGAATCTAATGTACAGATTTATCTGCTGACTTAATGCTTCTAAAAATGAGGTAATCATGGGCCTATCAAATATAAGGTTTAGCACTACACGTTATCAGTCTATGTTGTGGAAACACTGGTACTTTTGTATTTTTGTAATGTTTTGATTATATATATATATATATATATGTTTTTTTTTGTTTGTTTTTTTGTGGTTATGTGTTTTAAAAACTGGACCCTGAGTCTGTAATAAAGGTTTGATTGATATGTACAGAGGCTCTTTAGAAGCATCACTTCTTCTTGGAGATGTGTTTCTTGATCAGATACAGGTAACTTTAGGAATTGTATCGTACTCGGTTACTAACGTAACCTCGGTTCCCTGAGAGTAGAGAATGAGTATAGAGTAGCAAATATGCAGTGGGGAAATTCCTTTTCCTCGAAATATTAAAGCAATAATTTAAAACGCAGTGCAGCTATGCACAGCAAACACAGCAGAGCGTCTAGCTCGCTCATTGGCTGTGCTGCGAGAACTGCACATCCAATGGCCAAGCGCCTCAGATGCACGAACCAATCAACTGACTTGGCGCCGAGTAAATCAGAGCGTCTTGTGCCTAAATGGGCGTGGCCTGAGCCTATAAATATCGCCTATTTCGGCCAATATATCAGGTTTAAATCGACTGAAGCGACACACCTGACAGAGTACAATAGTGCGGCAGGCTACGCAATACTCGTTCCTTACTCTCAGGGAACCGAGGTTACGTTAGTAACCGAGTACGTTCCCTTTCGAGAACGGTCACTTAGTATTGCGTAGCGCGCCTATCACATACTTTTCGTCATGGACCTCAGGGAAGAAAGGCGCTGGTCTATGCCAGGGGGCCTGCTGGCGCCCTGGCAGAAACCAAACATCCAAACGGCTCCTCGGCGGATCCTCGGATGAAGTCCAATCGAGACTGAGGTCTGCAACGTCCGCAGTGAGGATGCGCAGTATCTCGGCATCCGAATTTGTCCTGTTAGCAGTAGCCGTCACGCTAGCTTCACAGGATTGTTAGAGGGCGGGCTCCGTGGAGCCCTGCCACTCTTCAGACGCAGCATGGAGAGGCTGTCTTGACCGTCATCCGACCCGCCAAAGGAGACGACGCCCGTCGCACGTGGGGAGGGGTGCTGGTCCGCCTGAGTAAACAGGACCGGAGAGGGTTGGACCTTTCAGGACAGGACCTTTCAAATTATGGGTTATTGCAGGCAGACTCAGACAAGGGCCTGAGCTTGAGTATAAGAAAGTTGCTAATGCTAGGTATAAGTATGCCATTCGTTTTATATGTAAAAAATTAGCAAACCATGAGGGCTGATTGTGTGGCCGTGAAGTTGTTAAATAATAATATTGTTGATTTTTGGAAAGAAGTGAGAACTGTTAATAATGGAGTTTCAGGAGCAGAAAATATTGCAGAGTTATGTAGACAGCATTATTGTAATCTTTTTAATTGTGTGCAAAATATATTATATAATGTTGACCACATTGAAAATAATGATACGATAATGATTATGTCACACAAGGTGTACCAAGCTATAAGCAAATTGTCTGACAACAAAGCAAGTGGCCTAGATCATATCTCCGCTGAACATCTTAAATATGGTAGTAAGAGGTAAGCTCCCCTTTAAGCTCTCTGTTTCTCTGGGTTTAGGATTCATGGTGTGTTACCAGATTCAATGTTGTCTGTTGTGTTAGTACCAGTTGTTAAGGATAAAGCCGGAATGGTGCGTAGCTTAGATAATTATAGGCTCATAGCTGTAGCCAGTATCTTGTCTTAAGTGTTAGAGATTAAAATTTTGCTGGATAGGATAAATGTATTCATCAATTCTACTGATAACCAGTTTGCTTTTAAAGCTAAACACGGTACTGATCTATGCATCCATGCCTTGAAGGAAATTGTAAATAAGTATAGAGATACAAACTCATCAGTTTTGATGTGTTTTATTGATGCATCTCAAGCTTTTGATCGGGTTAACCATGTAAAGTTATTTGTAAAAATGAGGAGTGCCAGAATATATTGTGAGAATTTTGGCTTATTGGTATGCCCACCAGATGGTGCGAGTAAAATGGGGCACTAAAGTTTCTGCACCTTTTGGGGTTAGTAATGGTGTGCGACAAGGAGGAATCTTGTCCCCTGTTCTTTTTAATCGTTACATGGATGACTTATCTAAATGCTTGAATGCCTGTAAAACTGGTTGTATGGTAGGGAACATGTTGGTGAACCACATTATGTATGCAGATGATCTTGTGGTTTTTAGCCCTAGTAGTGCTGGTCTCCAACAGCTTTTAACCATTTGTTCTGTTTATGGTTTTGAGCATGATATTTTATATAATGCTAGTAAGAGTGTTGTGTTGATTTGCAGAACAAAGGAGGACAGGAGTTTAAATCTACCAATTTTTAAATTGTCTGATAAGGATCTTGCTGTGAATGTGAAAGTGAAATATCTTGGTCATTTTATAACTGAGGACATGACAGATGGTGAGGACATTGAACGGCAACGTCGCATGTTGTATATGCAGGCTAATATAATCTTTGTGTAAGTTTGGTTCTCGTTCAGATAAAGTTAATACATCACTGTTTAAAGCATACTGTACACCACTCTATATTGCCCATTTGTGGACAAGTCATAAATATTCTAGTTTACAGAGGCTTCAAGTAACTTACTATGATGCAATGAGAATTTTATTAAGGAGACCTAGATGGCATAGTGCGAGTGAAATGTTTGTAAGTGTGGGAGTTAACACATTTAAAGCTGTGTTACGGAATCTAATGTACAGATTTATCTGCTGACTTAATGCTTCTAAAAATGAGGTAATCATGGGCCTATCAAATATAAGGTTTAGCACTACACGTTATCAGTCTAAGTCGTGGAAACACTGGTACTTTCGTATATTTGTAATGTATTGATGTATATATATATATATATATATATATATATATATAATTTTTTTTTTTTTTTTTTTTTTTGTGGTTATGTGTTTTAAAAACTGGACCCTGAGTCTGTAATAAAGGTTTGATTGATATGTACAGAGGCTCTTTAGAAGCATCACTTCTTCTTGGAGATGTGTTTCTTGATCAGATACAGGTAACTTTAGGAATTGTATCGTACTCGGTTACTAACGTAAACTCGGCTCCCTGAGAGTAGAGAATGAGTATAGAGTAGCAAATATGCAGTGGGGAAATTCCTTTTCCTCGAAATATTAAAGCAATAATTTAAAACGCAGTGCAGCTATGCACAGCAAACACAGCAGAGCGTCTAGCTCGCTCATTGGCTGTGCTGCGAGAACTGCACATCCAATGGCCAAGCGCCTCAGATGCACGAACCAATCAACTGACTTGGCGCCGAGTAAATCTGAGCGTCTTGCGCCTAAATGGGCGTGGCCTGAGCCTATAAATATCGCCTATTTCGGCCAATATATCAGGTTTAAATCGATTGAAGCGACCACCTGACAGAGTACAATAGTGCGGCAGGCTACGCAATACTCGTTCCCTACTCTCAGGGAACCGAGGTTACGTTAGTAACCGAGTACGCTCCCTTTCGAGAACGTTCACTTCGTATTGTGTAGCAAATACGCAGTGGGGACGCATTGTAAAGCTCTCTCCCAGCCTAAAACACTAACCAAACAGAGTCGGGCGTATAATGAACTGGGCTCATAACAGTCCTAGAAATACTTGTGCTTATGGACAGTAACAACAACTAGACAGATAACCAGTCACCGTTGGGTCAAATATCACACAGAGAGGACCTTGGCCTGCAGGCACGGTACCTCTAAATTATAAAATCTGACAAACGAGGATGGCGAAGACCAGCCGGCCGCCGCACAAATGTCTTGAATTGGAACACCAGCTTACATTGGTCAACTGCTCTCCTCCAATTACCAGCTCCACTTGAAACTCCGCCTGGCGCTCGCGTCTCCACCGCACCCGCCCCCGCCCCCCTCCTGCGACATTAAATTGCACGCGTAAGCAGCTGACAGTCTATGGTAGCTAGCTAAGTAGCATATCAGCAATGGATAAAAAAAAAAGACAGCAGCAAGCGTCCCCTGCTTGCCCCTACAGTAAAGTTAGGACGAAAGAGAAAGTCAATAGAGGAACGAGCAGAGATTAAAAAAAAATGTGAAGAACGCCGAACTTTGAGTAGGATAAATATAGGGTCCACCATACTTGGGAATTGTAGCCTCTTAATACACCGACTACATTTACTAATTGGCAACAAAATGTTGGCAATCATGCCAAAGCATCCCCTGCTGATAATGATGATGACAATGATTATTATTATTTACTTAACTGCTTTAAATGGCCTTTTGGTCTCTTCTAGACAGAAATTGAGGAAAAATACACGCATACAACACAATAATAGATTCAAATTATCAGTTCAACACAGTTATAGAAATTCTACTTGATGTAAAAAAAAACTGCTGGTATTGGATCAGTATTAGTTGTAATTTACAACTTTAATTAAAGGGACACTATGGCTGCGTTTATTCTGCAAGTCTTAATGCACAGATCGGATCTTTTGACCATATCCAAATGTTTTTTTGTTGTTGTTTTTTTTCGCCGATTACATTTTATTTAGACATTACTGGTCTCTGATATCTGTGTTTACATTAATAGTGAAAAACTGGAGGGACTGATTATAATATTTTAATAATATAAATACTACAACTAATAAGTCACAACTCAAATTGATGTGTGCGTTAACTGTTCATTCCTTTGATTTGAACGTAGGACTTGTTGATACAATCACAAAAGCGGTCAAAGATGCCTTTCAGCAGCTCAGTCAACCCCCAGCCACCCAGTACCCACTTCTAACACCCACCTGGTCACTCCTAACCAAACAGGAGAGATAAAGGTATAATTTACATAGTCAGGAGAAGTGATTTCAGTTGAGGACCATTTCATTTACAATTTCTTTAATCTATTTAAAAGAAATGTATGAATTTAATTGGTTTGAATTAATGATTTAATGACTCACTCATAAAACCCACCTTGCAGTCTTCACTTGAGCGTGTCCATACGACAGGTTTGAAAAAATGGCAAAGCACTGCCCTTAATGCACATCTCTAATACCAATTCGGAGCGGTATTTGAGGCGAAGCGTATCCCATCCATTACTTTAGGGCTGGGTGATATTGCCAAAAAAAGTATCATAATAAAACAATTTCATATCAGTTGATATCAATAATAATCACGCTAAATGGCAAATCTTCATTTTCTTTCAAGTTTAAAGGTAGATTTTTGCTGCCAAGTGAAAGTTGTAAACAGAAAGTTAATTGTGATTTTATCATTAGAAAATAACAAACACAATGTTGACAATTCTGTAAATGTATTCTATTTTTTATTTTATTTTTTGCTTTGCAGAACAAGTCTGTGACTGACTTAATGAACCCAGTTGCTTTGGATCATGCTCAAAGATGTGAGGGATACAAAAGGTTAACCAGAACTCTTATGGACTCGATCTTCTCTTTCGAAGAGATGGCAACATGCTCCGTCACTGGAAAAAAAGGGGTTGTTGGTGAAAAAAGAAAGAGCCTTGACCTAGAAAAAGTGCAGCAAATAATTGGTAAGCATGTCTGAATATCTTTTATCTAGGGACCACATATCAATATTGGCCGATAAATGGTCTTTTTTGATGCTATCGTTATCGATCCGATAAGAAAATTGGGCCGATAGCCTATATCAAAGCCGATAGATAATAGATTATTTACTTCAGTTGAGAGATGCGCGCGGTTTGCCATGATGGTTCTGAATGATTGGATTCACTTCTAAAAGGAAGATACAGTTCAGTGCAACATGTGCAGCACAAATCTGTCACATAAGCTTCATGACATTATAATAAAAACACGCCTGTAAAAGAATGTTGTGAATTCTTGTTCGCCAGTGTTTCGCGTCGAGCGTGTTGTGGCGGAAAGAGCGCATCTATGGAGTTAAGCCTTCATGACAAGCACAGTCAAGTTCTCTTGAGCATTCGCAGCATTCTGTGCCATTGTAAGTTGTAATATGTTTATTTTGTGTATATATGTATCTGATTAATCTAATATAGGATGCGTTTGGTTGAGTTAATGAACGATGCAGTATCGCTTCATTGTACCGGAGATCATCTTTATATATAGCGTGCGCGCAGCTGAAAGAGCAATGCACATTTATAGCTATAATTAGGACTGTCATATACATGCCATTATAATTAGGATACAATTGTAATAAAAAGTTGTGAATTATCTGGGTTTAGTTGCGTTGTTGTGGGAATAGCGCGTCCAGAACAGGGATTAGCCTACAACAACATTATGACCAGCACAAGTTCGATTGTGCATTCACGTCATTTTGTGCAGATAAGTCGTAATATAAAGTTGATTTAATATAAATATATGATTAATCTCACATATGATGCGTTTCGCGGATTTAAGCAACCGGCTAGAAAAGTTCCTCAGTTTCCCGGTGCTCGTTCTCTTCAGCTTCAGCGCGCGCAGATTAAACGAGATGGTCCTCACTGCAGAACATGAAACGGGGAGGAGTCGGATCCAGATCCAACTCCTCCCACCTTTCATATACCTAAACCTACCCATCTCCGCCCCCTAATCCCTAAACCCACCCCTAATCCTACCCATCTCCACCCCCTAATCTCTAAACCCACCCCTAATCCTACCCATCTCCGCCCCCTAATCCCTAAACCCACCCCTAATCCTACCCATCTCCGCCCCCTAATCCCTAAACCCACCCCTAATCCTACCCATCTCCACCCCCTAATCCCTAAACCCACCCCTAATCCTACCCATCTCCACCCCCTAATCCCTAAACCCACCCCTAATCCTACCCATCTCCACCCCCTAATCCCTAAACCCACCCCTAATCCTACCCATCTCCACCCCCTAATCCCTAAACCCACCCCTAATCCTACCCATCTCCACCCCCTAATCCCTAAACCCACCCCTAATCCTACCCATCTCCGCCCCCTAATCCCTAAACCCACCCCTAATCCTACCCATCTCCACCCCTTGGATCTTGATCCGACTCCTCCCCGTGGATCTCATGTACTGCATTGAGGTGCTACTGGATTAAACAACAATGCAAAAGATTAAAAGCTATTATTAGGACTGTCATATGATTATAATTGTATTCATTATTGTAATAAATTTGTTGATTCTTTGGGTTTGCATTCTTCAGCAACCGTTGAGTTGATTAACCTTCTAAAGCGATTCAGTTAAACGCTCGTTCACTTCCGCTTCAGCGCGCGCAGCTCACAGAACCTGCGTGAAGTTGGCCCCCCACCCAACGCAAAACGTCGTCAAACTATGCTCAATCGTTTGTGCAGGTTTGTGCTGTAAAAAGTTTCGTTTGTGCTGTTTCGGTTTTTTAGATATTAAAAGAATATTTTTAGGTCATTCTGAGGTCACTCAGCCCCCCCACATGCTCCAAATTCACCCAAAATAGTCTTGTTCGTTTGTGCTTCGTTTGTGCTGGTCTGTGCCGGTAAAATTTTCGTTTGTGCTGTGTCGGGTTTTAAAATATTAGACATTCAATTATTGTTGATGACGTCTCTAGCCCCTCACATGCTCCAAATTCACCCAAAATAGTCTTGTTCGTTTGTGCTCCGTTTGTGCACAACTAACTGAATGGGCGAGACACTGAATGAGAGAGAATTATAGACGGTGCACCAGCCCACTTTTTTTTAACAGTAGGCTAGTTAAAGTAACAAGGTAAGACCTGAATCGGCAAACCAAATCACAAATTCACTTAGATTATGTTATCCTGTGCGTTTTCATCTTTTAACGAACACTGCAGATACAGGATGTGGATGCAACACAAACTTCAAGGTTAGTGTTTTTACTTACTGTATGTTGTGTTTTGTTTATAACATATATGAAAATTGTCACAAATACACGCACCATAATCTGTTTGCTGTGTTTATGTGTGTAAAGGCCTATTGGCTATGGCTAGGGGTCTTTTTTTATGTCTCTTAAGCTCACTTTTTTGATGAAACATATATATTATTACAATTTAAAGTAGCTATTTTCGGTTTTAATATAATTACAATGTCATTTAGACTGATGTAAAAGCTGAATTTTATGTATCATTAGACCTACTCCAGTTTTCGATATCACATGATTCTTTAGAAATCATAGTAAAATGTTGATTGTATGCTCAATTATTATTGGTGCTCAGTTAAGAAATGTTCTTAATTTTGATCAATGTTGATCAACTTTTTATTAATTTATTACTTCCTTGCTATATAAAAGTATTATATTTTATATCACTTAACCAAAATCTTTGAATTGTTGTATATATTGGTTTTCAGAAGAAGAAAAGAACAACAATAAGCAGTACAACTGTTTTCAACATTGATAATGTTTCTTGAGCATCACATTCATAACATCCGTAGCTATATGAGAATGTTTTCTGAAGGATCATGTGACACTGAACTAATGATGCTAAAATTCAGCTTTGATTACAGGAGTAAATTACACTTTACTATATATTCACATATAAAACTGCAGTATTACATTGGAATAATATTTTACAATATTACTGTATTTTTGATAAAATAATTAGTGAGCATAAGGGAACATTAAACTTTGAGAAACATTAAAAAAATAAACCTTTTAAATCTTTTGACTGGTAGGCTACTGTGTGTGTATTTATGTGTCTGTGTGTATATCATTTAATTACTACTATTATTATTATTATGTATGAGGAAACTCATGACTCAATTAAGTCAAAATGATTTAACTTTTGAAATTTAATTATGTACAATCGAACATCCATTAACAAAAAAACAAAAAACTTTAAAAACTTAAAACTTAAAAACACTTAATACTGACAAGTTTAAATCTGTCTTCAAACCAAAGATACCACACACAATAATAGACTTGAGTGCAAACTTCCATAAAATAGCACACTACTTCCTTCTCCTAACAGGAGTAGGAAAACAAGGGTATGTGGCATACAAAAAGTTCAGCCAAAATAATTTAACTTGTGAAATT
The DNA here is from genome assembly GCF_051911475.1 of Siphateles boraxobius. Taxonomy (NCBI): domain Eukaryota; kingdom Metazoa; phylum Chordata; class Actinopteri; order Cypriniformes; family Leuciscidae; genus Siphateles; species Siphateles boraxobius. The sequence continues at coordinate 10,947,169 of NW_027509188.1, forward strand.
AAATATAAATAGTGCAATCAGTCTTTTGTGTATAATACAGCATGTGGGCATATTTTGTTTTTATCTGACGCTGCTGTCACTCCACTTCTCAGGTCATCATACATCTCCCAGACACATGGAGACCTCCTGCAGTAGGCCACATAATGCCCAAGAGCATCCTGGGTTAAGCCTCCTCTAAAAGCAATGACTGCCCGTAAAGTAAATCTCTTTCCCTGGAGCATCAGTGTGGCTGCAATCAAAGGCAACTCCTAAATTTCTGTTAAATATGTTTCACAATTAAAATATAAATATATATATATGAGGTTAAAAATCATATGATTTGAAATAATGTTTCATGGCCAATAAATAATAATTTCATGTTTATTTCTTTTGTGAAAAAACTGTGAGGAAAAGGGTGGAACTTATTTTTTGTTCCGTGCGGAAATCATAATTTGTTGCTATAGATGAGAGATATGTGCTGCGGTTTCTAAAAGCCATGGAAGATTGTAAAGGTTATCCATAAGTTTGGCGGTGAAGATTGAAGACGAATACCCCCCTCATGTGGCCAATGAGGTATATTTTTTTTCTTCCTTTGTCAGTTATTTATGTTACGTGACTGTGTTTGTAACAAACCAATTAAGATATTATTTTACATGGCATAAATGTATACTTTATTTCTTAGTTTCTATGTGATTCTGTTTAGTATTGTCTGCAAGTATGTCAAGAATTTAAGGTTAATTTACGTTTTCTGTTTTATTTATATACCAGTTCTGACGGCAACTTGGAAATGCAACAAGTGAACATGTAAAGACATGTCCGTCATCAAATAAATGCCCGTTAAAACCCAGGAACGACTTGAGCCTTTATTAAAACTCGAGGGGAGTAACAATCAGATTGGAGGGAAATTCACTCAAAGGAAATTCTGTGGAGTTGCTTCCCAGGTCAGTGTCAATCCACATAAGTTCTCCCAGACTGTAACTGTGTGAAACTTTCCCTGCACAGAGCACTTTTTCTGAGGTATCTGTCTTGATTGCAGAGGGACACTGTGACAGACTTTGGATCGGCCTGAGGCAGGGGGACTCCGGAAGGTCAAGGCCTTCTTCCACTGCGGTCTGAAGATGAGCCATGCCAGAAGCCAGCAGTACAGCAACAGAAGTACAAACAAATGCAATTTCCCTTGTGACTTGTTTGCTGAGACCACAATACTGTGAAGAGCACTGTTTTGTTAATGAAACACAAGTGCGTTTTGTCATTGACTTTTCAATGATAGTGGAGATGTGGCATTGTGCATCGATTTGGAGAGCACCCGACTTCAGTCGGACAGCTTTGAATATTTCGCTCAGCAGTTCTGCCCTCTGTATGTAGGCCTGTGCATTCAGACCCTTTGTGGTGATGGATTTCACTAGCTGGAGGAGGTTGTTGGAATCCTCATTGCAAACAATATTTTCAAAAGTGACACTATCACAGGAAGCACAACATAAGCATTGACAAAAAGCATCAAAAGCACAACATTATTACCCTCAATTATCCTGACTCCAAAAATGTACAGCATAAATTTGTTTTAATATATTACTGTATTGGTCTGAATATAAGAATAATAGGATAATATAATATAGTAAGGACAATGTAGATGGATAATATATCTTATATTAGGACCAATATGGTATGTTGACACCTAGATTGTCAGTATTGAACCGAAAACTCATTGCTAACACTAATATCACTAATTTAGCTATGAAATGTTAAATACAGTTGCACATGTGACCCATGGTCGTTTTTTAATACTAAAAGGCAAATTTCTGCAACTGTAATCAGCATTTCATAGCTAAATTAGTAATATAAGTGTTATTAATGAGGTTTCTGTTCAATAACAAGTAACAAGCTCTCTTGAATGTTGTACAATTATTCTTGAAGCTACTAATATTTTAATTGACAGTTTTAAAACAATGTATACTTACATTGGCCAGAAATTTGGATTAGTAATGACTTTTGTAGTTTGATTTATATCGACCTTTTCTCCACCAACTCTACAGCATTTTATACAAGAGCATTCTTGAACAGAAGTGTCACTTGCCCCTAGTGGTGGCAGTGAAGTGAAGCAGATGAGACTCGTAAAAATAAATTTTTTATATCTAAAAAACTGAAGCAGCTCAAACAAAACCTTTTACAGCACAAACCAGCACAAACGAAGCACAAACGAACGAGACTATTTTGGGTGAATTTGGAGCATGTGGGGGGCTGAGTGACGTCATTGTCTATAATTCAATTTCCGATATTTTAAAACCCGACACAGCACAAACGAAAATTTTACCGGCACAGACCAGCACAAACGAAGCACAAACGAACGAGACTATTTTGGGTGAATTTGGAGCATGTGGGGGGGCTGAGTGACCTCAGAATGACCTAAAAATATTCTTTTAATATCTAAAAAACCGAAACAGCACAAACGATTGAGCATAGTTTGACGACGTTTTGCGTTGGGTGGGGGGCCAACTTCACGCAGGTGCTCAACCGAGCAATGTCATTTGAAACAGTAACTAAGCATGCTATTAAAGATGTTTACTATTACTGTAATATCAAAAATGTTTAATTTTTATTTTTATTTTTTTTTAATTCCTGCTGCAGGAGACACAGAGGACTGAGACAACACACTTTCACAAATGCACACACCACACACACACAAACACACACACGCGTTTACACCTGCGTTTTTTGCATTTTTTATGTATTTATGTATAATTTTAATTTGGTTTTGCTTTGTTTGTTTTAAACATTAAATTTGTATTGCATATTTTGAAATGAAATAAAAATAAATATAAACTCAATTTGAATTATTTGTTTTAATGTTGGGAAACAAAGCTATAGGCCCTACAAAAGAACATGTTAGGCCTATCGTTTTCTGTGGTATATTGCTTAATGATTTTTACATGGATTTCACATGAAGTTACAGGTTTACATGGGGTGTAGCTTTAACATAGATTGTTAATGGGTTTCAAATGTTATTCCATGGGTTTCACATGAGATATTTTACATTTCACATGAGATCTTATGGGTTTCACATGTGATTAAATGTTTCACATGGGAATTTTACGTTTCACAAGTAAGCTCATGTGTTTCACATTTGTAAATGTTACAAAAGCACACATTTCCCATGTGTAAAACACATGTGAAACACATATTTCACATGTGCTTTTAACATGTTTACATGTTAAATTTCATATGTGCAAAATCACATGAGCTGATTTTTTGCACATGTGAAGTCCATGTGTTTTTTTCTGTAAGGGTTTATTTACAATTTCCTTCAAGGCATGGATGCATAGATCGGTACCGTGTTTAGCTTTAAAAGCAAACTGGTTATCAGTAGAATTGATGAACACATTTATCCTATCCAGCAAAATTTTAATCTCTAACACTTAAGACAAGATACTGGCTACAGCTATGGGCCTATAATTATCTAAGCTACCCACCATTCCGGCTTTATCCTTAACAACTGGTACTAACACAACAGACAACATTGAATCTGGTAACACACCATGAATCCTAAACCCAGAGAAACAGAGAGCTTAAAGGGGAGCTTACCTCTTACTACCATATTTAAGATGTTCAGCAGAGATATGATCTAGGCCACTTGCTTTGTTGTCAGACAATTTGCTTATAGCTTGGTACACCTTGTGTGACATAATCATTATCGTATCATTATTTTCAATGTGGTCAACATTATATAATATATTTTGCACACAATTAAAAAGATTACAATAATGCTGTCTACATAACTCTGCAATATATAATAAGGACAATTCAATTCAATTCAAGTTTATTTGTATAGCGCTTTTCACAATACATATTGTTTCAAAGCAGCTTTACAGAAAGTGCATTTCAGAAATGTACATAGAAAAAAATACAGTTAGTTAATCATATAGTAATTTAGGGCATAACATATCGCCGGCGTTGAGTCGTCTCTTCACAGGCGTCGAGTCATCTCATCGCAGGTGTTGGGGATCTGAAGTCTCCGTGAGAGGCTGGATACAAACTGGAGCTGTCGAACGCTATTTACCTCAGGACTAGCATCCCGAGATAACAGCAGAAAGGCAGATGGGAAATAATTAGCATAGCTGCTGTTTATAATGTTAATGCATTCGATCTGATTCAACAGTAGTATAAAAGGTAAACATTATGTGAATGCTTGGCTAAAGAGATGCGTCTTTAATCTAGTTTTAAAGTGGGACAGCGAGTCTGAGTCTCGAACAATATCAGGAAGTCTGTTCCAGAGTTTAGGAGCTAAATGTGAGAACGCCCTCCCTCCTTTAGTGGACTTAGATATCCTAGGAATGACCAGAAGCCTCGAATTTAGTGATCTTAAAGAGCGCGATGGATTGTAGGGCGATAGAAGGTCCATTAAATACACAGGAGCTAAACCATTTAGGGCTTTATAGGTCAGTAGGAATACTTTGTAATTGATACGGAACTTAATAGGTAACCAGTGTAGAGATGATAAAATAGGTGTTATATGATCATATTTTCTTGACCTAGTAATAACTCTAGCAGCTGCATTTTGCACTAACTGTAGCTTGTTTATTGAGGATGCAGGACAGCCAGCTAATAAAGCATTACAGTAATCTAGGCTCGAGGTCATGAATGCATGAACTAACTTTTCTGCATCAGAAACAGATAGCATGTTACGTAGCTTAGCAATGTTTCTAAGGTGGAAAAAGGCTGTTCTTGTAACATATGAAATATGATTTTCGAAAGACAAGTTGCGGTCTAGTATAACACCCAGGTCTTTTACTGCAGTGGATAAAGTAACAGGACATCCTTCTAAATTAAAGTTGTATTGTACAAGGTTTTGGGGGTAGTTTTTTGGACAAATAAGTAATACCCCCGTTTTATCTGAATTTAATAGCAGGAAATTACACGTCATCCAGCATTTTATATCTTTGAGACACTCTGTCAATTTAGATGAGTTAGTGTTTTCATCTGGTCGTGATGAAATATATAATTGAGTGTCATCAGCATAACAGTGGAAATTAATTCCATGTTTTCTTATAATATTACCAAGTGGCAGCATATATATTGAGAATAGCAGAGGGCCTAACACCGATCCTTGCGGCACTCCATAGTCTACTGGCGTTATCTTTGATTTTTCCCCATTTAAACAGACAAAATGGTAATGGTCTGATAAGTACGATCTAAACCAGCTTAATGCTTGTCCCTGAACACCAGTGTAGTTTTGTAGTCGATCCAAGAGTATTTTATGATCTATAGTGTCGAACGCAGCGCTAAGATCGAGTAGAACTAGTATTGAGATACAGCCTTGGTCAGAAGTTAAAAGTAAATCATTTGTAATTTTAACTAGCGCAGTTTCTGTGCTATGATGCGGTCTGAATTCTGACTGAAATTTTTCATAGATATCATTTTCTTGCAAGAAAGAGCACAATTGAGCGGACACAACTTTTTCTAAGATTTTAGACATAAATGGAAGATTTGAAATGGGTCTGTAATTTGCTAGGTTATTTGGATCTAATTGCGGTTTCTTAATGAGAGGTTTTATTACTGCCAGTTTGAATATTCTTTGAACATGACCTAAAGATAAAGACGAGTTAATAATATTGAGAAGAGGCTCTTCCACTACAGGTAACACTTCTTTCAGTAGTTTAGTGGGTATTGAATCTAATAAACATGTTGTTGGTTTAGATGCAATGACAAGTTTATTTAACTCTTCCTGTCCTATAGTTGTAAAGCAGTGTAGTTGTTCTTGAGGGGCGATAATTGAGGCAAGCGGTCAGTCCGTGAACAAGACATTCTGAATATCCAGTTCTCCTGTTGTTTCAGTGTAGTATATACCACAAGGTAAGGTTGTTTTCGATTCTCTGGTTATTTTCTTTTTTTGCCTTCTCACAAATTTGTATTTTAATTAGACGCGTTCCCACGTTATATAACAGCCGCTCTGAATAGTATTGCAGTTTAAATTTTATAGCACTTAAGGCGAGACACTGCAGGTGAATAGGGTAATTGTTTTAACTAGCAGATATCACCATGAAACTTTGCCAGTTGATTACCTACATTAATATGAGAAAAAAATGTATTACAAGTTTTCTGTAATTTAATATTTAAATATGCAAATGAGACATTATCTAATTAAATATGCGCTAATCTGCATATATTTAAAAAAATGAAATCTGAGTATTAGATAAAGCCAGGTTCAAAATTATTTTTTCATTGTGTTCACATATTAGATGGGGAAAAAATTACAGAGGGATTTATGGATATCTACTTTTGTTATCCTGTAAATCAGAATATACTGCCAATAGCCTTAAAAAATGATTTTCGACATGTTTTTTGGAATAAAATGTTATTTAAATCAGGCTAGGAATAATATATTTACAAATCCCTCTGTAAATGTCTTCATAATATAACTAGGTACAAGACTGGAAAGTTTGGTGTATATAGGTGCTACTGAAGTGGAGATTTCGGACTTGGAGTATGAGAGAAAAGTCATTTTGAGAAAACGGGCTTTAAAGATTTAGCATCAGCCAATGAGATCGCGCATTTAGAGTAAAAGCCCCCGTTTTACTTTCACGATTGGTTGCTGATAAAAAGGAAATTACCATATTTGGATCCGGCTGTATTGTTCAGGAGAGAGAGAGCTTTCTAACGGTGTGTGTGATGACGGTGCAGATTGCGATCGCGGAGCAGAAGGATGATTTATAACGACAACTTTTGATGAATGTATGAGAAATCTACAGACGCAAACAGACAAAGTGTAGTAAAATAAAGACCTTAATGTGTATTTCGGACTGTTTTTCACCACAAGTCTGAAAGAAGACATGTTATTGAAGACAAATATCCCAAAATCTCAAAATTGACCAGTGAAAAAAAAACGATGTTTTTGCCTGCCGTGTCTCGCCTTAAGTGAGCGCTGTCCAACAGCTAGTTTCGATTTCTCCCATTATTCGGGTAATTTGCGTTTGCTGTGTTAATTGCTGGGCAGAAACAGTTGTCCTCACTCAGGCGTTAGTACGCATTATATCTATGTAGTGTGCGCGCTGGCGCTTCGGGTAAAGACCATCGACTCCACCTGTACGACTCCACCGAGCAAGGACTCCGGCAAGGCACTTAAGTATCGTCTTCTCTCCTTTTCCTTTCCCACTTCTATCGTATTTCTCTTTATCAACATGTGCTTTCAATACATTCCTGTTGTCTCTCGACAACGTGCACTCATCACGCACAGAAGGCAGCGCAATACTGCTAATCTGCGTCCTATTCTCTCATCCACACACACACCTCTCTCTCTTTCTATGGGTCTATGGAATTGTCAGTCAGCCGTCAATAAAGCTGACTTCATTCCAGCCTTTGCATCCCATTCTACTCTTAATATATTGGGCTTGACTGAGACCTGGATCCGTCCAGAAGACTCAGCAACCCCTGCTGCTCTCTCTAACAACTTCTCTTTCTCCCACACCCCTCGCCAGTCTGGGATGGGTGGGGGTACTGGTCTTCTCATTTCTAACAACTGGATATACTCAACTCTCTCTTCTCTATGCAAAAACAACTCGTTTGAATATCATGCAATTACACTTACAACTCCCATTAGGATCCATATTGTAGTTATTTATCGCCCCCCAGGTCAACTGGGAAGCTTTGTTGAGGAGCTGGATGTGCTGCTGTCCTCCTTCCCTGAGGATGGCACCCCACTCGTAGTCTTTGGCGATTTCAACATTCATCTAGAAAAGGCGTATGCAACAGACTTCATCTCTCTTCTAGCCTCATTCGATCTCAAACGGCTCATCACCACAGGTACTCACAAATCAGGCAACCAACTGGACCTGGTTTACACACGCAACTGCATCACAGACAACATTTTGGTGAAACCTCTCCATGTTTCAGATCATTTCCTCATTACTTTCAATCTACAACTCATTATCCACACTCCACCAACTCCCCTACCAGTTACTTTCAGACGTAATCTGCGCTCACTTTCTCCTTCCCATCTTTCCTCTGCTGTGTCATCTTCACTTCCCTCACACTCACAATTCGCATCTCTAGATGTGAATACCGCAAAAGATACTTTATGCTACACTTTAACTTCTTCTTTAGACAATATCTGCCCTCTCTCCTCCAGGCCAGCACGCGCTACTTCCTCTAACCCCTGGTTATCTGAGGTTCTTCGTGAACACCGGACCAAACTCAGGGCAATGGAGAGGAAATGGCGCAAATCAAAAGACACGTCTGACCTGAGTATGTATCAATCTCTGCTCTCTTCCTTTTCTGCTGATGTTCACGATGCAAAATCTTCATATTTCAACAGCAAGAACAACAGCGCCTCTAACACACAAACACTTTTCAAGACATTCACCTCTCTCCTTTGTCCACCTCCACCATCACCCACCTCCTCTTTAACTGCTGATAACTTTGCTAACTTCTTCACCAACAAAACAACCTCTATCAGCAGTCAGTTCTCAACTCCACACACACAGGAACCCAAACCATCCTCTCCCACTACCAGAAACCTTCCCTTTACCTTCTCTCCGCTAACCGAGGAAGAAGTATCTAAACTTCTCCTCTCCAGTCATCCTACCACCTGCCCTCTAGACCCCATCCCCTCACACCTTCTACAAGCCATCTCTCCCACACTTCTACCAGCACTCACACACATCATCAACTCATCCCTCCACACTGGCATTTTCCCTACATCATTCAAGTAGGCTCGGGTAACTCCACTGCTTAAAAAAACAACATTAGACATCTCTTTTAGAGAATTACAGACCTGTCTCTCTCCTACCATTCATTGCGAAAACACTTGAACGAGTTGCTTTCAACCAAGTGTCATCTTTCCTGTCTCTGACCAACCAGCTAGATGTCAACCAATCTGGCTTCAAGAAAGGCCATTCAACCGAGACTGCACTACTGTCGGTCACAGAAGCCCTGCGGATCGCAAAACCTGCTTCCAAATCTTCAGTTCTCATTCTGCTGGATCTTTCTGCTGCCTTCGACACTGTGAATCATCAGATCCTTCTGTCAACCCTCTCATCACTGGGCATCAAAGGAACTTCCCTCCACTGGTTTGAGTCCTATCTCACAGGTAGGTCCTTCAGGGTCGCATGGAGAGGCGAGGTATCCAAAGCACATCAACTGAACACAGGGGTTCCTCAGGGTTCAGTTCTTGGACCGCTCCTCTTCTCCATCTACACCACATCATTGGGACCCATCATACAGGCACATGGTTTCTCTTACCATTGCTATGCTGATGACACACAGCTCCACCTCTCATTTCAACCAGATGATCCCACAGTAGCTGCACGTATCTCTAGCTATCTGGCGGACATCTCGGCATGGATTGAAGGAACATCACCTGCAGCTTAAACTGGCAAAGACTGAGATTCTCGTCCTCCCTGCCAATCCGTCTCTACAGCACGACTTCACTATCCAGCTAGATTCATCCTCAATCACCCCATCAAGGTCGGTCAGAAATCTTGGAGTAATATTTGATGACCAGCTGACCTTCACAGACCACATGACAAAGACAGCTCGATCATGCAGGTTTGCAATGTATAACATCAGGAAGATCAGGCCTTTCCTAACTGAGCATGCAACACAACTTCTCGTCCAGGCCCTGGTTATTTCTAGGCTTGATTACTACAATGCTCTTCTAGCTGGACTTCCATCATGTGTTACTAAACCTCTACAAATGATCCAGAATGCTGCAGCCCGCCTTGTCTTCAACGAGCCCAAAGGGGCTCACGTCACTCCTCTGTTCATCTCACTGCATTGGCTACCACTCGCTGCTCGCATCAAATTCAAAGCTTTGACGCTTGCTTACAGATCTACCACAGACTCATCTCCGTCCTACTTTCACTCCCTACTACAAGTCTACGTCCCTACCAGAAGCCTACGATCGGCCAAGGAGCGACGGCTCGTGGTGCCATCACAGCGTGGCACTAAATCACTCTCCAGAACATTCTCATTTAGGGTTCCATGCTGGTGGAATGATCTCCCCACCCTTGTCCGTAATGCAGAATCCCTGACAGCATTCAAAAGAAAACTGAAAACTCTTCCGTGAGTACTTAACATAAAAAAAAAAAAAAATTATTCTCTTTTAAATCTTTCTTTCCCTTTTAAATCTTCCCTTGTCTGCCTTTTGCTACTCTGAGCAATGCCTGAACTTGGTATTTTGAGCACTTCTTGCGTCGTTCTTCCCTCTTCATGATGACTCGCTTGCTTTAGTCCTCAGATGTAAGTCGCTTTGGATAAAAGCGTCACCTAAATGACTAAATGTAAATGTAAATATTTTCTGCTCCTGAAACTCCATCTAAAGTACATGGAAGAGATATCTCGCAATTATTAACAGTTCTCACTTCTTTCCAAAAATCAACAATATTATTATTTAACAACTTCATGGCCATAGAATCAGCCCTCAAGGTTTGCTCATTTTGACATATACGTAAAGCGAATAGCATACTTATACCTATATAGCATTAGCAAGTTTCTTATACTCAAGCTCAGGCCCTTGTCTGGGTCCGCCCGCAATAACCAATAATTTGAAAGCTTCCCGGGCTTCAGCTTGGTACTCTGCTGCATACTTGCTCCACCCCAGCTTGTTATTATTAACCTTATTCTTATGTTTAAAATATGGCTTACTACAATTGTCCAAAACATGTACTATATCATTATACATAGAACAGATATCCCTCCCATGGTTTACGTCTTAACATCGCTACACATTATTGCATCCTTAGGTAAATCAAATATTGTGACTCTGTTTTGTTACTGGAGCAAGAGCTCCGCCTAGTGGTCATTAGTTCCATTTAATTTAATGCTGCAATTCCCAATTCAGTGTTGCTTCATTATTGCAATATATATTTAATATATATTTAATATATACTTCTGATCGACGTTGAGGATTAGATGTTGACAAACCAGTACCTCTATGCACATCCATCTTTAACATTAATCGCCTGACAACTGTAGGGCTACATGTGCATGCTCACTTAAAAGAATAACGTTTAAAGCTGACAGCATTGACACCCATTACATATCGGAAGCTATTAGCACTTGCATTTACAATAATTTGGGTTAACAAGAACTGAAATTCTTTATTCTTTTTGCTAAATTCTTGTGTATTCTGCTGTTTGAATGGAGAGGTGAACTTGAGCACTGTATTGCAGGAAAGTGACGAGGGCGCTGAAAATGTTTGGGGGGGCTTACATGCGCTTCATCGCTCTCTCCCTCTCTGTTGTGCGCGCGCTACACACTTTGGAGGTAAATTTATGAAAATTAAAAAATATATAAAATACATATTGTTGTATTTTATATATATTTACAAAACATTTTCAACTCTAAAACGTCAAGAAAACCAATACTACATATCTGAACAAGTTCTGGGCCAGATTTTAGTTTGATGTCTCAATAAATGAGCTTTTAGGAAAGATTTTTTGTGCGCAGTACCAAACTTTTACAGTAGATGACATCCAGACTCCACCGATGACTCTTCGATTTCCATACATGTTTTTAGTGATCTGAACCTTGTATTTCCATACTATTCCAAATATTTATGAAGTACACATCCAATTAAAAAATAGTTAGGGCAGTAATGTTAATATTTGATTTCAATTCAATCTCTAAAACACATATAAAAATGTACGGAAAGAATCAAAGCATGTGTTATAGTTTGCCTCCACATCACAAATGGATAATATATTGGTATTTATCTATTGCTGTAATTTCTTTTGATAACTAGTCTTCAAATATGAATAATAGAGTCTGAAAGGTTTTAAATTATATCTAGTCAAGATTACTTTAGGTTTAGACTAAGATATTGTTGTTTTAAATGTAGAATGACAAGTGTCCCACGGGTGTCAGGGAGGGGCAGTCTTAAAAATAGTGGTTGAAAACATTTTTATAAATCATAAATTCAGATATTTATTCTTTGAATTGTGTGAAAAGTATAATCCAACCCGGCCCATACAGTAACCTTAGATGGAGCAGTGCATGAGGGTCAATGTGACCCGGCCCGTACAGTGACCAGAGATGGAGCAGTGCATGAGGGTCAATGTAACCCGGCCCGTACAGTGACCAGAGATGGAGCAGTGCATGAGTGTCAATGTGACCCGGCCCGTACAGTGACCAGAGATGAAGCAGTGCATGAGGTTCAATGTGACCCGGCCCGTACAGTGACCAGAGATGAGGCAGCGCATGAGGGTCAATGATGAACTGAAATTACTTGTTTCTTCCACACACAGTGAGTGATCCGGTCGGCACGGCAGAGACAGTCACAGATGATGGACCAGGAAAATACAAATGTGGAAAATACAAAGCTTCATAGTGTTAACATTCTAACTGAGTTTTACATTTTTATCCACTGAAAGATTAATTTTTGTTATCCACTTGGTCTAATTGTTTTATTATTATTTCATAATTTCTGGTTTGCTGTAGAATTGATACAATAAAAATGGTAGACATTGTCCAACTAAGACCAACTAAGTAACCTATGCGTCTCCATCCATTTACGCTTCTTTCCATATGGTGATGTGAATCTCCTTCTGTCTGGTGTTAATAGCTGCAGTGTATTTGCACACACAACGGCTGCAACCACAGTGCGGTCCCCTCATGACAACCCTCTGGATTGAGCTGAGTAGGGGACATCTCTAGGGTCTTCAAGTGGGCACCTTCCGTCCTCAGTGTTTCGTCGACTAGCCCACGACACCTCAAGAGGGCTCGACAGTGACTCTGGCGTCCCAGAGTCACCCCCCTCCGTCCCCCACTCAACTCAGCCCAGCTTACTGACCTCTACATCCCTCCTGCTGCTGAGGTTGCTCCTTCCTCGTAGTTCACATGTGACCTAACAACAATCTTTCCGCAACCCAACCATACGCGCCAACCCGTTTGACTAAAAAAGCTATATAGGTTTAAGTTTATGAGAATTACTTATGAGCAATATTGTATATAAATCATATATTCTATTAAACATTTTGAACTCAAAAAATGCCATAAATCTAAATAACTTAATAAGAATAATAAGTTGCATAATAAGAATAGTAAGTTGGATAATAAGTTCCAAATTTGAGGTTGATATCTCAAAAATGAGCTTTCAGTAAGATTTTGTTCGGACGCAGTACCAGATTTTCCTCATTAGATGCAGCAAAACTCCACGGACACAGTACAGTAGGGGTTTCCGCTCTCAAATATTACATGCACACACACACACACACACATGCACAAAAGAAGTTATAAACTTTACATAAGGGATGTTTTGTCGTACAACACGATTTAGTTGTTTTATTTTGTGACTCTTCAAACATTTGCCACACTATTTTTGTCTTGTTTGCATTAGGCAGAGGACTCCTAACAAACAGAAACAAACTTTCTCTGTCTTGCAGTCTTCATTTGTGATGTGGAGGCAAACTATAACACACGCTTTGATTCTTTCCGTACATTTTTATATGTGTTTTAGAGATTGAATTGAAATCAAATATTAACATTACTGCCCTAACTATTTTTGAATAGGATGTGTACTTCATAAATATTTGGAATATTATGGAAATACAAGGTTCAGATCACTAAAAACATGTATGGAAATCGAAGAGTCATCGGTGGTGTCTGGATGTCATCTACTGGAAAAGTTTGGTACTGTGCACAAAAAAACTTTCCTAAAGCTCATTTATTGAGACATCAAACTAAAATGGCCAGAGATGGCCCAGAACTTGTTCAGATATGTAATATTGGTTTTCTTGACATTTTAGAGTTGAAAATGTTTTGTAAATATATATAAAATACAACAATATGTATTTTATTAATTTTTTGAATTTTCATAAACTTGTAAACTTTAAAACTTTACTTTTACAACTTTGTTTTACTTCTTTAATAATCTGAGAAGTGTGCCCTTTTAGTACCCTGTTAGTTCGCAGTGCATTAAGTAATGTTAACAAATACAACTTTTTATTTTAATAATCAATAGTAAACGTTTAAATTAACAGTAGCAAAGATCAATAAAGGCTGTAGAAGTGCAGTTCATTATTAGTTCATGTGAACTAATGTAGTTAATGTATGAAATCTATTGTAACCTATGTATGAAACCTATCCACAAGTTTCCTACGTCTCATGAGGCTTTGCGTCAAAAGTGGGCGCGTCTTCCGGTTCGAAGTAAGCAAAGCACGAAGTGACACTCATTCATTCAACAGTTGACAGTCATTCAAGATATAGCGGTCCAAACTTGCTAACGATGTGGGAACACAACCTCAACAAAATTAAAAAGGGTGAAATAACAGTACCTTTACCCTCCGCAGTAGATGGTTGGGAGGATGACATGAAGAAGTGGCCGCGTATCACGTATGGTAGTATTTTTAGCTATTTTATAGATTCAGTAGCCTGTGATAGTAAGGCGATGAGCAATTTGCAAAGCTCAGAGGCATATCAGTATCCACACAGTAATAAAGTCGGTCGGGTGTTATTTAAGGACGTCGGAAACGACCTTGTGTATCTAAAAGCTGACATTGAGCCGAGCCAGAGCCTACACGTAACACATCATAAGGCTTGGGTGCTAGCATCAGTGACAGGTGAAGTACAGACAGCGGGTTGTTCATGTATTGCAGGGCCAGGACGCTCTTGTAGTCATGCAGCAGCACTTTTGTGGAAGGTCAGTAAAGTAAAGATAATTAAGGGCACGAAAATGTATTATTGCATTGTGATATTATTAATTAATTAATAAATGTACTAAACTGAAATGTTTACTGTATGTCATTCATGTTCTGCATATGCTTCACAGTAGCCTTCACTTAAAATCTTTAGTCTAAGATTGTTGGATATTAATAAAATTTAATTCAATTTAGGTTGAGAATGCAGTCAGGCAGGGCAAGACAGGGATGGCATGCACTGATGTGCAAAGGAAGTGGAATTCTGGTGTGCAGAAGAATGTAGGAATGAGGAAGGTGAAGGATAGTTATTTAACCATCACAGACCATACCACGTATATCCAGGCCCATCAGAAAGTTCTGTGCAAGAATCAACAATCTCCCCCCAACTTTTTAAGAACCACAGAGAGTTCACAACCCACAGCAATTCATCAGTGATGGCCCCACTGTTTCAGCTCCAGACAAATGGTCTTCTTCAGTTAAGTTACAGAGTAGATGTAGACAGGAGCAAGGCAGGCCCCAACAAACATGATCCAGCCCACAGTAATACACTCTGTCATACAGAACACAGCACAACACTAACCTGTCTAAAGTGCACAAAGTTTTATGAGGCCTACATTAAAGTGTCCCCTGCACAAGCGGCTACACTGATGGAAGAAACCAGGATGCAAAGTGCTTCACAGTTATGGCATGATGCTAGAAAGCTGCGTCTAACAGCCAGCACAGCAAAACGAGTCCCAAAACGAAGCACCACAGATCCTCAAAAAATGTCCAAATGAGCATCTGTGCCCAACCTTCACCGGCAATACAGCAACACAGCATGGCAAAGAAAATGAGCTCAACGTCACCACACTCATGGGGAGCAGAGGCATACTGTGGAGAAGAGAGGTCTGGTCGTGCACCCTGACCATCCTTGGTTGGGAGCCAGCGCAGATGGGATCCTTGATTCAACACAACTCCTCGAGATCTAGTGCCCCTTCAAGAGTTCCATGTCACTGGCAGAATTTCTGGGACGGCCAAATGGTGACATCAAAAGATTAGGCGATGGACAGTACCTTATTCTTCCTAAAGGAAAGGATGGATACTACCTTCAGGTGAATTTTGTTTTTTGTTTTTTTAAAGAAAGTAGCTTTATTATCAGACTAACATTGTATTTTAAACTTATGAATGAATTATACAGATTATTTTTACAAACATGTACTCTTAATCCTTTCAGACACAACTGACCATGACGTGTCTGGGCCTTCAGAGCTGCAAGCTGGTCATCTGGACACCAAGTGAGGACATCCAATTGGACATTCCATACGACAAAAACTACACAGATGCACAAGTGCAACAGCTGCAGAATTTTTACTTTTTACACATGCTTTCTAGGTTGGCTGATGATTTTGCTGACAAGAAGATAAATCTCTGTCCAACATACCTGCAGATCTTTAATGGGTAATTGGGGGAGGGTTTACACTGTTCTCATTAATATTATAATAAATACTCATTAAGGCATGGTGACAAACAGTTGTGTGAGCTGACAAACAATTTAAAAAAAATACAGTGGTATTGTCAACTCAGGCTCTGATCCTGAGTTTAGGTGTGACATCAGTAGCGAACAGCCAATCACATGCTGAGAAAGAGTTTATAGAATATAAAGAATTTAAACAAATGTGCACAGTAAGAAGAAAATAGCTGTCTATGAAACAACAACTAAAAGAAAAAGTCTATGGAAGATTAAAGGGATAGTTCACCCCAAAATTCAAATTCTGTCAGTTACTCACCCTCATGTTTTTCCAACCCCGGAAGACATTGGAGTTCATTGGAGGAGCTCTCAGAGGATCCAGCTCTCAGATTTGATCCAAAATATCTTAATTTGTGTTCCGAAGATGAACAAAAGCTCCCCTCGCAGATTTACAAGTGCAGCACAGATTCTTAGTATTTTGTCGATTTTAGGGACAAAATGAATAGGCACAGTTTGAGAGAGGATTTTGTACACCTTGAGACGCCTGATTGCTCGCTCAATGTGTATGCGGACATTAGCAATGCGTCTTTTCCGAGTGGCCTGCTCATTTGTCAGCTGGCATTTCTTGCGCGTAAAAGCTGGTGTGATCAAACAAACTTTTCGATCCTCTAGCAAATCCCTGATGGTGAAGCCACGGTCCCCCATCACCTCATCTCCAGCACGCAAATGGTCGAGAAACCTAGAGTTCTGTGTGATGAATCTATCGCTACATTTGCCACCATAAGCCTCTGAAATGTACATAACTATTCCAGATAGTTGCTACTAGATACTTGACAGTATTGTTTGCATAGTAGTGACTATAAGATTCAGTTCTTGAGTCCAGATTTTTAGCCTTCTGCAAGACACTTTCTGTGCAGTCAATTACACAAGTTGTGTTTGGAAAATTGTCCATAAAAATCTGTGGCAAAGTGGCCTTTATTGTTTCTCTAGGCAGCCATGGAATGAGATCCTGGGTGTGTTCAGCAATCACATCTATCCAGAATTTCAGTGTTTTACTGACCTGACTAGGTGACATTTTGAAGCGTCTTGCTTAATCAGCTATAACAAAGTTCTGTCTAAGCTTCATCATTGTCAACAGGATTTGGTCCTCTGCTGACAATACTGATGATGTGGGGGCAAAATTTTGCAAGCACGACCCAAGAGTTTTGAACTCGAGCAGTGGAATCCCTGTGTACAGCAGACAGTCTGTATCATCTTTTAAAACAATATCTGCAACAGGCAGCGAACTCTTAGAGGATGGAGCTGTTGTCATAACGCATGTGATGGTAGGTCCATTGGAGTAGGTGTGGTCCTCCATTGCTGGGTCTGACCACTGTGTTTGGGCATCATGGAAGGTGATCATTCCTCGTCTTTTGGGAGGTGATGGAAACTGTACAGTCGTTGGCAGGAACACTCTGATTTCGTTTTAGGCTTATGTTCAAAACACTCACGTTTAAGCCACTGAATTAGTTTAGTCCGGTTATACGTACAACCGCGAACAGCACATGTTGTCCCTGAGCTCCGTAACGACATCTCTCATAAATGTTTGCGACTTTAAATAGTAAAAAAATTATCCGAAAAACATCTAGCCTCTTCGCTAAATAACACAGAAAATACCATTGGTATACTACTTCCACCGCCTCACCGGAACTTGTACCCACTTTCTTTTTTACAGTAGCGCCCCCCGGAAACTTGTGGATATGAAACTATTGTAAAGTGTTACCGAAATTACAACTGGACAATTTGCGAGATGGTCTGGAACCACGGTTGTCAAACTGGGGTACGCGTTCAGGGGGTATGCGAAAAAAGATCTAAGGGGCTGTTCGTTTTTTATTAAAGGGGCTACCGGAGGAGTTTTGAGATCTGTAGTCAAAAAAGACTTGACCCTCCCTTCGCCAGCAATAATTTTTTCTATGACCCTCCAAAATGATTGTGAAAAAAGGCATGACCCTCCCCGATAATCTATTGATTACTTCTGTACTGGTTTGCGCTTGGCAAAGATGTTCAGATAGCCATTGTTTTTTTTACAACCATGAAAAACGACTTAACTCCTGCTTTCTCATCTTACTAGGGCTGTAACGATAGACCAAACCTACAATTCGGTTCATATCATTATTTTTGATTTTAGATTTTAAAAAAATCATGTTTTCGGTGCTGATGCAGTGGTAACGCGTTCATGTAACATGCAAGGGTGGCGCTGCCAATAAAGTATCTAAAAGCTGCCACAAAGAACCGGCATAATGATTATGAATATGTCAAATATAGCAAGGAGACATTTTAATTGTTTATTAATAAACAAGTGTTTGTAAGTGTCGACTGCAAAGATGAAGTTGGCGATGTTGACTCGCGATCTTCGCAGTAGTGAACGCGCCAGGGAGAAATGCGCGTTTCATACGGATTACATAAGCAGAGAGTCTGATTTCTTTCGTTTTGAATTGTTCTGTTAAAAAGAAGACATTTCAAGCTTTTCTATATATTTCTCAGGTCTGTGAGGTAAGTACCTTATACGCTGTGTTTCGGTTCATTTATTAGACGAGAGTCCAGTTCACGCGCCGGCGCCTCGGTCTCATGATGATCTATTTTCTACTATATTACTTCTTATTTATTAAATCCAGGCAATTGATTGATGAAACATTGATTAAAATTAAGATACAATTAATAAAAAACGAAATTCACTTTAAAGAAAGGCTTTGTGCTTTCTGTTTGAGGTCCCTGTGAAAGTTTTAAAGTCGCTTTCAGAGCTTTTTTAAAGAATTTATCCTCAACTAGTGTTTTGGCGTAGGTCTACGTATTTTATTATATTAACATCTACTAATAGTAATATAAAAATGTGGTAGGCCTATTCTGTGTGGTTTACTACAATTTAGTTTACTGTTTACTATTTAGTTTACTATTGTTAATGTGTTCTCTTTTTTATTATTATTTTACAGTAGAGAAGTTAAGAAAATATACAATGTTATCATATGTGAAAAGCAATACTTATCAGTATGTGAAAAGTTAACAATAGCTTTAATGAGATGTGTTGTAGGCCTATTGTGTGTGAGATTGGGTGCATGTTTAAAATCATTATGTTCAGCACATTTGTATCATATGTTGAGTTTTGATGAGATTTGTATCATATGTTTATGATTCTATTCACTATTCTCGACAAAATTGATGAAAATAAATTTAAAAAAAACTTCTGGTTAACAACTGGTGTTGGGGGTAATCCGGAAGATCTATAATGTCTCAGGGGTACATGCCTGTTAAAAGTTTGGGAACCACTGGTCTGGAATGAAGGGATTAAGGGATTGTCCGAGGTGCTGAAATAAACAACCGTGAACGTGAAACCGAGAGTTGTTTTTCGTTCCTTGTTTCAAAAAAACTTCTGAGGCATAAAAACCCAGCCGACAGAAACAATCTCATCATGTCAAATCCCCCCGCGACCATTTTAATGAAAAGTTTCATGTTCTCATAGCAAAACTGTCTGTTTTCTTTCTTTTTTCTTTTTTTTCTTTTTACCTAAATGCTAACTATACTGGATTATAATAACTCACCGATTATAATCCTTTCCTCTGTCAAATTTGCCATCGATAATTCCATCCCGTTTTGCTTGAGTTTAGTGATAATACAAAAGCATGACAGACTGATCAAGAAGTGAGCACACGCTTTTGAACGTGCGATTTCGAGAACACTATAGGGAACGAGCACGTTCTTTTCGCCCGTTTGTACACTTCACACACGTTTGCACTGTCTGTTAGGTTTACCTGTTTACACGTTCATAACGTTTGTTTTCTCCTACTCAAAACACACGAATTCGACGCCCATTTTCGTTACGATAAACGCGCGTTTTTCGTGACCACAAAGCGTGCACGTTAAGAACGCGCGTTTTTATGGTAAATCGAAACGCGCGCTTTTGACGGGTTAGTGTGCAATCAGACGCCTGACCAGGCGTTTATGAACACTTTGGCTTGCCATAGACAATGACATCCTCCACACCCATTCAAACACTTGGGCCGGTGACACACTGGCTGCGTGGCGTGAGCGTGGCGTTTCTGTTGCGTGTCAGCTGCGTGGCGGCTGCATCGCGTTTTCTGTGTCTTTGCACACCAGAAACGTGTCTAACTAAAACTAAACAGTTATACCATGGTGTTGCTCTCGCCGATGACACGGATCACCCTTGTTCGACATATGGGAGAGAGTTGTGGAAGCCCTATATACTTCATGTTACGCATACATAAAGCCTACTGATAAAGACACTGTCAGCAGTATTGACAGCAAAATAGACTACAGAATATTTCGTTCTTTATCGACAGGTGCAATATTTGAAAATTGATAATTATTTATTTATTTTAAAATTATATTTATATCTGAATTTATGTCAAAACCTAGACTTTCAACCATCAAAATGTATTTTATTAAAATGTATTCGTGTACAAAATAAGATATAAACATCTTTTCCTATTCTATTTAGACTGGAAACACTTACAACATGCTTGCGTGTCGCGTGAAAAATAGGCGTTGGTTCTATTTCTAGCATGCACGCGTGTCACGCAGGCAGTCTGCGAGCTCTAACCTGTTAACTATGGCATTCCGATCGGCTCTTTAATATGACTTTGCAACATAAACTCGTCTCAATGAACGTCTCACTCAACGTCTTATTTTTTTTTATTCTGCTATTTATTTCTATTCAATTTGAGACGCTGACGTGACGCTGACGTCACGCAAATCACGCGTGTCAGTGAAGTGTCGAGACGTTACGCATCATTCACGTGTGGCAGTGAAGTTATTTAATGTTTTTTTCCGCTAACACGTATTTAACACGCCATTCACAGTACAACACTGCTCAGTGCAGTGTGTCCGCGTCGTTCTGATCGGTTCTTTAATATGACTTTGCAACTTGCACTCGTCTCAATGTACGTGATACTTGCGTCTGTGATTTTTATATAGGATATGTGTGTGTGTTCTTGTTTAACCCACGTTTTGAGGGCCAAATGCCCCCACAAAGATAGAATTATGAAGCACTTTGGTAAACTAGAAAAACTATATTCTGAAAACTATGTCTGTTAAAAAAAATTTTTTACACAAAATAATTGGTGTAAATTCATATTTACTATTTGGAAAAAAAAGAAGAATAGAATTGGAAAAATAATATTTTTATATATAGGCCTATTCATACTTTGCACGTGAAATCACAAGTGCTGGCTGGCGGGCAAGAACGTCGTTCTATAGCAACGAAACCCAGTAAAGTAATCAAGGATCTTGCCAGGACGTCACCCGTTTTAATATACAAAAGTTGGTGTTTTGAGGTGTAACGACATGCCAGATAGTTGTTGTGTGATTGGATGCACTATAATTCAGCATAATCGCGTTAAGAATGTGCCTGTAAACGCGCTCATTCCCCGAAAGTGAAAGTAGAAACGGACTGAGCTTTCAGCATCTGTCGCTGCATTAACGCCGCGTTCTCTCAGAGACGACGATGGATATAACGGTATAGCGACGACTATCTTAATTTACTGGCTTAATATTTCTCTTGTGGACCTACATCAACTTTTTAAACAAGTTTTTGAAGCTGCTTTTGATTTTCACAGATGGCAGAGTTGTGCTGTTCGTGAACTAAAGACTGTTTTTAGGCTTATATCATTTTAGTGATATTATTAATATTTAGTAATTGTATTGTTTTTAGTGTTATTAGTGTCATTAAACGTTTTGTTAATGTGCTATGGAAACAAAATAGCCTCACTATATAATTGATTGTAGTATTGGCCATTTTGTGAGCGTTTTTTGCCCGCCAGGTATCCATGGTAGTCACGTGACTGCAAAGTATGAATAGGCCTATATAAAACTATGATTACTAAAATTATTATTAAAACATCATGTCTGATATCCGAAAAATAATACAACTACAATCTGCCATTGTAAAAACATCATGCTAAATGATGCAGATCTGAATTAATTTGGGAAACTAAATAACACTTGCAGGTATGGAAAAAGTAGGCTAAGTTAGTCTGAGACATGCAAGTTTGACTATGCCTACTAATAGCCTGTTCAACGGCTTAGTGAAGGTGTAGAAACAGAGATGGTAGCATGTTATTTAGTGCAGGAAAATATAGTATAAAGGCTTTTTTGAGATTTGAGAACAGTTCAATTCACAAATGGGAAATAATAAAATATCTATTTTGAGGAAGTATCAACATCAAAAAGGCAAGTAATTTCTGTAACATTTACAATTATACACCGAGAATACACCTCAATTTATTCAATAATAAACTGTGCTCGCCTTTCTCTTTTGAGGTGTAACCGTTTTATATAAATCAGTTGACTGTCAGATCGACTGTCAATCAAACTTCGGCGAAACTCTAAAATTAAACATTACAAATATTAAAAATTACAAGTATTATTTTTGTTAGTTAAATAAGCCCAAATGTTTACAACTATGTTATTTTGTGTTGGTCAAGAGACTCCTAGTGCTGAATATACATACATGCTAGAACATCTTTTTATGATTTCTTCATAAGTATCTGTGGATATGTTGACAAGAAACAATGGCAAACCAAAATGTGTATATTCATATTTACTATTTGGAATAAAAAGCTATACATAAGCAAGGTAAAAATCACTTATTGCTAATAAAATTGCTGTCTGCGGCAGACGCAGACGTCACGTTCATTGAGACGAGTGCATGTTGCAAAGTCATATTAAAGAACCGATCGGAAAGCCATAGTTAACATGGGAGCCGAAATAAAAACGGACATGCCACGCAGCCAGTGTGTCCCCGGCCTTATTTTGATTCAAATCTTTGACTGGTGTTGTCTATATATTATGTGAAGCTGATGCAGTTTTTATTCTTGTTTCATGATGGATTACCTTCTCTGTTTTTGTTAAAGCATTGAACCTGTTTTTTAGCACAGGCATAAGGTATGGCAAATAAGATGCTTACTAGCCTATATTGTACTCCAAAAATATGTTCTTAACCTACAAGCTTTACTTAAGAAATAAAATAACTCTAAAATTCAAGTCAACAAACTTGCATTATCGCATGTACAGAATCTTTAGTTCAATATCCTGAACTATTCACCTTTTCCACGGGACGTGAAACTACCCGTTCTGCTTTGTGCGTGTGCGTAGGCCGGATGCTCGAAACTGACGGTTCGCAGCTTGATGTGTTCAGGTAGCCGTTATTGGACAGCTCTGAAACGAAATCTCTTTTGCTTATTTTTAATGTCAATAATTGCAACATTAGTTCGCGGTGGCAGCACGGGCAAGACTATTTAACGAAGACCGTTAAAAACGTAACTTTGTCTGTCCCTCATCCTACACTGTAAGAAAAGATACACCATATCTACTCAATAAAAATGAGGCAACAGATTACAAGTAATATTATTATAAATTATAAAAAGCTATACATAAGCAAGTTATCCATTTAATACATAAGCACTATACATAAGCACTTTACATAAGCAAGTTATCCATTTAATACATAATGCACTTTCTGTAAAGCTGCTTTGAGACAATGTGTATTGTGAAAAGCGCCATGCAAATAAATTTGAATTGAATTGAATAAGCACTATACATAAGCACGTTATCCATTTAATATGAGTAGATTCAAATAGAAAACAGTACAGAAATAATTATAACCTAAACAAAAATATTGAGTTGATTTGAAAAAGATAAACTCCCTAATGTGTAAATAGTACTAATAAAAATTAATTGAATTCTACATATCAATGATAGATAATTGACTAATAATCATTAATTCGCACATTGATTTGAATTTAATTAATGCAATGAATTAAATCTAAATATTCATTTCTTAGGAATAATATGGCCCAGAAAGTACAAAACTTAACAAATACTCAAATACGAATTTTATTAACAATTCACTTTTGTGCTTTCAACACATTGTAGCAGATCATTGTACACTGCAAAAAGTCTCGTTACAAGCCAGAAGATGGATCTTGCATTTCAAACCACACATTTGAAAAGGACAGAATGATGAAAAGCAGAAAAGTGTAATTTGTACGGAGTAAAAAACATTTCATACTTTGAACTCTCACTGATTTGGATAAGAGTCCAAATCAGTGCTTACTTACAAACATAGCACCCTTCAGATGTGCAATTCCCAAGCTCTGTAGAAGCTAAACATTGTAGTTGCAGTGTACATGTTGTGCTACACAGTCTCATTTTCAAGCCAGAAGTTTGCTCACGCATTTCAAACCAGAACTTTGAAAAGGACAAAATGCTGACTTCAACTATTAAAAAAAAAAGATCAATAAAGATCTTAAAGAAAAATACTCCATAATGGCATGTGCCAAAACATAAGTCATAAAAGTGCAATTTGTACAGAGTAAAATACATTTGTACTTTGAACTTACAACAATTAAAATGTCATGACATTCGTGGGACAAATCAGTGCTAACTTACAAACATAGCACTTTAAAATGTGCAATTCTCAAGCTCTGTAGAAGATGGACATTGTGTAGCACAGAAGTCTGCACTGCAATACAGTCTCATTTCAAGCCTGAGGTTTGCTCTTGAGGGACCGGACCTTGGTCCAAGAAAAGTTTTTGGAATACCTCAAAGGTGTACTTCAGCTGTCTGGGATAATCGAGATTCAGCGTGTAGGTCAAGCCAAGGAGGACAGAGGAAGCCCTTGCAATATCGCCAAGTCCTGTGATGACTTCAACACCCTCTATGACGAGTCCAGTGTTCTTTGGGTTGTTGCTTGTAGAAGCTCCCGGCTTTGGGGTCACAGTAATGGCCATTAGGACCTGTTCAAGTTCCTCCAAGTTCTCAGTGTCCTGCAACATGAAATTGTTATAGTTTCTTAGTATAAAACTGTCAGAAATATATTGCAAGCATATCACATTACTAGACAATACATTCATTATTGTTTTCATAGCTTATAAATCTATTTTATTAGATTTTATTTTCTCGCAGGCCTTTTCTCTCAAATTGTTCTTTGTTTTGTTTCCTTCTCTATTTTGATGTTTTTGTAGTCTACAAATGTTCTTCCATTGTAATGAGGGATTTATGCTGTTCTACTATTATATCCCTCTCTATGTACAGTATCTTCATCCCTCTAGTTGAGTTCAGAGATTTAGAGAATATATGACAAGGTCACAGATCTAGATCAAGCACCTACTTGAGGAATTAAGGGAATATGGTCCTTGAATTAAGGTAATGCAAATTAAGTTCACCTACGTTGAATTCTTTGATAAGATGTCCCCCTTGTTCTCCAAGGTATTCTATAAGACACCGAAGAACAACCTCTCTGGTCCTCTCAATCGAAGAGTCCTGGGGAGGAACGCAACAACTGATATTTATATATTATTTTATTCAGAGCATGCAGTTATGACAACAATATATCAGGTTTGTCTGAACCAATGTTTATATTTTTTTCAAATACATTATATCAAATATATATATATATATATATATATATATCTATCTATATATAAAATTTTATATACAAGTATATACAAATGAAATTTTTCGGAAAGCAGCACACTTTGCCTGGCTAGACAGTAAGATGTTTTTCCTGTTCAATGCACATTTCTTGGATTGACATTTGTGGTATGTGACATTTAAACTTGAATCTCCACACTAAGAAAGATCTACAGCATCAGGGAATGCTCGGAGCTTTTCAAGTCCTATCCACCAGGGTATAGGGGAAGAGGAAGACGAGGGGAACTGCTGGGCTTTTACTCCGAAGATCTCTGTAAATGAATTTCTGTTAAATTCATAAAACTTGTACAGAATGGGAATTGAGAGATGAACTGGTTTTAATGTAGGCCTCGTAATTGATGCAACTAAAAGTTCAACTTTGAAATGTATAGTGAAGTCTAAGTTAATTCTTAATATAGAAGGGGTAATTACATAAATGCATAAGTGCAGTTTGGAGTCTATGTAATAAAGAAAAAGTGACAAAGTCTTTGTTTTGTTTCGTTGTTAAGAGCATGTATACACAAATCCGCCCCGAACTCTATGGGCGCCGCCCATCTTGCCTGCCGCCATTACTGCGTGCCTGCGAAGTGTGACCCTTGCCGGTGTCTCTAATGACATTTCAATGAAAGTGGATCCTGCTCATGAAAGAAAATGTCTGGTGAAAGGGAACATTGGGTAGATGATGTCAGTGAGGTAGTGGCCAAAACTTACCGATAAAGGTAATTTATTGACAACATAATGTATTAATGTAAAAATGCGTCAGCCAAATGTAATGTAATTAAGACGTGTATTAATTGATGACAACAATAAAACCAAACGCTGTCATCACTAGCTGCGTTGCTAATATGTTCACAAGCTAGCTTCACAAGTTGCAAATAACTCAGTGTTTCCCCTAACATTGTTTTTTGGGGGGGGTTAAATACGTATCACACATGTTCTGTGTGAATAAATGGTGCAGTTGACACGCAATTTCATTTAACACGCGCGCTGAAGCACGTGTGACGCTCAAGCTGTTTATTTGGGGGTGTATGTGATTGTTCTTCTTTTTGTGGGGTGAGGGCCAAAACTGTTGTTTAACCTGTCCTGTGCATTTCATTTGTTTTGTCTAGTCTTTTGTGATAAGTCTTCTGTTGTATCAGATGTACTATATGGCACATATTAGGTTTCTGTAAGGACAAACATCTATCTATTTATAGTTGACATAGTAGTTTAATTATCTTTTTTTTTATCCGAAGCAAGCAACGAGTATTCTTGTTTGGCTTGAAGAAATCTCGGTTTATGTGTTTCATCCACTTTTGACGGACATCTTGGTTCTCCGCTCGACCAGGAACTCTGTGTAATCCGTAAACATGGGCAGTCAATGTGCAACAGAGGTTCGTGAATTTCACAAACGGTTTTATTCCAGGCCTGTAGTTTTGTGCTGTTGTTAAAACAGCCAACCACACAGCACGCTATTCCCGGCATCACTGGACAGCATACGTACTAAAAAATTTGTAAATTCGTACAGCTAACATCTGCTACAGCCGCCCATGGGACCAACACGCTACTTCCTTAGCAGCAAGGCACGCAGTAATGGCGTAAATTTTGAGATCGCAATAGACGTGAAGGGCTATAATGTGTTAAGAGCACACCCAGGTTCCTAACCGACGACGAGGACTCGACAGAGCAGCCATCAAGTGTTAGACAGTATTCTAGGTTATTACGTGTGGAAGTTTTTTGTCCTATAATTACAATCTTTGTTTTTTTCAGAATTTAGTAGTAGGAAAATACTAGTCATCCAATTTTTTATATCAGTTATGCATTCCGTTAATTTTGTGAATTGGTAAGTTATCAGCATAACAGTGAAAAATAATGCCATGCTTACTAATGATATCACCTAATGGTAGCATGTACAAAGTGAACAGCAACGGTCCTAGTACTGAGCCTTGTGGTACGCCATACTGAACTTTTGATCGATAAGACATCTCTTCATTTACTGCTACAAACCTATAACGGTCAGATAAGTATGATTTAAACCATGCTAGTGCTATTCCAATCTGGACTAAAAACACATCTCTTCGGCCTAGTATACACATAACACACTATAGACTTCTATAATTCAATGTTAGGCTGCATAGTTTAGATCAGCTGGAACCGGGAACACTCCCCATATTTCCTGATGTACTCGTTACATCATAAGAAGGATGGCATCTACGCTAATATTAGTCTCTCTGTTTATCCCGAGGTTTGCCGCAACCCGCGGGATCCAGGCCGTATCCAGATCTGATGAAGGACCTTTGCCTGGACATGACGACAACGCAGTCCAGAAGTGTCAACCAGTCCCTTCCCTGTTACTGAAGTCAGCCGGATCCCGGCCGTTTCCAGATCAGATGGTGGACCTGCACCTGGACCCGTCCATGACGCATCCTTCATCAGCCCTGTGAAGGCCCAATCGACACGACAGCCATCGGCACTGATCCTCAACAATCTCGTCTGCATACCGGCGTGATGACTCCGACTTCCAACCAGATGAACTGCATAATATGTGACCCGATCTGGCGAAATGAGTCGGAAGTCGCAACGTTCAATTTTAAGATATGGGCCGATTATGTGGAAAAACAATGAAATAATATTTCAAAAAAATTTGTGCTAATTTCAAAGAACAGACATTCAAAAATAATCTCCCAAAGTTTCGTAGTCCAGATAATTGAGTAAAAGTATTTAAATTACTATTAAAGTTTACAAAGTTTTACTAAATTCGCTGGAAATGAACATTGCTTTTCTCAGCTTCTATCTCACTTCTGAGCATTTTTCGGGTATCCCCTGAAGCGTCACTATCTCACTTAGAAATGCTGATCATTTGTCGATGGGAAGCCGTTTCGAAAGACCAGCATGCGATTGATCCAGCCACCCTCCTGTCAGACTCGCAGCGAGCGCTCTGTGTAATAAACAAGCTAGCAGATCTCCTCAAAAAGATTAAATATTATTAATTTGAGAAATGTCGGTGTCAAAAGAGAGCAAAGTTGCCAAAGCGTCATCAAGTCCCCTGGCCATTCATTGGACACTGAGTCCGCATTTTTTTCGTATGCGTTTTTTCGTATTGATTCGGTGGCTCCGAATTGTCAAAACACCATTCAAACTGCTTGCTACGGATGCGAAAAACGTACGATTTTTTTATATAACGGATTAAAGTTTCGTAGACAGTGTGCAAGCGTGATTGACATAACGTGAGGTTTATTTATTTTTTAACGTGGGAAAATTTCGGATGCGAATTTCAGACTTAGGGTGCAATGGCCTTTATCTGTACAAAAATATCTGTGAGATTTGCCTAAAACCGCCAGTTGAGAAAGTAAGTTGTCCCTCGCCCTGCCCAGCTTAGAAGAGAAGAGCTGAACGGTGAATTTAATGTCAAATTTGAATCTGAGTGAAGTGTATTTACCGTGTATGGATGTGATGTGAGTGAGTGCAAATGTGAATGAGTGTAGCTATTTATCTGCAAGGAGAATCCATTACAATGTGTTTGATTAACCCAATATTTAACTGTTGGTAAATCCGTTATAAATTTGTTACACTGTTATTGTCAACTAGCCTACACAAAGATATGATTGCATAGACTAGCATTATTTGATCTCTGTTTCCTTGTCTCTCTGCCTCTCTCACTTTCTCTTACACACACACACACACACACACACACACACACACACACACACACACACACACACACACACACACACACACACACACACACACACACACACACACACACACACACACACACACACACACACACACCTCTCTCTCAAGCAAAAATGTAGCACCTCTGTTCAATCTTTCTGTTTTGGTACATTTTTGTAAAAGGTACTTTTAAATTATTTATTCAAATAAAAACTTTAAAATAATTTGAGCTTCAGCCTGGTTTAAATGCAATGGATTTTGAAAGGTATCAACAAAAAGCGGGCAAAAAACTTCTAAAGCGATTTTCTCAGGATTTCAATTGGAAAAACAGGGCGGACGACCATAATTCATATGTGTATATCTTTACAACCATTCAAGGTATGACTTTGACTAGGATATCATTTGAAAGCTTATGGTCTCCTCTTTCCATTAATACTAAAATCTCAATTTTGAAATTTAGGTCACTGACTCATTTTGCTGGATCAGGTCACATATAATGTTCTGATCCAATCTGACCTCTGACCTGTAATGCTGCCTGGATCATAAACAGCCCAGCTGGCATTCGACTGTCGTTAAATGTTGTTGAATTAATGTCAGTTTATGAAAAAACATTAATTCAACGTCAAAACAACGTTGAAGACCAAATAGTTGAAGTGGTGTTGTTAACTCACTACGGATTCAACATAAAAATATTTAACAAATTTGAGTTGTACGTCAAATCAACATTATTTTTACAACCATGACTTTTAAAAATTTTGTTGAAATATGTCAGTAGAAAAATAAAGTTGTTCCAACATCGAAACAATGCTGATCAATTAACTGTTGAAAAAGTGTTGATACTTGAATAATGATACAACGGCGTACTTTGAGAGCAACCCCAGTCTGATTGACAGGGCTCTCAAGTTTTAAAGACAGGCAAGACTGTTGGCTAAGTTACAGACACTCATGAAAAACTGATGCCAATTACCTGGGAAACATTCTCTAACAACAGTCAAGTTGTCATTGTTTGTGTCAAACAATTTGTGAATTTTTTGTAACATTAAAGAAGGAGATCAAGATCATGACTTTTCTTGAATCTTACCCAGATACAATAGTGCTATTTTCGGATTGGCTATTTTGTAACCCCTTTCTTTTTTTTGATTGGCTGATAAGTGTCAGGCTCGACTAAGAACTCTAGGGGAGACACGCTTGATTCCTGCCGGTTCTATATTGAGAGCGGTGCGGCCCGAGAAATTTTGGGCGCTGCGGCATATTAAATATATTATAAATAGTTTTTCAGCGTGAGAAATACAATGTGTGGTGGGAGTGGATGACAAAAGACCGAATGACACTCACGCTCAATGCGTGACACTTGAGAGATCATTTTGAAACATCGTTCAATACAAGGGCTTGATTGGAGGACGGCGGTTGTCCATCACACAAAGGCGGCGACTAGAACTGGATTCATATACTGTCATGCACTCCCCCCACACACCCACTTACTCGGTCTCTGCTACATTTTAATAATGAACTTGATTGCAATATAATATTCTAATATAAACCTGTTTTACCATGGCAGAACTATGACAAATAAAATGATGGCCATAATGAGCCTCGGAGGAAGAAGTGGGAAGGTTGCCTTCATGAAGACCCGTCTCTACAAGATAATCTGTGGTGAGTTTGCTTTAACATAGTAGTTGTGTAACAATGTTTTAAATAATTGAATATAGTAAGCAGAATAATAATTCATAAGAAAAATAATTTGGTTGGAGGACTCTACCGAGCATGCTCTAATATTATATATAATACTCCATTCTGGGCTCTAGACTAACTTCTCTACTGGCAGCACTGGTTACTACCAACTGCCTTTTGTTGCTCGCCCAAGCACATGATTATCAATGACCTTGCACATTGATAAATGCTAATTTATATACTTGAAACATTGGCAATGCCACAAATGCATACTCAGGAGTTCTTGTTACCAAATTTTGTCTTTGGTAAGGACAAAGTATGTTTGGTTGCATTTATTCTTAGTGAGAAGAGCTGGTAGAAGCTTGATGTTCATACATCTGCCAGTTTGACATCCCCTAACCCTTGACAACAGTCTGAAAATGGTGTTCAGTGGCATGGAACCTTACGCAGAATTGAACTTTGTCCAACTATACTCAACAACACCTCACTGTCATGTTGGAAAAGTAGCAAAACATCCTGTCAGTAGGGTAATGACTACTTGCGGTCTTCATAATCCGCAACACAGCCAATCCCTGCTGAAGCAGGCTAAGGATTACGTTGACTGCATGCGGGACCTTGCTGGCAAAACAAATTGCCGTGTATACGCAAGAATGGAGGCAGTCTTTCTGCTAAAGGAGAACCTTCCTGAAATTTTGGAAGCACGTCATTTCTATGACGAAGCGGACATCTACAACCTTCTCGAAGACTATCCTATGGTCCTTGTCTTCAAAGACAATCCAAAAAATTGGGACTGCGGCATGTCATCAACCCTGTCACGGAATGCCTCACTCAAAGCCTGTACAATCTCTTGACAGAATGCAAAGGACAGGGAGGTTACACCAACAGTTGGACTGCCTTCCAGCTCGAGTTAGCTCTAGAAGAGCTTTTCTTTGGGAAACCTTACAGGAGAACTTCAGTGCAGTTCTCTGTTAGTTTGGGAACAAACTAACCCTAACAGCCTCACCAAAAGGAGTGGATTGTCTCCAGCGGGGAGTGCGAGCGTGGGAGAATATCCACCACCACTCAGCACATGGTTCAATGACCAACTACAACAAATGAGAGTGATGAGGATTCCCATTTACAGATTCCCTGAAGGCCCCGCCACTCGTCGTTAAAGAATCGCTCGTGCAAGTCCTTCTGAGTGACTTGCACGAATGAAATGATCAAATACCAACAAATTCGCTTAAAGACAAGACCCCCCCTTTGTTTGGAAATTTGATCGGGTGCAGGACAGTAACCGACTTCAGCAAAGACCTGGCTTTTAAGTACCCGCACACCTTTAAAAGGGCTCTCCAACTTGTTGAGGCGGCGGGTCAGGAGGTCAAGATGTGCCTGCAGCTGGCCCTTTCAAAATTTAAGTTATTTCTGGCAATTGTGTTCTGGGATGAGAACCGACACCCAAAGGCCAAATGGAACAAAAAGGATTACGTCGAGCTGTATGTTGAAACTGAGATGCCATCGTCAGAAGCTCAGGCAGCTGCCCTAATTGGGGACATCTGTGCAGGTATGGAAAGAGGCAATCTCACCTATGGCAAAAACCTGCAAACGTCCAAGGAGAGGGGCATGCCATAGCTACATCCATGCCTGCAAAGACTTCCAAAAAACCTGACAAAGGATCAAAAAATCTCAATCCTAACTTTTTTAAGTTCAATCGCACTCATTCAGGATGGGGATTTTGTTTTATTTTCATCAATTGGGTCCCTCATGAGCCAGCTCCCAATGAGCCAGCGGCAGCTGCAGCAGGCACACCTGCTATCTCCACTAATTCTCCTACACTCTCCACGTGTGAACCGGCTCCATGAATCGGTCCCATACAAGGTCCCCAAAATTCAAGCCAATACAAATAAGCGTCCCCCAACGGTTCAAAACCCCCCCAAAACACAAGAAGAACCAGAAGAAAAAGAAAGTCAAGCAGAAGAAGAGGAAGAGCAACTGGTTGAAAGGGTGGAGACCACAACTATTCCTGCAAACATCCTTGGGAGGTGGACGGCTGAAGAGGTGGAACTAGTGATGGCTCACCCCGAATTGACACATGCTGAGGCTTACAGAACATACCTCAACACATGTAAAGAAATGGCCCGCCCAGTGAGAACCTTTCAGGCATTCAAAAAGAAGAGACAAAGACAACGATAGGTAAACATTTTTTATTCCACTTTATTTCATATCATTTAATTCAAGCAAAAAGCACTATATTTTTTTTTACTTATCCACAACTTCCCTTGTTATTAAGAATCATGGACCACCTGGTAACTGGATGACCACATCTCCAGAGGAAGTCGAAAAGTTCTTTTTTTGTTCCTGTTCGACGTTCAACGATTTTTTGGTTTATCATTTATTTAATCAAGCACCAGCACTTTAGATAATTTTTTTTTTTTACAATTTTAATTTTGTTAAATAAAGTTACTCAACATTTATCTAATCAAGCACCAGCACTTAAGTTTACTTTATTTTTTTACTATTTTAATTTTGTTCAATAAATAATGTTACTTGATCGTAACTCTTGTGTGATGTCAAATTATTTTCAATACACCCACAAAAAACACAAGTCCCACCCAAATAAAACACAAGTCCCACCCACAACAACACAAATCCCACCCAAAAAAATAAAAGTCCCACCCACCCAAATAAAACAAATCCTACCCACCCAAAAAACACAAGTCCTACCCAAAAAACAAAAGTCCCACAAAAAAAAAAAACAGGTCCGACCCAAAAAAAACACAAGTCCCACCCACCCAAAAAACACAAGTCACACCAAAAAAAAAACACAAGTCCCACAAAAAGTCCCACCCACCCAAAAAACACAAGTCCCACCTCCAAAAAACACAAGTCCCCCCCCCCAAAAAAAACACAAGTCCCACCCCCAAGATCTGGGTAAGTTTTGGGAAAGATCTGGGTGAGTTTTTGGAAAGATCTGGGTGAGTTTTTGGAAAGATCTGGGCAAGTTTTTGGAAAGATCTGGGTGAGTTTTTGGAAAGATCTGGGTGAGTTTTTGGAAAGATCTGGGCAAGTTTTTGGAAAGATCTGGGTGAGTTTTTGGAAAGATCTGGGTGAGTTTTTGGAAAGATTAAAAAAAAACACAAGTCCCTCCCCAAAAAAACACAAGTCCCATCCACCCAAAAAAAACACAAATCCCACCCACCCAAAAAACACAAGTCCCTCCCCCCTCTCTATGGGCGGGGTTTCAGCTCTCTAGGTGCAATAATAAGGGGGGGTGACATACCATATCTCAGTCTCTGGTGGCGCTAGAGCTCCCAAACCACGTGCAATCGACTCCCCGCCCCCCAATTAGTAAATGGGCGGGGTTTCAGCTCTCTAGATGCAATAATAAGGGGGTGACATACCATAAATCGGTCCCTGGTGGCGCTAGAACTCCCAAACAAGTGCATTCGACTCCCCGCCCCCTAATTAGTATATGGGCGGAGTTTCAGCTCTCTAGGACCTATATAACTCGAGATATAGGGGGGGTGGGTGACAAAACTAGGGGGTGACACATTCGCATTTTTTTGTGTTGCGTGTGCACAAAAGTTGATATTGCAAAATATTTTAATTTGAGAAGTTAGTATTTGCTAATACGGATCTGTCCCCCCTCCCCTTCCCTCATCAGACGCTGTCTTGAGCTCATTTGATACAACTACAACAAAAGTAGACGAATACATGGTCAAATACTTGAAATATGCACCAGAGAGGATGGGTGGCGGTGGCAGAAAGAAGTAACAAGAAGGGAAGATTTAGCCAGCCGTGTTCAATGTTGCCCAGTGTTTGGGCCGTTTTTCTAAAGGTTAAAGTCCGACACGTGTAAAATTATGTTGTGTGAAATGTTGGCACACTTGCAGCCATGTAATAAAGCATGTTTCTTACGTCAGTGAAATGTCTTTATTAATCTTCTTCCTGGTCTTGCAATTGGCTTCTTCCTAGCTAACTGTGCGTGTCGGCAAACTTAGTTTTTATGTATCCATTTCAAGGTGTTTGGTGTTACTGTAGAACACATCAATACTTTAGTGATAACAGTTTAACAAAATAAACTATGTTGAAAAGCAGGACTTTATAGTGACGTTGAAATTTCAACGTTGATTGGATTTGCAAAATCTAAACTAAAATCAATATTGATTTAATGTTGGCGAATTAACCTATGTTGAGAAACGTGACGTTGGAATGACGTTGCTATTTCAACGTTGATTAGATTTGCAAAATCTAAACAAAATTCAATGGTTATCCAACACTGGCACCTGACGTTGATTCAACAGTGACTTGACGTTAAAATGCCAGCTGGGAGACACTGTTCGCTCGTTGGAACTGGCCCCCCGACTGAGCCTGGGTTCTCCAAAGGTTTTTTCTCCATTCTGTCACTGATTGAGTTTTGGTTCCTTGCCACTGTCGCCTTGGCTTTTGGCTTGCTTAGTTGGGGACATTTAATATTCAACAATATTATTGATCCGCCTCACTTAAGGTGGACGATGATGCAATTTCCTTCTAGAAATAAACTTTGTTGTATTATTTTCATGTTATCACTGTGAAGATGCTTTGATACAATCTATATTGTAAAAAGCGCTATATAAATAAAGGTGACTTAACTTGACACAATCAAACTGAATCAAATTGAAACTTGCCAGCCCCGAAAAGTTATTAAAGACATCGTTAAAATAGTCCAAGTGACTACAGTGGCTCAATCTTAAGTTTATCAAACGACGAGAATACTTTTTGTGTGCAAAAAACACACAAAAATAAAGACTTTATTTTCCTTTCCTTTTCCTTATTCATTTCCTTCTCTGTGGGCCTCGAGTCAGTTCACTAGTATAATGGCGTAAGCTTCTGTTGTTGTACGTCACACGCATCACCCACATGACCAGTGTCGGCCAATAGTGAGCCTACGTGTGACGTAGCTCTACGCAATCATACTAAGTTAACTGACTAGAGGCCCATAGAGAAGGAAATGAATAGTTGAAATAAAGTCAATTATTTTTGTTTGTTTTCGCGCACAAAAAGTATTCTCGTCGCTTGATAAACTTAAGATTGAGCCACTTGGACAAAAGATGCTTTCCAACAGGTGTTTTACCATTCGTTGTAAAACTGTGGACCTATTTTTCCTACGCCTCACAAACGGACATTCTTCCAAAAACTACAATAAAACCTGTTGGAAAGCATCTTTTGCAGTGATTTTTGCGTGAGCATATCAGTGAACACCCCAGACCACTCGTTGAGTTTCACGACTTTGTAAACTAAAGTTTAATGCGTTTATATGAATGATTGTTCCAGTGCACCTATGAAACCACTGTATAGGTGGGGGGGTAAAATTCTCGGGACAGCAGCATGTGTCCAAATTTTAATCTTAACCGTTCGATTTAATCAGAAACAATCTTAAAACAGGGCTTTACTTGTAAAACGCCGAACTTACCCTTTAAACTTAACTTCTAACAGACCTATAATTAAAAAACACACAATTACAGTTTTTGCCCGTTGCTTGAACACTATAGACCCATGCTTAGACTAAAGTAACACACCCGAGGCTTTTGTTACCATACCTCAAACATGTTAACCATACCTTAAACAAAAGCGCTGCTTTGCACTCTAGTTGCAATTCTGCAACACACTTACCCCTTTATGCAACACACTTGGTCCTGCATACTACACTCTATTTCATACATAAGACATTTCGTTCAAAAATTAAATCTCAGGGTGCCATTTGGAAAACACATCTTTCCAAAATACAAAACACATCAGGCAATTGCAACCACTCAAATACACACCTGAAGGAACTTACTTGCAAAACTGAACACCAATCAGCCAGCTACAAAAAGCCCTCAGTTTAGCCATTTCAAGAACTTTGCAAGCATGGATGGAGGGATAGCAAGAGGAGGAGGAAGAGGAGGAGGAGGAAGAGGAGGAGGAGGAAGAGGAGGAGGACAAGGTCAAGGTCGAAGAGCCCATGCACGGACCCCTATTTCTGATGATATAAGAGCAACTTTGGTGGACCATGTCATCAACCATGGCCTGAATATGAGGGAGGCTGGGCAGAGCGTCATCTCACATCTATGCCGCTTCACAGAGGCATCTGTAATAAGAATATTCCGACTAGAAAACCGGTATGTCTTCACCTCTCTACCTTCTACTCTACTCAGATGGTATTTACAGAAGTATATCACATTACCACATCATGAGTACAGGGTATTGCAGGGTGCTAATGCTCCTTTTGCAGCCAAAGTGGTAGTTTTTGTGAATCATACCATGATTACTTCCAGTATATTGAGACGTTTCAGTACAGTGGATGATACAGTATATACTATAATGTAAGAAAAGAAGCAAACCGATGACAATTTGTGGTTGTATTTCTCTAGAATGACTAGAAGACCTTCTGGGGGAAGACGCCAACACCTGTTAACACAACAGCAGGAACTTGCCATTGTGGACTTAGTGAGGGCAGACAATGCCATCCGTCTCCACCAGCTACGACAGAAAATACTTGCAGACAGGCAAGGGTTCAACAACATAAACCATGTGAGCATCACCACCATCAGACGCATCTTGGGAAAGCACAACATCACCATGAAGCAGGTCTACAGGGTCCCATTTGAGAGGAAAAGTGTCAGGGTCAAAGGACTTCGAGCTGAATATGTACGGGTAAGTGTAACTGTCCTTTACATTTACAATACAGTATTGGTGAAATCCAGTAGCAGCTGAATATGTACCATATCAGTACCGCATGGATCCATGGGATAATGTCAGTTTCCATCGGACTGCTCTGGTCCAGGCCTGGTTCACCAACCACAATCAATTTGAAGTGGTATACTTGCCCCCTTACTCACCATTTTTAAACCCTATAAAGGAATTCTTTTCAGCTTGGAGATGGCGTGTAAAAAATATATAAAACACTTTCATTAATGTTTAATAAAAGACAAGACAAATATGCTTACTACTTTGAGTTTTATTTAAATTGTTCTTTGTAAAGAAAAGCCAGCGATAATGATCTTTTGCCTGCTATAAGATATATTATGCAAAGTCAGCAGTAGTACTCTGTGTGAAATAATATATTAGCACTTACTCTGAAGTTTCTATGAAGCTACTCTATCTCTAGTGCCAGTTTTTAGGTGTTCAAGCACGAAGTGCTGAAAACCTATTGTAATTGCTATTTGAAAAAAAATCCCATAAAACGCATCGTGCAGCCCAAACCGTAAGGCCTAGAGAATTGAAACTCGGCCAGATGGTAGGCCACACTTTTGGGGAGAACCTATCAGAGTATGACCCCGATTGGCCCACAGGTGGCGCTACAGCAACCAAAAGTACTAAATTGTGCATAACTCATAGACCATTTGTCCTAGCCTCAAGCTTTTTACACCACTGTGATCCCTGGCTCAAGACGGACAATATGTATATCTTGTTAATAAACCGATTTCGATTTAAGCAAAAAAATAAAGTTATGTCGGATTTTGTCCAAAACCTAAATTTGCGAACTAGTCCCTGGTTTTTCGCCCGATCGGAATTAAACCAGTCTAGGCCTATTCTCTGGACTCTCTAGATCAATAATTATCGAAAAAAAGTTAAAATTTTGCAATTGGGTGGCTGTAACAGAGTCATTTAGAAAAGGGGCGTGGCA
Source organism: Siphateles boraxobius (assembly GCF_051911475.1). Lineage (NCBI taxonomy): Eukaryota > Metazoa > Chordata > Actinopteri > Cypriniformes > Leuciscidae > Siphateles > Siphateles boraxobius. Next base: position 10,985,639 of record NW_027509188.1, read on the forward strand.
AAATACACTCAAATGCCTTTAAATCATAAATAAAAAATCAGAACTTCACAAAAATTGATGAGCATATGTGTCATAACAAGGTGAAGAAGCATGCAAAGTTTCATGGAGATCGGACCATAGGTGGGGCTATAACTGTCAAAAAGGTCTCATTATTAGGTGTTCAAGCACGAAGTGCTGAAAACCTATTGTAATTGCTATTTGAAAAAAAAAAATCCCATAAAACGCATCGTGCAGCCCAAACCGTAAGGTCTAGAGACTTGAAACTCGGCCAGATGGTAGGCCACACTTTTGGGGAGAACCTATCAGAGTATGACCCCGATTGGCTCATAGGTGGCGCTACAGCAACCAAAAGTACTAAATTGCGCATAACTCATAGACCGTTGGTCCTAAGTGGCACTATAACTGTTAAAAAGCTTCAAAACCATATATTTCCTTAAATTGCCTGTATTAGCTGTAAATGGTCTTTTCCATCTATGATCATATAATGTTCATATCATAATGTTTAAAACCATCATAAATCATTATAGAATGTGGCATATCATGGTAAATCATCCTATTACATCGTAAATCAAGGTAAACTAAGATAAATCATGGTAAACTATGGTGAATCATGCTAGAATCATATTAAATCATACTACAATGTGTTGGTGAACGCATACTACAAATCATGGTGAATTATACTAGAACTTGGTATATCATGGTAAACTATGGTAAAGCATGCTAGATTCATGGTAAATCATACTGGAACATGGTAAATCATGATAAATCACACAAAAATTTGGTATATTATGGTAAATCATGCTAAAACATGGCGGATTCCATCTATGATGTCAGTGGTTAAATGCTTGCTACATAAAACTTAATGTCTTTTGATGCTTTTCAGCTTAACTGCCTTGACTGCTTGAACACCGCTAAATGCTGCTAGCAGCTTTAATTTTTTATCTTTAAGTTGTCAAGTATACAGTACTCTATATGCAAAATGCTCTATTTTCTAGGGGTGGGGTGGGGGGTAAACCTGTCAACACATGGCTTATGCATCAAAAATTAAAAGGAAAATACAACACTGCCCACCTCTGCATCACTGCTTTGTGCAGACTCTTCTGTAGATGTGGACTCCTGCAACTCATATTGCATTCAGAAATAATAGGTACCCAAGTGTAAATTAAGTAAAGTTATTTATGCACTTAAAGGTACCTGAGAGGGTTTCTTCACTGTCCTGTGCATTGGGGAAAAATGGGCATTACAAAAATGTTGTACTTTCTTCCCTTTTGATGTAACGCTAGAAAAAGTCTCACTGCACAGTCACACATGTACAATTTCACAAGTCAAAGCAATTCATTACTACTCAAGGTTTAACAGTTGATGTGACTGGACAGCCATTTGGATTATAGGCCAACTTAATTTAATGCAGCAACAAATTATTTAGCAGTGTACTATGATCATTTAAAGTTCATTTACCAGCAGTGAAGGTGTTCTGCTCCTGGCTTCTGGCTGTGGGTCTGAGGAAGAGCTGAACCCAGGGATGCCCTCCACAATGGGTCGTTCACATTCAACCCAAGGGCCAGCTCTTCTGCCAGGGTATAATGTGGGGGTGCAGGACCACCAGCTGTTTGTTTTTCTTTTCTTTTTTTTTCTCAGCCTTTTTCTTGGTTGCTTTTATAAATAGGCAAACATTTATTGACAGTGCCTTTTTAAAAGAGACTATAGTATAAGTAGTACAAAATACCATTAGCAGTGAAATAAATGCAATATCTGCCAAATACAGATATGTCAGACACATTTTCATTCAATACTTTACTGCTTCATACAACATCTGTTTGAACAAGAATAAAGTTCAAAATTAGCCTATATCAATGAAGTGGAGTCAACGTTTTTTGATCAGTTTTATTTTGATAAACATGACACAATATAACATCGCGACTACATGAAAAGACAGTTTACTGTTATAAAAAACTGATATGAGCTTTAGTGGAACTAAAGGAGTGAGAATTAACATGAAGCACACGTGATCGTTGTCATCGCGGTGAATCCGGCGAATTGTGTAACAGCTGTGACATCATCAGAGCTTGCGCGCTGGCTGAGTCCTCCGGCTACTCTCGAATCGCTCTCGCGGTATTTTTATGGCATATGTCACAGTCATGTGGCGTCAGCGCTGCATCAAGTCGGACAAAATTTCTAACCGGCATGCACTGTTTCAAGTCAGCCGCCGATCGGTTTGCGCACAGCTGCAAGAAGTCGAACACACCTAATGTTTATACTATCGGTACATATCCCCTTTTAAAACAGCGCATGCACGCGCAATTATCTCAGATAACTCAATCCAGCTATACTAATCATAATCAGCAGGTGTGTTCGAAGAACCTCAGCCGGACCATGATGAGCACGATGATATTATCTTGGATGTCTCGGATGTTTTAAGCAACGTACGAAGAACAGGCCCCAGATCTCAAGAGGCGCTCTAGAGACTGCGGTCTTTAGCCTCCTGAAAGATTGTGTATTTTTAGTTAACTTTAGTCAGATTCATTGACATGTTACTGTGCCTAAGATATAATCAACTCTATCTGTGCCTGTAAAGGTGTGAACCAAATGGCCCACAGAAACTGATTGGTGTGAATGACAAAGAATCAGCATTGCTCAGAGTGGATTAGCAAGTTAGATCGATCTCCTGTGGGAGGTCTTAACAGGTGTCTATTGTTTGTAGCCCATAGGCTTTGTCTTCATGAATAAAGTTCTGTCTCACAGACAGAACTTTGGGTTAAGATTGTTGAAGAGCGACATGCTAACATCGCTGGTGAAGGACTGCTACACTACAAACCTTCAATAAATTCTTCTCCCCACAAGAACTCTGCTCAAGATTACTAATTTATAAATCTATAGATTTATTGTTCATCTCTGTGTGACAAGTATTCGCTGAGTTTTGTTTAGTTTTTGTGAAGCGCTACAGAAAAAGAGACAGTTCACAGAGACAGTTTGTTTTCTTTATTTTACAAAAGCACAATGTTATGTTTTGACTGTAAGTGGACTCTAAAATAATAAAAGAAGACCCTTTTTATCTGAAAGACCATAAATGTTAGAGTATTGTAGGTAGACTTCTCTACTACGTGAAAACAAAAAAACAGCAGAATGCTCTGCCGTGTTACTCAACCACAGAGGGTCCAGGTGTCCTTTTTGGTGTCCGTTTAGAAAAATGTTCCACACTTCTTGAGTGAATTTCCAAGTGGCAATTAAGGGATACTTTATGTTTGAAACTCTTTCCACACTGATCACATGTGAAGGGCCTCTCTCCATTGTGAATTATCATGTGTTTTTTAAGGTTTCCTTGATCAGAGAAGCTCTTTCCACACAATGTGCAGGTAAAAGGCTTCTCTCCAGTGTGAATTCTCATGTGGCCGTCAAGATGTTCTTTTTGAGTGAAACTCTTTCCACACTGTTGACAGGTAAAAGGCTTCTCTCCGGTGTGAATTCTCATGTGTCTTTTAAGGTTTCCTTGACCAGAGAAGCTCTTTCCACACAATTTACAGGTAAAAGGCTTCTCTCCAGTGTGTATTCTCATGTGGCCTTTAAGGTGATTTCTACCTTTGAAGCTCTTTCCACACAATTTGCAGGGAAAAGGCTTCTCTTCAGTGTGAATTCTCATGTGTTTTTTAAGGTTTCCTTTTCCAGCAAAGCTCATTCCACACTGTGTGCAGGTAAAAGGCTTCTCTCCAGTGTGAATATTCATGTGGGTTTTAAGGTATCCTTTTTCAGCAAAGCTTTTTCCGCACTGTTCACAGGTAAAATGCTTCTCTCCAGTGTGAATACTCATGTGGCCTTTAAGGTGATATCTATCATTGAAGCTCTTTCCACACAATTTGCAGGGAAAAGGCTTCTCTCCAGTGTGAATACTCATGTGTTTTTTAAGGTTTCCTTTTTCAGCAAAGCTCTTGCCACACCGTTTGCAGGTAAAAGGCTTCTCTCCAGTGTGAATATTCATGTGGGCTTTAAGGTATCCTTTTTCAGTAAAGCTCTTGCCACACTGTTTGCAGGTAAAAGGCTTCTCTCCAGTGTGAATTCTCATGTGGCCTTTAAGGTAATAGCTACCATTGAAGCTCTTTCCACACTGTTGGCAGCTGTAAGGCTTCTCTCCAGTGTGAATGTTTACATGCCTGTTAAGGCTGGTTTTGTTGGTGAAATTCTTTCCACAGTGACTACATCTGTATCGCTTTGCTCCAGTATGAATTTTCACGTGGAATTTAAGGTGCTGTTTTTCAGTGAAACTCGTTTTTTGTGAGGAAATCTTTTCAGTCTGTGAGCAACTAAAAGAGTATTCTCCATTTATGAAATCATGATGTTTCCCATACTGATCTTTCTCTTCCATTTCATTTAGTTCTTGACTCTCCACTTTCATTGCCATCAGATCTAAAATAGACAAATACAAGTTAACCCCAGTTTAATGGCACAACAACAACATACATCAAAACATACACATTTAAGGCATTAAAAACAAACACATGTATGCTAGATCCTATACCCACTAAGCTACTGAAAGAGGTGGTTCAGAAAATTCTCTCCATATTCGTAACCCTTTTCTTACTATAGGACACATTCCAAACTCTTTTTTTTTTCATCATGTTTGAATTCTGTGTGTTCAGGAAACCGCCAAAGGTATTACGGAAGTTGTTTGGAATGTGAATAATGCACTGGTTAAACGCAAAAGTCACTATTCTAATAATGTGCTTTAGACTATGAAAGTTCTCCAAGGAGAAAGTTCTGTTTCCAGTCCTGAACTTTCTCTTCCATTTAATTTAGTTCTTGACTCTCAAGATACAAATACAAGTTATCCCCAGTTTAATGGCACCAAAAAACAAACAAAGAAATTGACACATTTAAAGCATAAATACTAAAACATGTATGCTAGATCCTATACCCACTAAGCAACTGAAAGAGTTCTTACCTGTAATCTTAGAAATGTTTCTCATTATTCATAACCCTTTGCTTCCTTTAGAACACATTCCAAAATCTTTTTCCACTGCCAAATGTATTATGGAAGTGATTTGGAATGTGAGTAATGCACTGGTAAAACATTTGGAATGTGAGTAATGCACTGGTAAAACATTTAAGTCACTGTTTGTATCATTGCAAACATGAGCTTTTAAGACTATGAAAGTGAGTTCCACAAGGCGAAAGAAGGGGGGACCAAACTGTGTGTGCCACCTTTGCTGTCAACAGCCAATCACAGCACTGGAAGTGAAAAGCAGCAAATTGCAATCCTCCTCATCGGACGGGGATAAACGTTCCCTTTAATAAGACATTCCCCGAGTCTCCGGTCCATCCATTACGATGATAACAGACTAGGATATGACGGTGAAGAAATTTTCCCACCAGTTAATCGCCGTGTGTCAACACCAGTAACACCGGTGCATTCATAACAGTGCAGATCAGAGTGAGCATTTTCAATTAAAGGGATACTTCAGGATTTAGCATTAAGCTTTGTATTAGTAGAAAACCTGTAGCATTTTCGAATTACCATGCTTTCCACCCATATCCCCCTGAGATTTATGTATTTTTTGTCAGGAAAAAATCCTCTGAAATCATAATTTTGCGTCATCGGAGGATTTTTTGGCCAGAGGCTAAAGACTACAGTCAGTAGTAGGGGCTATCCTGCATGTTCTCAACCCGCCCATAGAGGGTGGGATCTCACTCACAGAATGCCCACATAGTGTCAGCCATGTTTTTTTTGGAAGCTAAGCTAGCAGGCTCTTGTTCTGTGGAGAAAGCTGAGTAGTAGGGGTTACCATCCTCTTTTTCCCGGACATGTCAGGCCATTGATGAAAATAATCTCACATTTCTTCTACATAAATGACCAATTTAAATATACATTCATCTTTCCAGAGGTGAAGTATCCCTTTAATTCCTGAGCTTCCATAGGAATTAACTAAAAATCCTCACTCTGCTCCACGTCAGTGGCCACACACCGTTATGAATGCCCGTGAGGCCATGCGCAGTGTACTTTCGAATTAGTGCCAATTCAGGGCCGACAATTGCTTGAATGGTGGGTTCATATATATATATATATATATATATGTATATATACACACACACACACAAACACACACCCACCTAAAGTATTATTAGGAACACCACACTAATACTGTGTTTGACCCCCTTTCGCCTTCAGAACTGGCTTAATTCTACGTGGCATTGATTCAACAAGGTGCTGAAAGCATTCTTTAGAAATGTTGGCCCATATTGATAGGATAGTATCTTACAGTTGATGGAGATTTGTGGGATGCACTTCCAGGGCACGAAGCTCCTGTTCTACTACATCCCAAAGATGCTCTATTGGGTTGAGATCTGGTGACTGTGGGGGCCATTTTAGTACAGTTAACTCATTGTCATGTTCAAGAAACCAATTTGATATGATTCGAGCTTTGTGACATGGTGCATTATCCTGCTCGAAGTAGCCATCAGAGGATGGGTACATGGTGGCCATAAAGGGATGGACATGGTCAGAAACAGTGCTCAGGTAGGCCGTGGCATTTAAACAATGCCCAATTGTCACTAAGGGGCCTAATGGTGCGTTCACACCGGACGTGAATAGAGCGTCTAGCGTGAGTGATTTCAATGATAAGTCAATGCAAAGGCGTGTTATGCGCGTTAAAAATTCCTGCGGCGCGAATGAGGCGTAGAGCGCGGCGCGGTAGACGCGAATTCGCCTCATTCGCGCGTCAAGTTCACGCGAATAGCGCGAATTGAGCGCCTGGCACGTTCCGCGCAAATTATTTAATTCGTGCTTTTTGTGCATTCACGCGTTTGACGCGAATTCGCGTCTGCCGCAGAGTTGAAAAATCTGAACTTCTGCGTCAAATTCGCGCCGCGTTAACCAATCAGGAGCCAGCTTGCTGCAGTCACGTGGTGAAGTAAATATTTTACCACATATAAACTTGATTTTAATATATGAGACATTAATTTTGTAGGCTATTTATTACATATCTAATCTAGATTATATGAAACATTATTATTATTCTAATGTAAAGAGAACCAACATACTTTAGTGTAAGAACATAGTTCGTGTCTGTGTTGTGTGAGGGAAAAAAAACACAGGACAGTTTAATCACTTTTGTAGTAGCCTAGGCTGGCTACATTTATCATCAAAACAAAAATAAATTACAGACTAGGTGGGTGAGGGCGAGGGTGATCCTCGCTCCGATGCGGGACAGCAGGTCATTGAACTGGCCGCGGGACAGGCGGAAGTACCGCTGAAAGCGGCCGTCATCCAGGCGCAGCTCCTGGAGCAAATGGTGGAACTCGCCAAACTGGGTTCACCTCCGAGGGGTCTGATGGACCCAAATACGGCGACGATTATCCCTACGCCGCTGTTCTACTCTCCAGAGCAAATACAGAGCGGTGACTCTCTCGATAAATGACCCATCAACAACAGACATCTTGTAAAAAGATGGCCGCCAACGGGGTTCAAAACTTTTGAAACTTTCGCCTCTGACGCGCGAAAATTTCGCTTCAAACTTTTGTTTTTACTCGTGTCAGTTTCACTCTTGTCGCGCGAATAAACACAATGTGGTCAAGCACCAAACTAGACGCGAATTTGACGCGCTATTCGCGTCCGGTGTGATCGCACAGTAAAGTGTGCAAAGAAAACATCCCCCACACCATTACACCAACGCCACCAGCCTGCACAGTGGTAACAAGGCATGAGGGATCCATGTTCTCATTCTGTTTAGGCCAAATTCTTACTCTACCATCTGAATGTCTCAACACAAATCGAGACTCATCAGACCAGGCAACATTTTTCCAGTCTTCAACTGTCCAATTTTGGTGAACTCTTGCAAATTGTAGCCTCCTTTTCCTATTTGTAGTGGAGATGAGTGGTACAAAGAATGGTGTGAAAAGGGAAAAACATCCAGTATGCGGCAGTCCTGTGGGTGAAAATGTCTTGTTGATGCTCGAGGTCAGAGGAGAATGATTCGACTGATTCAAACTGATAGAAGAGCAACTTAGACTGAAATAACAACTCGTTACAACCGAGGTATGCAGCAAAGCATCCGTGAAGCCACAACACGCACAACCTTGAGGCGGATGGGCTACAACAGCAGAAGACCCCACCGGGTACCACTCATCTTGTCAGGTTGGAGGGTTCTATAATTGTGCATTTCATTTACTTAAAGGTACAATATGTAGGATTTTTGCAGTAAAATATCCAAAAACCACTAGGCAAATGTTACATATTTTGTTTAGTTGATTACTTACAATATCCCAAATGTTTCAAACTATTTATAAATCCTGAGAAAATTGTGATTTTAACAAAGGAAACGGGGCGTGCGAGCAGGGGTGAGGAGTCGCCAGTCAATGGCGCCATATCCGCGTTCCCCTAGGTTTCCACCAGGTTTGACCTCGTACTGCCATAGTAACCATGGCGACAGATGTTGACAACTGGGCTATGCCTAGCAGGACCCTCACGCTATTGTTGTTTTGTTAATACATTATGGACCATGGCAAGCAGACTTTGAGACAAAAAGAGGACTAAAACAAAGATCAACATCTTTGGAGATGCCGAGAGCTCCACGTCCGCGACTAACTTCGACTTGACAGAGACGCGAGTGTTGCATGTACTTTATTAGACACGTGAGCAAATGTACATACAACTAATCAATGTTATTTAGTTCAACATGATGAAATGTTAGAATATGATCTGTATGTTATTCTAATGTTGATCTAGCTTAACGTACTTAGTCTCATACAGCCAACACAACCTAACTAACAACATTCAACACACTCAAATGCCGTTTAGTGTGATAGTGTAACTGTTAGAGCAAGTGAAACAGCGCTGCGTTACCTCAAGTTTGATTTGTCTAATAAACTGACCTGTGCGAGTATTAATTCAGCACTTGCGTGTAGTTCGGTAGAATGAAATGTCCTTATTCTTTTATATCCGCGGTGATATATGGCGCTGGTATACGTCTAGCAACCGCGCCCTGCTTCACACCACACTCATGTTAAAAACATAACTGTATTCACTCATCCATAAAAGATCCATCAGCTTGACGACAAGATCCATACTTACACTTAATGCGGAATATACATCATCAATATACGCCTTTGTTATTGTAAGAGGTTAGCGACCCCTGGTGGTGAAAAATCCTGCATATTGTACCTTTAATATTTTCTTTTTTTCTCTTTTATGTTCTTGTTTATTGTTATGCTGAGAAAAGGGAATGTGCTAATACTCCGAGTGCATTTACATATTTCACACTTTTATGTATATTCCCAATAAATATATCTTTACATAAAAAAGTAGATATTGGGTTTAATGTTATTCAAAATAATTGTTTCAAGGCAACTTCTGTATTTGGCCTAATTTAATGCATGGAAGCCGGGTCTTCTCAGGATGAAGTAGCATTAGTATTTCAATAATATATTTAAAATTAATTGGATCAAACATTGTCTTTGTGAAAATAGCCTTCCATTTTCTTAATTTTCTACTTGCTTGTGATTTTAAGTGTACTAAACTCCCAATTAAGTTGTCTAACTTTCACAGACAAATGTATCTTCTAAAGACTACTTTAAACTCATTCATTGTATCTCCCCGAGATACACTACTTTAAACTACTTTATCTTATAAAAAACGAAAAGATGTATAATCCTGTAATTCTCTTCCTAGTCTGACTGTTGGGGGCCTTTCCATTAGAGAATTTTTTTTTTTATAATATATATATCAGAAGAATTTTAATCAAAGAAAAAAGTTCTTCACCTAAGGCAATGGTGAAGTGGAAACAGGATTACCACTTCATTGTTTTTAAGAATTTGTGGTCCGATATAAATAAATATGTAATTCCTAATAAACTCACTTTAAAATTATAAACAGATACTATCCATGTAATGATTTCATTAGTAAATTTAAAGAAGGGTTTTCGCCATTATGCAGTTTCTGTAAACAAGAAAATGAAACAATTGTACACTTATTTTTCAGTTGTAATTATACTAACTTATTTTGGTCCCAAGTTTCTTGGTTTCTTTTTGAGTTATTTTATAAATTTGTCACAATAACTGATGTAATGGTCTTGTTTATGGATTGTGATTGTGGTTTACTGGAAATGGATAATATAATTAAACTTATTCTATTTGGAAAATATCCTATACATAAAGCAAAATATATATTGACTGTACCAAATGTTAGACTATTTTCCACTGATCTGAAGATTATTTTTATGAATCTCTATCTTCAATACATAACAATCGAAAAGCTCTAATGGCGCTTTTCCACTGCATGGTACGGTACGGCTCGGCTCACTTGTGGCGCTTTTCCACTGCATGGTACGGTACGGTACGGCTCGCTTCGGCTCGCTTTAAATGGTACCACCTCTGTTGAGGTTCCAAGCGTACCGTACCGATACTAAAATGTGACGTGGAAGCACTGTAGATCACTGATTGGTCAGACAGACAGAATTGTCACTACCAGCGTCATTGTATTTGCGAGACATCAAACCTGCTAGATTTAAATAGCCAGTAACAGCCTCCAATGTTTTAAAACTACTTGCTTGACTTGCTTGAAGAAAAAAAACTTCCAAAAAAGAAATGGCTGAATCGTGGTCAGTGGACGAGAAGCGCAGACGTTCCTCTTGTTAGTTGCCGAGGAGCGGATAAACTATAACGATCAGTCATAATCCCACCCACTTTGAAGCGGTACTAACTGGAGTGGAAAAGCAACCGAGCTAAAGCGAAACCGAGCCGCGTCGCGCCGAGCCGAACCGTACTGAGCCGTACCATGCAGTGGAAAAGCGCCATAAAGACATCAAAACTGTTGAAAAGGATACTTAATGTATTAGAAACATGATTGATATGTGATATAAGATGCAGAATTGTGATCTTTTTGTTTTATGGATTCAAATGTCTCTGTATTCCCCCTCACTGTTATCTCAATAAATAAAAAATAAAAAAAGCATTAGTCTTTGTCTGGTCATGTGATCTCAACATGTCTGTCCACATGAGGTGACCCGTGTCAAATAAAACCTCTTTAATTAGGGCACTCTTCAAAAATATCATTCATTTCTGTAGCACTGGACATTTTAATAAGGATCAAATGACTGAGTTCAGCTTTGAGAATGAAACCAACCTGTGTGTTCCTCAGTGTCTTCTTGTTTCACGCTGAATGTTTCTTCAATCTTGAAGTCTTCACTCTCCTCTTTAATATACGGCATCTTTATAATAGATCTCAGTTGCTTCACCAGGAGTTTTCCTGTGTTTCGACACTCTGTCCTGTTTAATATGAGAAAATAACAGATAGAAAAATAAATGCAAACTAAATCTCTGCGTCTCAATCAGCTCTAGTTCAGTTCACTTGTAAGAGAGTCAGTCAGAGAGAGAGAGAGTTAATGGACTTAATTCACCTGATTAGACAAAAAACAGACCTGCAAACTTTTAGCTTTTCGGCAACAATCGTCAGGATTGCAATGCTGGAGTGCGTGTGTTCTGTATCGCGGTTCTTCGGTTCGAATATCGTTACACCCCTAATTCGTATTGAACCGAAACAGTACGGGCGTCACGGTTCGGTGCACGAATTTGTGGAGAATACACGGTATAAAAATAAATAAAACTCTAGATAGCGATAAATTTCACTCTATTCGCGTTTGATGTGAACAGCATAATGAACAGGCTGCGATGTCAAGATTGCAATGCTGGAGTGTGTGTGCGCGCGCGAGAGAGAGGCACCGGCGCGATCGAACTATGTGTGTGTGTGCGCGTGAGAGAGAGAGAGGCACAGGCGCGATCGAACTGTGTGTGTGAGTGAGAGGCATGGGCGCGATCGAACTGTGTGTGTGTGTGAGTGAGTGAGTGAGTGAGTGAGTGAGTGAGTGAGTGAGTGAGTGAGTGAGTGAGAGATGGGCGCGATCGAACTGTGTGTGTGTGTGTGAGAGAGAGATTGAGGCACGGGCGCGATCGAACAGTGGAAACATACTCCGTCATTATGTTCTTACAGGACATCATTCAGTCTGCAGTGTTTACTTATACTTGTGTACACTCGCAATAAAACACAACATTGTGCTTTTGTCACACTCTAAACTCTTGTCAAAAACCTACAACTGTCACCCAACCACACACACACACACACACACACACACACACACACACACACACACACACACACACACACACACACACAGTTTTAAAAGCAAAACCTATTTATCCAACACCTTTTTAAAACAGTCTGTGGGTTACATCTTTTGGACATTCATCATATCGCTTTGGTTTTTATTTCTTGTCCTCAAAACAGAGCAGTAATCTGTTTATTTTTAAGTTACACATTGATTAAAATCAAATGTCTTGGTAGTACTATTTTATACGGAAATCAATTATTTATAATTCGGATGAGAATAAAGTTAGGGTAAATTAAAATTAAGGAAAACAAATGTATTGTTTTGAAATATAGCAAATTCATTTTAAATTCATTCAGGTACAATTACCAAACATATCTCAAGGTCTTTTTATATTTTTATTAATTTAATTTATAAACAAATTATATAAAACTATTGTCAGTGCACTACAAATAAACTGGTTCTATGCCTTTATTAACAAAACTTATTTAAAAAATACAAGGCTTAAGACATTAATAAAAATGCCTTCTATTTCTGTTTTGCTTTCCACTCCATTTTACCGAAATCGTACCGAACCGTGATGTCTGAACCGAACCGTGACTTCTGTGTACCGTTCCACCCCTAGTATTGTCGTCATACTATGAATTACGTTAAACTATGCTAAAAGTGGTACCGCCAGACCCGGAGATCAGCTGAATGGTTTCCTAAACGGTAAAAAAACACACAATTGTTTTAATGGAGGGGAGGTGGTAAATGAGCTTAATTCCCCAAATGGTGTGCTGACTTCTTATGATACAGGGCATGTATAAGATACAAACTTCCGGGTTGGCACACAAAGAGTTTTGATAAGTATGCTGATTTTTGTTAAGTCACGCTCAGAAATTTGTCATTTGCATATTAAAATCACAAAAAATCGGGCAGGGGGCACGTACGACCACAACTCCCCCGAGGTGATTCGATCGAGTCGATACAGTGAATCATTCTGTGTAGCGATTGATTGATTTAGTTGACTCTTGGGTTTCAAAAGCTCCGTTTCTCACATCAATACTTGCAATTCGCGGGATTCATGTTTATACTAAACTAATTCATAAAATATAGGGAGCGAAAAGAGACGCAGCCACCTTTAACTTACTCATGTATGGATTTGCTTAACTCGCACAAAAAACGTTCAATGATGTTAGGTAACTCATTATAATGTTACATTCAATATTAATTAACTTATTTTACATAACCTGTAATAAAAGATATTACATTTATTAAACGGTTTGCATTCATTTAAACACTTGAATCTAAAATGCTTAAAACAAACCTTTCTTCAGCCGAATCACAACATAAAGCAGGAGCGCGGCGCAACCTTATGACGTCACATATCCTCTCCAAAATAAAAGTCCTGAAAACAAAAGCGGCGTTGGTAAAATACACATTTCTTAATCACTAATAATAACTACACTTAAAAACGCTAAGCTACATCGAATTTGTGAGATTCTGTAAATGGCACTTATAAATGTTTGTGTGCAGAAAACATTTACAAGGAGTGGGGAACTTTTTTCAATAACAAACCAATTATTGATTGATGCTTTTTGTGTGTGCGGAAAGATTGATAAACCAATATTGTTTTTGATGAAGCTCTAATATATATTTTTTTTAATCCGGGCCACAGACAAAAAAATAAATGAATGCAACAACCATTTGGTAACATTTTGCAATAAGTTATCAATTGTGCAACATTAATGCAATTGTGCTAAATTAAATAACAAAGATAATTGTGTGTGTCCTTTGATTTATTTCCTTATAGTGGAAGAGTGTGGTGGAAATCTGTTTTACACACATGAACAACAATTATATTATTTTTTGTTAACACTTTACAATGGGTTTTTAAAAATTAGTTACATTAGTTAACTACTTTAGTTAACATGAACTAAGAATGAACAATATTTCTACACCAGTTATTAATCTTAGCTAATATTAATTTCAACATTCTTTAAATCAAATGCTGTATTTTTTAACATTAGATAATGCACTGTGAACTAACATGAACAAACAACGAACAGCTGTGTTGTTAATAACTAACATTAACAAAGATGAATAAATACTGTACCAAATTTCTATGAGTCTCTGCACCTCCTCACAACTCCAAGTTTGTCTCCGAGCTGACATGAGGCTTAGGTGCTAAAGTGTAAACTGTCAACAAACATCCCATAATGCATAGCGCAGCTGACTATGGCAGCTGGTTTTGTCAAAAAATGCACAGCTCTATAGGCAGTTGGGTCTGTCTAGCCACTTCTTCAAGGAGGTCTCGGTATGCTTGTTTGGTCAGTTTGGTTTGATTCACTTGTTTGCTTGCCTGCATACAATGGCTAACATTTTTATGATCTATATGAGGGCAAACAACCTACAACAGAAGATATTGCTGAGATTTGTAGGGCCACAGACTTGTCTCTCCGCATTACCAAGGAGATGGCCCACGCCATCAGCCGCTCGATGGCAGCTATGGTAGTCACGGAGAGACATTTATGGCTAAACCTGTCGGATATCAAGGAAAAAGACAGGGCTTTTCTCCTTGATTCCCCCGATTTCGCCCTCTGGCCTGTTTGGCAACGCTGTTAGTGAAGAAAAAGTCTGCGGACTTCAAGCAATATCTCCCTCGCCGCTCGAGATCTAATGGCACTTTCCCACTACACATTACCAGCTCGACTCGACTCAGCTCGCCTTTGTTTGGTTTTCCACTGTGTAAAAGCTGTACCTGTACCTGTTTTCGGGTACTTTTTTTTGTATCACCTCCGGCGAGGTACTGAGTGAGCTGAGGCGATACTAAAATGTGACGTGAAAACAATGACGACTGCTGATTGGTCGGAGAGAATCGTCTCTATTCACTGCATCATCATTGCACGCGCCAGATGGAGTATCCAGAGTAACCCCACCATTTTTAAATAGTTTGGCCAGAGATAGTTACTAAACTTACTACTGTTATTATGGCAACTCGGAAGAATACGCCGTGGGCAAATGAGGAGGTGCAGACTTTCCTTTGTTTGGTTGCCGAAGAGAGGATCCAGCGAGAGCTTGATGGGGCAACGAGGAACGAAAGGCGTCCGGGTACTATTTGTGGCGGTACTGTCTACAATGGAAAACGAAGCGAAAAGCGAACCGAGTCGAGTCGGTACTGGTAATGGAAAAGCGCCATAAGAAGGCTGACTCCAGTGGGTAGCCTCAGCCGTCAGCAAGCTCCTCATACTGGCAGGTACAGAAGGAGAGCATCGCTTCTAGCTTCCCCTCAAGGAGCTTAGGGGCACAGGCGACGCTTTCGCCAGAAGTCTTCTGAAAAGATGGTCGATCTGAGGACCATCCAAGCCAGTGTCTGTATCCCGCCGTCCAGTATGCTTCGGGACATATCGGTTTCTACCAAACGCATGTAGCTCTGTCAGCCCCAAGGGCTTGTGGCCAAGCAACATTCGCGTCCGTACATCAAGAATCATTTTCGACCAAACCCTGCCAGACAGCCACTTCAGGGGATCGAGGACGAATTTCGAAGAACACCCGAAATCACCTAAAACACCTCGAGAGCCTCAATCAGCCTCAAATAAGATCCGAGGACTGGTTTGTCATGATCGATATAAAAGACGCATACTTCCACATATCCATCCTTTCATCTCACAGGAAGTTTCTACGGTTCCAATATCAGGTTCTTCCGTTCGGCCTGGCTCTCTCCGGGTTTGTTGAGGATCAGTGCCAATGTTGATGAGGCCTTCACAGGGGAGAGTCTAGTTGACACTATCTCTGCCAGTGTTTCCCCTATGTTTTTCAGCGCCGCTGCAAAATCTTCACATGATAAGTAATATCATGACATTCACTTCATTCACTTACACCCCTAAAAACCCTGAAACACGGCAACCGGCGACGCTGCTAATGCGGTGGCTCTGAATCCACTTGTTGAAAAAAAAGGAGGAAAGAGCCACATATGAAATATTTTTGATTAGGCTAATGTTACGTTGCCATAAGGGGCCGTTCACATTGCACGTTTCTTACGTGCTCAAATTCGTTATTTCAAATGTTGGCGTGCGGAAAACAGCTCATAATAGAAGTGGCACGGCGCGCCTCTGTTCATGGTGGCATAGCAACGACAGACGCCACGGGAGAGTAAACGCTTGTGGAAAGGTGTAACTTGTGGACTTGACTTGAACTGTATGACTCGAAAATGACTTCATATACATTTTTATATAAATCATCGCAACATATATTTTTTGAACAAAATGAAAGCAACGGGACCATTGACGCCAGTCATCATTGCGTGACGCACAGAGCACAGAAAAACATACAGCGCGGTGAGCGTGCTAAATACAAAAACATCTCCAGCATCGTTTCTTTTTGTATATAAACACTAGAAATTGACCATTTTCATACAAGAAGATTTAACTGGCAAGGGATATTGGACACGACCATCACAACCTCGAACTTCATTCACCACATCTAAAAGCTATGGCTTGTTTAACCTATTTGTTGTAGTTAATTTGACCAACTTTAAATCTAGAAAGAATAGTGGTTAAAACAGCATGCCTCTTTATACAATATCATGTTTTCAAATATAGCTTAAGGCTGTCAATAGATTCAAATGATAATTAATGGTGCCATATGTTTTGCATAACGTGCATAAATTCACGCAGACATTTGCCGCAGTTTTTTTCAAATCATGCTTTAAAGCCAAATTTGTCGCTCTTTCCAATGACGAAAAACAGCATAGAAAACTGTTAATGATGTTTTGTCGTGTTTTATGTTTCTCTTGAAGCAGGGTCAGATGTTATCAGGGGGTTGGGGTCAGTTTGAGCAGAATTAATATGCACCCAAAATTAAAGATGTGAGAAAAATGTCCCTAAATGAGTTATTGTTATATTTATAACATATGATATTACAAAATATTTCCAGAATATTGGTGCGATTGCAAATGTGATAATGATTTTATACAACAGTCCAGTAAACAAAGAGTGAATATTGTGGTGTGACATTTTAGACGTAATATTGTAAATAATCTCTGTTTTTGCTCTATTTCTCCAATGACAGTAGTTTCAAACAAGCCACAGAAAAAGAGTAAATCCGGGGTTTTTGTGACTGAGTTGCTTGTTCTAGATTGAATCTGCCGCTTTGAACGAATCAGATGAATGAATGCTTTTATGACTCGTACATTAAGACGTTGATTTGGCGCCACCTATTGGCGGTTTTAATTTCATAATAAAAAAATAGAATGTATTATTATTTAGCATCTATTTTTTTCTATATTAAAATGTTTATATTTAAATAAGTAATCTCATAACATTATTTATGGTGTTGTAATTGCAGTGTAAATGCATGGCTTAGAACATAGTTAGAAAAAAATGCCCCTGGGAAATCAATTTAAGGGGTCAAATATGGGCTATTAATGGGAAAGTTAATGTCTTGGTGATATTGCATACAAAAATATACAAGCAAAGTTAAACATATGACATTCACTATAAAACCAATATAATTAATGCATCACACTTGTGAATTTGCCTTCAAATGTTTTATCTTCAACATTTTTCATATAATTGTTATTATAATCATAATAATTCCAAATTTTGATAATCATAAATACATGCTGTAATAAATTATACAAATATTATTAATATTACGATATAAATGTATAAGAAAGGTAATCAAGGTAATCAAAAATAAATAAGGTTGAGGCCAATATAAACTTTTTTTCTGTTTGGTATTGTAACTTGACTTGGTCTGGACTTGACCCTTAGCAGGACTCGACTTGACTTGCTTGAAGTGAACCATTGACTTGACTTGACTTGACTTGGTTGCGTGTAAATGCGACTTAGACTTGCTTGAGACTTGATGGTATGGGACTTGAGACTTACTTGTGACTTGAACATGTTCTTATGGTTCTTATGGTTCTCACACATAAGGTATAAAAGAGGGTATTTGGTGTCCTGCACACAGTTTATTCTGTGCTGGCAGTATGGCAAAGAGTTACACTCTCCTGGAGAGCCTGGATTACCTGATTGATTCCAGTGAAACTGAATCATGCCTGGAAGACACTGAAGCAGAGGACTCTGAGCCAGAGGACTGCAATCCCCTGAAGATAATACAGGGTTGGAAGAGGAGTACCAGGAATCGGATGAGGACTATGGCTACGTCCACATTAATCCGGATACATTTGAAAATGGCGTTTTCGTTTAAAAACGCTCTCCGTCCACACTAGTGTTTTCAGGCGTTTTCTGACGTTTCAGTGTGGATGAGAAACTTCTAAATTCACCCTACTGCGCATGCGTGAAACCTCATAAAAGCTCACCGAGATGGTACAGATGGAAAAATAAATAATAAAGTTATCGCGCAATTCTTCAAACAGGATAATTTTAGTTAGCAAAATATCTCACCATCACTGATGCGTTCAGGTTGCACTCAGTCACCATATGTGAATAGCACATAACAGGCACAATACCGGTATATGGATATCTATTGGTACAACATGGATCACATGACTAAACTTACGTCATCGTTTTCAAATATCTCCGGCTTCACAGAACGCGAAAACGGCGTTTTCAAATTTATCCGCTTTGGAGAGCGTTTTCCAAAAGCTGTATTTTCATTGACTTAAAACGCCGTCTCAGTGTGGACGGAAGGCCAAACCGGAGAGAAAAATATATAAGTTTTCAAACGAAAACGTATTAGTGTGGACATGGCCTATGAGGAGGCAGATGCAGACCAAACCTTTGTATCTAAAAGTTGAAAAATAACCTGGACCACTTTTCCACGTCCACAGGGGCCAGGGAGAGCTTCAGCTGCACAAGTGATAAAGCTGACACCTGGACCAACCAGATACGCATGTTCTCCTGTACAGGACATAAAGTCATCATTTTTGTTATTTTTTCCATCAACAATCCAAAGTATCTGGGTGGAAATGACTAATTTGGAAGGAAACCGTGTGTTTGGCGATGACTGGAGGGATGTGGACTGGACAGATATTGAAGCATATATTGGTCTGCTCCTTCTTGCGGTTTATCGCTCCAACAATGAATGTCCTGTCCAGTTTGTGGGAGGCTGAAACTGGGCGTCAATTTTCCGGGAACATTGTCAAAAGTAGTTCGATTCGATGACTGAGCCACAAGACCTGCTCGGTGTGAAAGTGACAAGATGGCACCCATTCGTGATGTTTGGAATTTATGGGTTGAGCGTCTTCCACTAATGTTCAACCCTGGCCTGGAAATAACAGTGGACGAGTGCCTGGTGCCATTTCGAGGTCGATTCTCGTTCAAACAGTTCATGCCCAGCAAGCCGGCGAAATATGGGATTGAAATCTGGGCAGCATGTGACGCCAGGACAGCTATGCATGGAACATGCAAGTGTACACTGGCAAGACTCGAGATGGACAGCCAGGGAGAAATCAGGGCATGCGTGTGGTCCTTGATTTGACCACTGGACTTACTTTACAGAGACACAAAGTTACATGTGATGTATCATATGCCCTTGGCCAGGAGCTCCTGTGAAAAAAGTTGACAATGGTTGGCACAGTTCGGAAAAACAAGCCTGAACTCCCACCTGCTCTTTTGACAACGAGAGACTGAGCTGTGTTTTCCTCTCTTTTTGCCTTCACCGAGACACATAGTCTTGTGTCATACTGCCCCGAAGGGGGTAAAAATGTGCTGCTGATGAGCACATGCCACAAGGATGCCAAAGTGAGTGACAGGGAGGACAAGAAGCCTGATCTCATCTTAGATTACAATCGCAACAAAGGTGTTGACGACAACCTTGACAAGGTATGTTATATTTTGATGCATTATTTTGCTCATTTTTATTCAAAGTTGGTGACAGAGTGAGTGGCATTTCTTTTGCCATCAGATATACTAATTTGTGTGTGTGTGTGTGTGTGTGTGTGTGTGTGTGTGTGTGTGTGTGTGTGTGTGTGTGTGTGTGTGTGTGTTTGCACTATTGCAGATGGTTGCAAGCTACAGTTGCAAGTGTAAAACAAATCGTTCACCAAAGGTTGTCTTCTCTACCATCCTGGATGAATCTGCCATAAATGCATTTGTGGTGTGGAGGGAGATAAATCCATCATGGGAGAGAGGGAAGAATTTCAAAAGGAGGCTCTTTCTAGAAGAGCTGGGGAAAGCTCTGGTGTCCCCACACATGGAGCAACGACAACGCCTGCCTCATGCACCAGCCTCTGCAGCAATACTGAAGAGAAAACAAGATTCATCCGACGCTCCAGGCCCCTCCTCTGAACATCCACCACCCAAAAGAAAAAGGTGTCAGGTTTGTCCAGGGGCCAGGGTTTCAAAAACAGATTAACAGTGCGCAAACTGCAAGAGAGCCATTTGTGCTGCTCACACCGTGTACTTGTGCCGGATGTGCGTGGACTGATTTTTGTTCATGAGACTTGTTCATGTTCATTCACAACATTCTGGACTGTGCTTTTTTTTACCATGTGCATTACGTAATATTTTTTTGTAGCTTGTTATTGCTTTTATGTTCAGTGTTCCGAATGTGATTATCAAAAATTTTGTTTTTTAGTGTTCGCTCTTCACTCCTGTTCATTTCTGCATATTGCTGATGGTTTTATTATATTTTATTTAATTATTTTCTATAATTCTAAAGTTAATAAAAAAAAATCATATTTGGTTCATTAAAATAAATAATATGCAACTACAATCTGACTCCAAGTCTTGTCCTTACCATTTATCATAGCCAGTTTAAAGGTTTTTGGTACGTATCCTAGAGACAAAGACGAATTAATGATATTAATAATGAATGTGTACATATTGAGAATATTATACAAATTGTAGCCTTTAGTAAATTAAAAAAGCTCATCTTAAGAGAAAGGGATGAAGAGACTGAGAAAAAAAGAAACAGTGATAGAGATGAGGAGAGAGCAGGTATTGACAAATAATCTGCTGCCCACTGACATGGTTTTAAAGCTATTTCTTATACTTTTTTTTTATCTTAAAAACGTCTTGAAATGCACATATCAGAGAAATAAAAAATTTGAACCCCATACCAACCTCAAATATAGGACCTATTTGATTATAAAGCCCTGTCTACGGCCCTGTATTAGGCATAAGATCAATAATGAATGTGTAGCCTACATGTTGTGAATGCATTTAATAAACTTAATTACCTAGCTTTAGTAGCTTTCAGTAAATAAACGCGTCTGAGAAAATTATTCATAGGCAAAATCAAACTATCAGTTGTGACCCTATGTTTACTTTCTTCACTGACAGACAAAAATGAAAAGCCTATATCAGTCAAAGCTCAGCTTTAGGAGGGGAAGAGACAGGGCAAGATAAAAACAAAGAGAAAAAGAGTGTGATGCTGATGAGGAGAGAAAAATAATCATCTGCCCACTGACATGGTTTTAAAGCTGTTATACAATTTTTTTGGCCTTCAAAACATCTTCAAATATGTAGAAATCAACATTTTCTCGGGGAAACCCAGAACCCCCCTATCTGCCCTACCTCACATTTGGGACCACAGTGATTATAAAACCCTGCCTTTGCATGGTAATGAAACTGGTTAATAGTGAGCATTAGAATCCTAAACTAAAGTGTTACCTTTTTTTATATATTTTTTAAAAATCATACCCTCAATGGGGGCTTAGCCCCCCTAAAATGAAAATCCTAGTGATAAACACCATCTTTGTTTGTGTCTCAGTATCTTCACGTTTCACTCTGAATGTTTCTCCAATCTTCATGTCTTCACTCTTTTCTTTTTTTCTGTGTGTTTGGACACTCTGTCCTGTTTAAGATGAGAATAAGTAACATAAGGAAAAACAAATCAAAACTGATTCTCTGGGTGCGCCAAAATCAGCAGTTCCCTTTCGAGGGAACTTGCGTTGCGTTGAAGACGACACTTTGGGGAACAGCATGATAGCGCATGAAGCACATGTGGAACTAGTCCAACATTTATTTGTAGAGTAACTGAAATTATTAAATATAAAAATATTTTTAAAATCTGATGTTTTTAATCACGATTAATCATTATTAATACAGGAAAAATGTGTGATTATTAATTAGTTGATTTTCAAATCGGTTGAGAACACTAATATTATATATTAGATGCACGATTTATCGACATTTTTAATGTTATTGTTATTGATCCGATAAGAAAATTAGGCCGATATATTAAATAGATAATGAATTATTTCCTTTAGCTGAGACACTTCAGAGCAGTAGCAGTATTAACATTAATTGACATGGCATCTGACGCACAGAAGCCAATGGCACATGTCACTATGTGTATTGGCACAACCGGTGGCACACCGTTGGCATGTGTCACTGACATAATCGCAACACCCTGACACTGACATGACACCTGACTGACACCAGGGACGTGCAGAGAGTTCCTCAGGGGCAGGGGCTCAAATGTAAAAAAGGGCATATGGCATCACATAAATAAATAAATTATATCAAAAAGTATATTAAAATAGAAAACCATTATTTTAAATTTTATTTTTTTAAATATTTTTTATCAAATAAATGCAGGCTTGATGCACATAAGGGACTTCTTAAAAAAAAAAAGTAATGTGTGTGGAAATGTTTGACCAGTAGTACTGTACTATTAAAATATTGCTGCAAAATTATCAAAAATGTTAAAATAATAAAGTCACCATTTCGCGTGTTGTTGTCAGCCTACACTTCACATAATAGGCCTGTACGCCTGGGCTTCATTTAACAAACTATGATAGTTTCATCAAATGGTAAACGATGTATCAATATAGACTAAATACAAGTGACTTGAATACTATACTTACCATTAATACTACTTTTGGTGCTGGTTTTGTGCAGTGATTTGTAGTGAATTAACACCCATTAGTCCAATGACACAGATTCAGATCGCTTCATAAACATAAATTCGTCTGTCTATGTCATTTTAAAACGATTTATTTATAAATGACCGGAAAATTACGCTCCACTTCACATTGTCCGGTGAAATTTGAACTTGTTGCGCCAGATGACGATTGGTCGGTGTATTATACATGACAAACAGGCTTCAACTACTTATGTAATATTTTAAAATATAACAAAATCTTTTATTATTGTGAAGAAAAAAAAGTTGAAAAATTGTTTGGTTTATTTTGTTTCCTGCCGTCGAGCCATATTTGGCTCTAGAGTATCGGTTCTCGAGCAGACTGTGGGATACCTACCTTTACACTAGTGCATTTTCATTTTAAAACGCATAGCTTTTGCTACGGTTATGCCTGCCGTCCACACACACATTACTCCGGGGTTTTAGACCCTCGAAAACGGAGACTGACCCCGTCAATCAAGACCTTATTTTTTACAGTCTATGGTCAAGTCAAGACCGAAGCAAGAAGACACGCGCAAGGCGCAACTTGACGCAAGTGACTCATCCCATAGCAACGCGTTATAGCAACGACACCTCAGACTGACAGAAACGTCAAATAAACGTGAATTTAGGCTACTTTCGTTTTTTGCACATTGTCATGTTAATTATAATCAAATGCATTTTGTTTTTTTGACCAAAACAATATCATTGATATTTGTTTGAGAAGGGCACTTTTGATTAATTTTGAAATAGGGCAGGGGCTCGAGCACCCACAGCCCCCCCCCCTCTGCACGTGCCTGACTGACACCGAGTCACGGAACATGTCACCGTATGTTGTGACACCTCCAGTAGTGACTGACAGATTAATCGAGCACCTATCTTGACGTAATTGTGACACAAAATCCTAAATAAAAAAATATTTTGTGATATTTTTGAATACCAATTAAACGCATTGAAGTAGTAATATTT
Source organism: Siphateles boraxobius (assembly GCF_051911475.1). Taxonomy (NCBI): domain Eukaryota; kingdom Metazoa; phylum Chordata; class Actinopteri; order Cypriniformes; family Leuciscidae; genus Siphateles; species Siphateles boraxobius. The sequence goes on from NW_027509188.1 coordinate 11,009,491, forward strand.
ATGTAATATTTTTTCAAACGTGTTATTTGTGTCACGTCTGTATTTGATTGGTATGTGCCACTGAATGTTTTGCCAGTGCTATTTCATGTGGTTTATCTCGCAAAAGTCACAAACTGCCCATTCTAGGAAAGACACGAAATAAATCTATCATGGGTCACTACGAATAACGTATTAACAGTCGCGTCCGTTACTGTAAACCTTTATTTTTGCGCGTTTTTGCACGGACGCATGCCAGTAACTTAGTCAGTATTGAGAGTGAGGAGTTGTCGTCATGGTACAGAGCCCCTCCCCTCAATATCACGGGATCTCGCGGGATTCTCACCCTCTCCGCCATGTTGGCAGGATTCCGGCAGCAAAACAAGATTGTTTACGTCTGTTGTTAACTCGGTAGTAGAGGAGGTTCTCGCAATTCCACACTGTTTTACCATGCCTGGAAGTCACTGCTGCGTTAAAAACTGCTCCAGTACCTCACACGATACATTTGGAAAACATAGGAAGAATGGAATACAGTTTTTTAGGTTACCGAAATAGACACAGCATCAGGGAGAGAAAGTCTCTGACCTGACGAGGAGACGCCGGATTGCTTGGTTGGCTGCAATAAGAAGAAAGGACCTTACTTTCGATCTCACCCCCCAGTCGATGAGAGTGTGTTCTCTGCATTTTCACTAGGGTACGTTCTCTAAAAAATGTCTTTGTGTTGTCTCTTAAAGCTACGAAGTGTAACTTAGGTTACCTAATGTTGTTGCAAACCCTGAAGTGCATCCGAAGTTGCTGCCTAGCTAACTATCTAACAAACTGTTGCCTCTTCAAAAATGCTCAATGGCCAACCATTAATGTTAACTAAAAAGTAGTTGAGATTCTGCTCATGACATTATGTCAGCTTGTTGGTGGAATGTGGTCGTGTAGTGTTCTCTACACCACAATTTCACTAACTTTTTTTTTGTCTTGTGTAAGTTACCCCTTGAGCTCTATTGTCATACCATGAGTTAACGTTAGCGTTACCCTCTCAGGATTTATCTTTATTTTGCATGTGCACCAGCAGGACCACCCGTAGCCGCCGCCATCGCCAGCCCAGGACCACCAGCAGCCGCCGCCGCCAGCCCAGGACCACCAGCAGCTGCCACCGCCAGCCCAGGACCACCAGCTGCCGCCATCGCCAGCCCAGGACCACCAGCAGTCGCCATCGCCAGCCCAGGACCACCAGCAGCCGCCATCGCCAGCCCAGGACCACCAGCAGCCGCCTCCGCCAGCCCAGGACCACCAGCAGCTGCCACCGCCAGCCCAGCACCACCAGCCGCCGCCATCGCCAGCCCAGGACCACCAGCAGCCGCCGCCGCCAGCCCAGGACCACCAGCAGCTGCCACCGCCAGCCCAGGACCACCAGCCGCCGCCATCGCCAGCCCAGGACCACCAGCCGCCGCCATCGCCAGCCCAGGACCACCAGCAGCCGCCATCGCCAGCCCAGGACCACCAGCAGCCGCCGCCATCGCCAGCCCAGGACCACCAGCAGCTGCCACCGTCAGCCCAGGACCACCAGCCGCCGCCATCGCCAGCCCAGGACCACCAGCAGCCGCCATCGCCAGCCCAGGACCACCAGCAGCCGCCGCCATTGCCAGCCCAGGACCACCAGCAGCCGCCGCCATCGCCAGCCCAGGACCACCAGCAGCCGCCGCCATCGCCAGTCCAGGACATGGAATGTGGACTCTGCACATCTAGACGTGATGTTATTAACAATCTCTTGGAAGAAAACAGAGAGCTGAAGCGGGAGCTTGATGACTACAGGATGAATGAGAACTTTCTGAGTGGTGATGATAACACAGTAAAGTATTACACGGGGCTTCCAAACTTTGCATTGTTCCAGACACTTCTACTCACCCTCACTCCATATCTGCCTCAAGGTAGGATGAAGAAGCTCTCACCTTTCCAGCGTGTTCTATTGACTTTGATGCGCCTCAGACTAGACCTTCCAATACAGCACCTCAGCCATCTGTTTAGAGTACATAGGACAACAGTCGCCGATGCCTTTCACCATACCCTTGGAGTGATGTACGCACAGCTGTGTCCATTGGTGCACTGGCCAAGCAGGGAATGCTTATTGACCAGTATGCCACACCAGTTTGTGGAGTCATTTGGGAAAAATTTGGCTGCCATTGTGGACTGCTTCGAGGTGTTCATCGAGAAACCCTCAAATGTACTGGCAAGGGCACAGACTTTCTCGCAATACAAACACGCATACACAATGAAGTACCTGATTGTGATCACGCCCCAGGGTGTCATTTCCTTCATATCGAACGGGTGGGGTGGGCGCACAACTGACAAGTATATAACTGAGCTCAGGGGTTTCCTGAACAAACTTTTATCAGGTGACATTGTGCTGGCAGATAGGGGCTTTAATATAAGAGAAAGTGTGGGCATGATGTGTGCTGAAGTAAAAATACCTACATTCACAAGGGGTCGTGCACAGCTGGAGGCGAAAGATGTGGAGGAGACTAGGGCCATAGCACATCTCAGAATTCACGTTGAGAGGGTGATTGGTGTTGTGCGCAACAAATTCAAATTCTTACACACAACTGTACCTGTGCACATGCTTGTCAAATGTGAGGGTGAAAACCTAATGCCTTTAGATAAGATTGTCACTGTTTGTTGTGCCTTAACGGACATGTGCAAAAGTGTTGTTTGAGTGCCTTGTTCATTACTTTTTAATTTCTTTGAATTAAATGCTTGAAACAACTTGATATGGCTTAACAATATTTATTGAGAACTGATTTTTTTTGGGGGGGGGGGGGGGGTTAATCTCTTGGAAAAGTTAACAGTGCAAAATAGCACTAAAACAGTGCAAAAGAACTAGGGCTGCATAATGATTAATCACGACTAATTGTTTGCAGAATAATAGTTTGTGTTTACATCATATGTGTGTGTACTGTGTAATATAATTATGTATTTATAAATACACACATGCATGTAAAAATATTTACATTTTATATTTAAATATCATTTATATTATAAACAATATATAAATAGATTTTTTTCTTAAAATTATAAATGTCTGTTTGTGTATCTATATATACATAATTATTATACACAGTACGCACATATATATGATGTAAACAAAAACTTTTATTCTGCAAACGATTAGTCGCGATTAATCATTATGCAGCCCTAAAAAGAACACAAAAAAAATTCAAAAGAACACAAGAAAGTACAAAAGAATAGTTCCAGCATGTAAACATGGACAACAAGTAATAATAATAAAATAATAATACTGTTATTAGTGCAAAAGAACAAAAAACATACAAACCAAAAAACACTATTCAGCACAAGAAGGGCAAAACCATGGCGTTTCAGCGGAGGGTCTGTCCACAAGCCCCACACAACTGAAGTGATACCACTGGACTGGGCAGTTCTCGTTGTCACAGACCACCATTTCACCCTCCTCTGGTCCGGCACATAGACACCACACTTCCTTTGTTCTCTCGGCTGCTTTTTTGGCAGGCTTCTTCCCAACTACTTTTTGTGGCTGTTGCTGTTGTAGTTCTCGTAGCACGCTGTGACCAGATGATGGTTGAGAGGTAGGTGGGATAGTGAAATATTGCACAGCAAGTTCAGGGAGAGCCACCATCACAAAGAAGTCCTGTGCCTTTTGTAGTCGTGCATTCCAAAAAGCACTATCTGGAGTTATGCGCAGAATCACAGTATCCTTCATGGTCCACACTACAAAGTCGCAGTAGGAGCTCTCTGTCACAAACAGTTGGGTCTGGACTTGTGTGTAATACTGGTGATTCTTTTTAAGGTGCACCTGACCATCAACTATATGTAAGCAGAAGTTGCGGTCATCTGATGAACAAGCTTGAAGGATTGTGCAGTCCTTGTATTTTGCTGGGCATTTCACCTCCACGCAGCCTTTCCCACAACAGGTGCAGGTTACAATGGCATCTGGCGAGGCTCCTACCTGTGGGAAGGCCGGGTTGACAAAAAAACCACAGGTTTGCACTTGTCGATCGGTGTGCTGGTGTGCTGTTTGGGCAGTGTATGCCTGCCTCGCTGTCTCCTCGTGTCTGATTTCCCAACTGGTGGCAGCTGTTCCTGGCCCACGAGTTGGGTAACACACCCTTTTTATGATGGAGAGTGCTGGATAACTGAGGTCTGTTCCATAGACGCTATGCATCGAGGAGGCCGTGACTCTCCCTGCCCGTGCAGCAAACCAAAGGGATGACGTGTGCTGTCCCCTTGTCCGTCTCTCCATCTGCACTGCCTGTTCCTCAGACACATCTGCAACGATCTTTATGGTCTGACAGTGCTGTTGCAGCGCAGGTGGGTCACTCCTATTAAGGCCAGTTCCATTAACCAGAGACTGTAGGCTCCGAATGGGCAGAACAGGATCTCTAAACACCTCACAGTAGTCAGGGAGCACAATCAAAATGGCAGATCCTGTGCCTGTCATGCTGATTCGCCGGTAGAATATTGCCAGCTTTTCTGGTGTTGGTGTTGGTGGTGGTGTTGTTTTGGCCATACGTGTTCTCTGCGCTGGACTATCGTTGGTCTCACCATCAATTTGTCTGTCCAGAGATCTGCGTTTGGCTGCTGCAGATATAAAATTGATCTGGTGACCAACCTCTGGTTGCACCTTGTTAATGCTGCTTGGGAGCTTCCAGTACGCCGGCTCATCTGTGACCGTGGCCTTCTCCTTTAGCCGGACAGAGGCATCGACCATGAAGAGCAGAGCTCCAACGTGGGTGCACGACTCCGCTACGCCGGCCATACAGGTGCAGTGGGCTGAACACACTTGCCCCGATGGTGTTAAGATCACCCATGGAGTAAGAGGAGGCTCACTGAGCCGCCGTGAATGCAGGATCTGTTAAATAAATAAAGGTAAATAAATTAGGGAAACAGTAAAAAGCATTTAAGACAGAAAGTGCCCATTTTTATTTCAAGTTACATTCTACACTTTAGATTACCATATGTCTGCAGCCTCGTCTGAATCTCATACACCTTGCATTCACACTGTTAATGGCTTTAATCTAACCAGGACATTTACATCTTGCAATCACACATTTAACTACCCTAGCCAACCCAGATTCAGATTCAGATTATTTTATTTAATGCCATTGGCAGTCAAAGCTATTTTCATGGCAAAAATTAAATTACAAAAGTACAAATATCATATAAATACAATAAAAACAAAACAAATATAAACAACAAGTCAAATTATACAATATATATATTCTCAAATTAATATATGATAAAAAATCCAAAACCTTTTCAAGCCAACCCAGAACTGGTTTGTCCACTTTGCCAAAACCAGGTACAGTATGTGTCCTTGGGCTAAAATCAAATTACTAAATTACTATTTTAATTACTAAAACTAAATAGCTTAACATACACAGCTTTAGCCTACATCAAAACATGTTGGAAACGTTTGTGTACATTGAACATCTCGTTACAATCTAGTGTTTACGAAACAGTCGCAGTTAATTACTTTGTCATTTTGGTCAAGAAGTGTCTGCTAAATGCAATGTAATTAAAACACACTAAAACGCATGTGAAGAAACGTACCTTTGCCAGTACAATGCTGTTTTCACCACCTGGAGGCTTGTAGATGGCTAAGTCCTGCACCCAGCCACAGCAGAAAGCCTCGTAACTTTCCAAAGACTTGTGGCTTTTAAACTCCTGCATTGTGTAGTAACTTACACCAAAAACAAGATTGTAGTCAAGTCGAGTGTATGTGGGTGAAGGAAGGAGAAGACAGGGTCGGCGATACTGGGACTCGTACGGACTTTATTCACTCAGACTCAAACAAAACAAAAGGCGCGCACACAGCGCATTCACCGTAGGTTCTCTACAGCACAGCACAAATTCAATCAAAAACTCTTTCCACGCTGATTCAGCTCTCGTTGCTTTCCCCAGCACTCTTTCCTCTTGAACGCCGCACAAGTCCCAGTCCTCTCTCTCTCGCTCTCTCCTTCCTGGCAGCTTATATGCGGTCTCCACGCCAATCACTGCAATCAGACACAGGTGTTCATCATCTGTACTTGACCTACTTACTCACCGCACAGCTCGCTGACTCGTCTCTCGCTACAGACTTCGCGAGACCACGTACCCCCACCGCCCGACTCAGGCCGGGGAGCCGTCCGGCCTGTAGCCCCCCCCTCCTCCTGGAGAGGAAGTCGGCCACAGCCATCTGTGCACCCGGCCTGTGGACCACCTGGAATTTAAAAGGCTGTAAAGCAAGATACCAACGGGTGATCCGCGCGTTGGTATCCTTCATGCGGTGGAGCCACTGCAGGGGAGCGTGGTCCGAACAGAGGGTGAACTCCCGCCCCAGGAGGTAGTAGCGGAGGGTGAGAACAGCCCACCGGATGGCTAAACACTCTTTCTCAATGGTTCTGTACATCGTCTCTCTCTTAGAGAGCTTTCGACTGATGTACAGCACCAGCCGCTCTTCACCCTCCATCTCCTGGGACAGGACCGCGCCCAGCCCCCTGTCCGATGCGTCCGTCTGTAGGATGAAAGGGAGAGAAAATTCAGGGGCATGTAAAAGCGGCCCGCCACACAGAGCAGCCTTTATCCGGGTGAAAGCCTGCTGACACTGCTCCGTCCACTGGACCGTATCTGGTGCCTCCTTTTTAGTTAGATCAGTCAGCGGGCTAGCGAGGTCCGAATAATTAGGCACAAACCTTCTGTAATAACCCGCTAGCCCCAGGAACTGTTCTAACCTCCTTTTTGGTCTTGGGTCTCGGACAGGTCGCAACCGCTGCCGTCTTATCAATTTGGGGACGCACCTGTCCGTGACCCAAGTGGAAGCCCAGATACCTTACTTCCACACGCCCAATCGCACACTTCTTCGGGTTGGCCGTGAGCCCCGCCCTTCCCAGCGTCTTCAGGACAGCACGCAAATGCTGCATATGACGCTGCCAATCGTTACTATAGATGATAATATCATCCAAGTAGGCAGCGGCATATGCAGCATGCGGCCGGAGAATTTTGTCCATCAGACGCTGAAAAGTCGCAGGAGCCCCGAACAAGCCGAAAGGAAGGGTGACAAATTGGTGTAAACCGAACGGCATTGTGAAAGCTGATTTTTCTTTGGACATAGGAGACAAGGGGATCTACCAATAGCCCTTTGTTAAGTCCAGTGTCGAATAAAAACGAGCAGTACCCAGCCGATCAAGCAATTCGTCAACCCTCGGCATTGGATAAGCATCAAACTTAGACACCGCGTTCACTTTTCTATAGTCTACACAGAACCGGACCGAGCCGTCGGTTTTAGGAACCAAAACTATCGGGCTCGCCCAGTCACTGCTGGATTCTTCTATTACCCCCATATCCAGCATAGCCTCTAATTCGTTCTGAACTACCTTTTTCTTGTGTTCAGGTAAACGATATGGGCGGCAGCGCACCACCACACCCTGTTCCGTCTCAATGTGGTGCTGAATGAGGTCCGTTCGGCCAGACAGGGGCGAGAACACATCCGCAAATTCAGCTTGTAAATTTTTAATGTCAGTGAGCTGGGAGGGTGAGAGGTGATCTCCACCAAGAGCCAGTGCGAGAGATTGTGATTTTGTGGTCGCTTCTGGCCCGAGATCCTCCCCTCCGCTCACTACCGTCGCCAGCATCACTGACTCGGCCTCAACCCACTTTTTGAGAAGGTTGAGGTGATAAATTTGATGTGCTTCGCCCCTATCTGTTCGAACCACCTCATAATTGAGATCGCCAACTCGCCGTGTGACCTCAAATGGTCCTTGCCACTTGGCGAGTAATTTAGAGCTGGAGGTAGGGAGTAATACAAGTACTTTATCTCCCGGTGCAAATTGACGCAGTCTAGCCCCCCTGTTGTACAGCTGACTCTGTCTGCCTTGAGCCTGTAACAAATTCTCCATTGATAGCCGCCCCAAAGTGTGGAGTTTTGTTCTCAGGTCCAAGACATACTGAATTTCGTTTTTACTAGCGGACGGTCCGTCCTCCCAAGTTTCTCTAAGAACGTCCAACACCCCGCGGGGCTGACGCCCATAGAGAAGCTCGAAGGGGGAAAACCCCGTGGAGGCTTGGGGGACCTCGCGTACAGCAAACAAGAGGGGTTCTAGCCACTTATCCCAATTTTTGGCGTCTTCGTGAACGAACTTCCGAATCATGGACTTCAACGTGCGATTAAATCGTTCCACTAGCCCGTCGGTCTGTGGGTGGTAGACGCTAGTGCGAATCGATTTAACGCCCAATAATTCGTAAAGCTCGCGAATAGTTCGTGACATAAACGCCGTGCCCTGATCGGTGAGAAGCTCCTTAGGGATTCCCACCAATGAGATTAACGAGAAGAGTGCGCTTGCAACAGTTTTGGCAAAAATGTTACGGAGCGGGACTGCTTCGGGGTACCGCGTTGCCCCCGTGCTGATCGTTCTAATGGCCCGATGAGGTCCATACCAATTCGTTCGAAGGGGACCTGCATTAATGGAAGGGGGCACAATGGTGCTTTTGGATTGGCCGGGGGATTCACCAACTGACATTCACGACCAGACGCGCACCACCTGCGCACGTTCTCGTGAATGCCCGGCCAAAAGAATCGGGCCATGATGCGGTTTAGTGTCGCCGTTTAACCTAAATGCCCGGCCGTCCTCCACCTAAGCTCCGCCCACAGAAAACGTCATCATGTTTACCAACTGAAAAGGGGTCTATAGAATGACTGGATAGCTCATGACGTCATAAACAGTGAAGCCACCGTGCCGCCATATTGGTATTCCCTAGTGAGCTCACGCGTTCTATTGAATCTATAGGAAATTGTATGATTTGACTGAGACAACATTGCATAACGAAACACTGTTTTTAAATCTAAAGTCTCCCTGCACATTTTTTACAACGCAAAAACCTAAGCATTTAAATGGATATTTGTTTAAAGTCGAAAATTATTCCTGTTTATTTAAAATTGCTTTGATACTGGAGAGAGGAGCGTGGACAGTGTCTGTCTAGACTCTAGGCTAACAGCAGGAGGCGGTAATGACGTGTTTTATTTTGTGATTTGCCCTTTGAATGAAGAAGAAGCTAGTCGGACTCGGCATAGACGGTATGAGACGGGACTCAGCCTTCACTGAAGAGTTAAATCCTATGTGTACTTAAAATATTGCTCTTTCTCATTGTTTTTTAGCAAGTTTGTAGCAAGTACATGTTCAGAAAATGCACAAATTGTATCGGGTTAATGCAGGGCCGTATTAAGGCAGTGTGGTGTGGCCCCTGGGCACTATACCTCAAAACCCCCTCTGAACATTTAGTGAAAAAACATTATTTAGTGGGGAACACTAAAGGAGTGCCGACACTCCAATACTTGTATTTGTATTTGTATTTGATAATTGGACGACACTTGGTAATATTATAAGAAAACATGGAATTAATTTCCACTGTTATGCTGATGACACTCAATTATATATTTCATCACGACCAGATGAAAACACTAACTCATCTAAATTGACAGAGTGTCTCAAAGATATAAAATGCTGGATGACGTGTAATTTCCTGCTATTAAATTAAGATAAAACAGAGGTATTACTTATTGGTCCAAAAAACTACCCCCAAAACCTTGTACAATACAACTTTAATTTAGAAGGATGTCCTGTTACTTTATCCACTACAGTAATAGACCTGGGTGTTATACTAGACCGCAACTTGTCTTTCGAAAATCATATATCATATGTTACAAGAACAGCCTTTTTCCACCTTAGAAACATTGCTGAGCTGCGTAACATGCTATCTGTTTCCGTCTCAGTCTCTTCAGCCAGGTAGAGACATTGTTGAGGCTGCTTTTGGTTGTTCCTTCTTCCTCTGCAGAAGCAGAAAGAAGTTTCAGTTCCCTAAGAAGACTGAAGACCTGGCTAAGGAGCACAATGTCACAGACCCATCTAAACAGCACTGCAATCTGTCACATCCATCGGAACAATTTGGGTCGTCTAGATAGAGCAAGAATTCGCGAGCAGTTCATCTCTGCAAACGGTCAAAGAAGGCATGTTTTTGGGACCTTCAATTAAGTCAACATGCTCTTTCTGTCCATCACCTGGCTCTGCCTGAGTCTCTCTCCATCACTGCCTCACCATCCATCCATCCCCAGGCTCTGCCTCAGTCTCTCTCCATCACTGCCTCAACCTCCATCCATCCCCAGGCTCTGCCTCAGTCTTCCTCCATCACTGCCTCAACCTCCATCCATCCCCAGGCTCTGCCTCAGTCTTCCTCCATCACTGCCTCAACCTCCATCCATCCCCAGGCTCTGCCTCAGTCTCTCTCCATCAGTCTGCCTCAGTCTCTCTCCATCAGTCTGCCTCAGTCTCCCTCCATCAGTCTGCCTCAGTCGTCTCCATCCATCAGTCTGCCTCAGTCTCTCTCCATCAGTCTGCCTCAGTCTCTCTCCATCAGTCTGCCTCAGTCTCCATCCACCAGTCTGCCTCAGTATCTCTCCATCAGTCTGCCTCAGTCTCCATCCATCAGTCTGCCTCAGTCTCTCTCCATCAGTCTGCCTCAGTCTCCATCCATCAGTCTGCCTCAGCCTCTCTCCATCAGTCTGCCTCAGTCTCCATCCATCAGTCTGCCTCAGTCTCTCTCCATCAGTCTGCCTCAGTCTCCATCCATCAGTATGCCTCAGTCTCCATCCATCAGTCTGGCTCAGTCTCTCTCCATCAGTCTGCCTCAGTCTCCATCCATCAGTCTGCCTCAGTCTCCATCCATCAGTCTGTCTCAGTCTCCATCCATCAGTCTGCCTCAGTCTCCATCCATCAGTCTGCCTCAGCCTCTCTCCATCAGTCTGCCTCAGCCTCTCTCCATCACTGCCTCAGTCTCCATCCATCAGTCTGCCTCAGTCTCTCTCCATCAGTCTGCCTCAGTCTCTCTCCATCAGTCTGCCTCAGTCTCTCTCCATCAGTCTGCCTCAGTCTCCATCCATCAGTCTGCCTCAGTGTCCATCCATCAGTCTGCCTCAGTCTCTCTCCATCAGTCTGCCTCAGTCTCTCTCCATCAGTCTGCCTCAGTCTCTCTCCATCAGTCTGCCTCAGTCTCCATCCATCAGTCTGCCTCAGCCTCTCTCGATCAGTCTGCCTCAGCTACCATCCATCAGTCTGCCTCAGGCTCTCTCCGTCAGTCTGCCTCAGCCCTCTCCATCAGTCTGGCTCAGTCTCCATCCATCAGTCTGCCTCAGTCTCCATCCATCAGTCTGCCTCAGTCTCTCTCCATCAGTCTGCCTCAGTCTCCATCCATCAGTCTTCCTCAGTCTCCATCCATCAGCCTGCCTCAGTCTCCATCCATCAGTCTGCCTCAGTCTCTCTCCATCAGTCTGCCTCAGTCTCTCTCCATCAGTCTGCCTCTGACTCTCTCCATCAGTCTGCCTCAGTCTCTCTCCATCAGTCTGCCTCAGTCTCTCTCCATCAGTCTGCCTCAGTCTCTCTCCATCAGTCTGCCTCAGTCTCTCTCCATCAGTCTGCCTCAGTCTCTCTCCATCAGTCTGCCTCAGTCTCCATCCATCAGTCTTCCTCAGTCTCCATCCATCAGCCTGCCTCAGTCTCCATCCATCAGTCTTCCTCAGTCTCCATCCATCAGCCTGCCTCAGTCTCCATCCATCAGTCTGCCTCAGTCTCCATCCATCAGTCTGCCTCAGTCTCTCTCCATCAGTCTGCCTCAGTCTCCATCCATCAGTCTTCCTCAGTCTCCATCCATCAGTCTGCCTCAGCCTCTCTCCATCAGTCTACCTCAGTCTCTCTCCATCAGTCTGCCTCAGTCTCTCTCCATCAGTCTGCCTCAGTCTCTCTCCATCAGTCTGCCTCAGTCTCTCTCCATCAGTCTGCCTCAGTCTCTCTCCATCAGTCTGCCTCAGTCTCCATCCATCAGTCTTCCTCAGTCTCCATCCATCAGCCTGCCTCAGTCTCCATCCATCAGTCTTCCTCAGTCTCCATCCATCAGCCTGCCTCAGTCTCCATCCATCAGTCTGCCTCAGTCTCCATCCATCAGTCTGCCTCAGTCTCTCTCCATCAGTCTGCCTCAGTCTCCATCCATCAGTCTTCCTCAGTCTCCATCCATCAGCCTGCCTCAGTCTCCATCCATCAGTCTGCCTCAGTCTCTCTCCATCAGTCTGCCTCAGTCTCTCTCCATCAGTCTGCCTCTGTCTCTCTCCATCAGTCTGCCTCAGTCTCTCTCCATCAGTCTGCCTCAGCCTCTCTCCATCACTGCCTCAGTCTCCATCCATCAGTCTGCCTCAGTCTCTCTCCATCAGTCTGCCTCAGTCTCTCTCCATCAGTCTGCCTCAGTCTCTCTCCATCAGTCTGCCTCAGTCTCCATCCATCAGTCTGCCTCAGTGTCCATCCATCAGTCCGCCTCAGTCTCTCTCCATCAGTCTGCCTCAGTCTCTCTCCATCAGTCTGCCTCAGTCTCTCTCCATCAGTCTGCCTCAGTCTCCATCCATCAGTCTGCCTCAGCCTCTCTCGATCAGTCTGCCTCAGCTACCATCCATCAGTCTGCCTCAGGCTCTCTCCATCAGTCTGCCTCAGCCTCTCTCCATCAGTCTGGCTCAGTCTCCATCCATCAGTCTGCCTCAGTCTCCATCCATCAGTCTGCCTCAGTCTCTCTCCATCAGTCTGCCTCAGTCTCCATCCATCAGTCTTCCTCAGTCTCCATCCATCAGCCTGCCTCAGTCTCCATCCATCAGTCTGCCTCAGTCTCTCTCCATCAGTCTGCCTCAGTCTCTCTCCATCAGTCTGCCTTTGACTCTCTCCATCAGTCTGCCTCAGTCTCTCTCCATCAGTCTGCCTCAGTCTCCATCCATCAGTCTGCCTCAGCCTCTCTTCATCAGTCTACCTCAGTCTCTCTCCATCAGTCTGCCTCAGTCTCTCTCCATCAGTCTGCCTCAGTCTCTCTCCATCAGTCTGCCTCAGTCTCCATCCATCAGTCTTCCTCAGTCTCCATCCATCAGTCTTCCTCAGTCTCCATCCAACAGCCTGCCTCAGTCTCCATCCATCAGTCTGCCTCAGTCTCCATCCATCAGCCTGCCTCAGTCTCTCTCCATCAGCCTGCCTCAGTCTCCATCCATCAGTCTGCCTCAGTCTCTCTCCATCAGTCTGCCTCAGTCTCTCTCCATCAGTCTGCCTCTGTCTCTCTCCATCAGTCTGCCTCAGTCTCTCTCCATCAGTCTGCCTCAGTCTCTCTCCATCAGTCTGCCTCAGCTACCATCCATCAGTCTGCCTCAGGCTCTCTCCATCAGTCTGCCTCAGCTACCATCCATCAGTCTGCCTCAGGCTCTCTCCATCAGTCTGCCTCAGCCCTCTCCATCAGTCTGGCTCAGTCTCCATCCATCAGTCTGCCTCAGTCTCCATCCATCAGTCTGCCTCAGTCTCTCTCCATCAGTCTGCCTCAGTCTCCATCCATCAGTCTTCCTCAGTCTCCATCCATCAGCCTGCCTCAGTCTCCATTCATCAGTCTGCCTCAGTCTCTCTCCATCAGTCTGCCTCAGTCTCTCTCCATCAGTCTGCCTCTGACTCTCTCCATCAGTCTGCCTCAGTCTCTCTCCATCAGTCTGCCTCAGTCTCCATCCATCAGCCTGCCTCAGCCTCTATCCATCAGTCTACCTCAGTCTCTCTCCATCAGTCTGCCTCAGTCTCTCTCCATCAGTCTGCCTCAGTCTCTCTCCATCAGTCTGCCTCAGTCTCTCTCCATCAGTCTGCCTCAGTCTCTCTCCATCAGTCTGCCTCAGTCTCCATCCATCAGTCTTCCTCAGTCTCCATCCATCAGCCTGCCTCAGTCTCCATCCATCAGTCTTCCTCAGTCTCCATCCATCAGCCTGCCTCAGTCTCCATCCATCAGTCTGCCTCAGTCTCTCTCCATCAGTCTGCCTCAGTCTCCATCCATCAGTCTTCCTCAGTCTCCATCCATCAGCCTGCCTCAGTCTCCATCCATCAGTCTGCCTCAGTCTCTCTCTATCAGTCTGCCTCAGTCTCTCTCCATCAGTCTGCCTCTGTCTCTCTCCATCAGTCTGCCTCAGTCTCTCTCCATCAGTCTGCCTCAGCCTCTCTCCATCACTGCCTCAGTCTCCATCCATCAGTCTGCCTCAGTCTCTCTCCATCAGTCTGCCTCAGTCTCTCTCCATCAGTCTGCCTCAGTCTCTCTCCATCAGTCTGCCTCAGTCTCCATCCATCAGTCTGCCTCAGTGTCCATCCATCAGTCTGCCTCAGTCTCTCTCCATCAGTCTGCCTCAGTCTCTCTCCATCAGTCTGCCTCAGTCTCTCTCCATCAGTCTGCCTCAGTCTCCATCCATCAGTCTGCCTCAGCCTCTCTCGATCAGTCTGCCTCAGCTACCATCCATCAGTCTGCCTCAGTCTCCATCCATCAGTCTGCCTCAGTCTCTCTCCATCAGTCTGCCTCAGTCTCTCTCCATCAGTCTGCCTCTGTCTCTCTCCATCAGTCTGCCTCAGTCTCTCTCCATCAGTCTGCCTCAGTCTCTCTCCATCAGTCTGCCTCAGCTACCATCCATCAGTCTGCCTCAGGCTCTCTCCATCAGTCTGCCTCAGTCTCCATCCATCAGTCTGCCTCAGCCTCTCTACATCAGTCTGCCTCAGTCTCCATCCATCAGTCTGCCTCAGCCTCTCTCCATCAGTCTGCCTCAGTCTCTCTCCATCAGTCTGCCTCAGTCTCTCTCCATCAGTCTGCCTCAGTCTCTCTCCATCAGTCTGCCTCAGTCTCCATCCATCAGTCTTCCTCAGTCTCCATCCATCAGCCTGCCTCAGTCTCCATCCATCAGTCTTCCTCAGTCTCCATTCATCAGCCTGCCTCAGTCTCTCTCCATCAGTCTGCCTCAGTCTCCATCCATCAGTCTTCCTCAGTCTCCATCCATCAGCCTGCCTCAGTCTCCATCCATCAGTCTGCCTCAGTCTCTCTCCATCAGTCTGCCTCAGTCTCTCTCCATCAGTCTGCCTCTGTCTCTCTCCATCAGTCTGCCTCAGTCTCTCTCCATCAGTCTGCCTCAGTCTCCATCCATCAGTCTGCCTCAGTCTCTCTCCATCAGTCTGCCTCAGTCTCTCTCCATCAGTCTGCCTCTGACTCTCTCCATCAGTCTGCCTCAGTCTCTCTCCATCAGTCTGCCTCAGTCTCCATCCATCAGTCTGCCTCAGCCTCTCTTCATCAGTCTACCTCAGTCTCTCTCCATCAGTCTGCCTCAGTCTCTCTCCATCAGTCTGCCTCAGTCTCTCTCCATCAGTCTGCCTCAGTCTCCATCCATCAGTCTTCCTCAGTCTCCATCCATCAGTCTTCCTCAGTCTCCATCCAACAGCCTGCCTCAGTCTCCATCCATCAGTCTGCCTCAGTCTCCATCCATCAGTCTGCCTCAGTCTCTCTCCATCAGCCTGCCTCAGTCTCCATCCATCAGTCTGCCTCAGTCTCTCTCCATCAGTCTGCCTCAGTCTCTCTCCATCAGTCTGCCTCTGTCTCTCTCCATCAGTCTGCCTCAGTCTCTCTCCATCAGTCTGCCTCAGTCTCTCTCCATCAGTCTGCCTCAGCTACCATCCATCAGTCTGCCTCAGGCTCTCTCCATCAGTCTGCCTCAGCTACCATCCATCAGTCTGCCTCAGGCTCTCTCCATCAGTCTGCCTCAGCCCTCTCCATCAGTCTGGCTCAGTCTCCATCCATCAGTCTGCCTCAGTCTCCATCCATCAGTCTGCCTCAGTCTCTCTCCATCAGTCTGCCTCAGTCTCCATCCATCAGTCTTCCTCAGTCTCCATCCATCAGCCTGCCTCAGTCTCCATTCATCAGTCTGCCTCAGTCTCTCTCCATCAGTCTGCCTCAGTCTCTCTCCATCAGTCTGCCTCTGACTCTCTCCATCAGTCTGCCTCAGTCTCTCTCCATCAGTCTGCCTCAGTCTCCATCCATCAGCCTGCCTCAGCCTCTATCCATCAGTCTACCTCAGTCTCTCTCCATCAGTCTGCCTCAGTCTCTCTCCATCAGTCTGCCTCAGTCTCTCTCCATCAGTCTGCCTCAGTCTCTCTCCATCAGTCTGCCTCAGTCTCTCTCCATCAGTCTGCCTCAGTCTCCATCCATCAGTCTTCCTCAGTCTCCATCCATCAGCCTGCCTCAGTCTCCATCCATCAGTCTTCCTCAGTCTCCATCCATCAGCCTGCCTCAGTCTCCATCCATCAGTCTGCCTCAGTCTCCATCCATCAGTCTGCCTCAGTC
This sequence comes from Siphateles boraxobius, assembly GCF_051911475.1. Taxonomy (NCBI): domain Eukaryota; kingdom Metazoa; phylum Chordata; class Actinopteri; order Cypriniformes; family Leuciscidae; genus Siphateles; species Siphateles boraxobius. The sequence continues at coordinate 11,025,667 of NW_027509188.1, forward strand.
TCTCTCCATCAGTCTGCCTCAGTCTCCATCCATCAGTCTTCCTCAGTCTCCATCCATCAGCCTGCCTCAGTCTCCATCCATCAGTCTGCCTCAGTCTCTCTCTATCAGTCTGCCTCAGTCTCTCTCCATCAGTCTGCCTCTGTCTCTCTCCATCAGTCTGCCTCAGTCTCTCTCCATCAGTCTGCCTCAGCCTCTCTCCATCACTGCCTCAGTCTCCATCCATCAGTCTGCCTCAGTCTCTCTCCATCAGTCTGCCTCAGTCTCTCTCCATCAGTCTGCCTCAGTCTCTCTCCATCAGTCTGCCTCAGTCTCCATCCATCAGTCTGCCTCAGTGTCCATCCATCAGTCTGCCTCAGTCTCTCTCCATCAGTCTGCCTCAGTCTCTCTCCATCAGTCTGCCTCAGTCTCTCTCCATCAGTCTGCCTCAGTCTCCATCCATCAGTCTGCCTCAGCCTCTCTCGATCAGTCTGCCTCAGCTACCATCCATCAGTCTGCCTCAGTCTCCATCCATCAGTCTGCCTCAGTCTCTCTCCATCAGTCTGCCTCAGTCTCTCTCCATCAGTCTGCCTCTGTCTCTCTCCATCAGTCTGCCTCAGTCTCTCTCCATCAGTCTGCCTCAGTCTCTCTCCATCAGTCTGCCTCAGCTACCATCCATCAGTCTGCCTCAGGCTCTCTCCATCAGTCTGCCTCAGTCTCCATCCATCAGTCTGCCTCAGCCTCTCTACATCAGTCTGCCTCAGTCTCCATCCATCAGTCTGCCTCAGCCTCTCTCCATCAGTCTGCCTCAGTCTCTCTCCATCAGTCTGCCTCAGTCTCTCTCCATCAGTCTGCCTCAGTCTCTCTCCATCAGTCTGCCTCAGTCTCCATCCATCAGTCTTCCTCAGTCTCCATCCATCAGCCTGCCTCAGTCTCCATCCATCAGTCTTCCTCAGTCTCCATTCATCAGCCTGCCTCAGTCTCTCTCCATCAGTCTGCCTCAGTCTCCATCCATCAGTCTTCCTCAGTCTCCATCCATCAGCCTGCCTCAGTCTCCATCCATCAGTCTGCCTCAGTCTCTCTCCATCAGTCTGCCTCAGTCTCTCTCCATCAGTCTGCCTCTGTCTCTCTCCATCAGTCTGCCTCAGTCTCTCTCCATCAGTCTGCCTCAGTCTCTCTCCATCAGTCTGCCTCAGCTACCATCCATCAGTCTGCCTCAGGCTCTCTCCATCAGTCTGCCTCAGCCTCTCTCCATCAGTCTGCCTCAGCCTCTCTCCGTCAGTCTGCCTCAGCCTCTCTCCATCAGTCTGCCTTAGCCTCTCTCCATCACTGCCTCAGTCTCCATCCATCACCAGGCTCCGCCTCAGCCTCTCTCCATTGCCAGGCTCTGCCCCAACCTCTTTATCATCAGGCTCTGCCCCAACCTTTTTATCACAAGGCTCTGTCCCAGCCCGATCATCTTCTAAATGGTGTGTTTTCATTTATGTATTCTTTATTAAATAAAGTATGTTTTTGTACAGTTCATGGTATGTAGTCATTTGGTTGTAGTTATATTAGATTGCTTCTCTCTGTTTTCATAATCTACCCAGTCTGTCACTGCATATACCCTCTTACAATCAAACTAAGTAGTACAGTCTGTTCCGAAAAGTCATTAGAAATGAGCATTTAAGTGCTTTATATATATTAAAAATATTTTAAAAAGCGGGGGATTTCCCCTGAACCCGCCATAGCATTTCCCTTTCATGAGGCATTCATGAGGTTCCCTTTTTCTTTTTTGGGACATAAGTCCATTTGTATTTCTGATTAAAGTGCACGTTCCAAGCACACTTTCCTGGACAGACCGTACACCTTCCATCTTTCATAGCACAGCAGTAATATTTATCACTGTCGCTTGCATAAACACATGTGTCATGACATGTATAGTGACAAGTTTGGTTAAGAAGTGGCTAGTGTTGTTTTCGGTCTGTTTTGGGTCATTTACTACAAATTCGTGTTCAAAAGCCTTGTTTGCATCCATTTCAGCCTTGCGCTGCTCCAGAGCAGCTCTTGTCTTCTTGATTTCATCCAGTTTTGTCAGACAAGCATTGATTTGGGGCTGAAGGCCTTCCACAAGCACTTCTAGCTGCTGTCGCTCTTTCAGGACTTCCCGTGTCAGAGACCAGCTCTTGGTTTGCATCTTGTTAAGCGATGTAAAGAACTTTCTCATGCTAGAAAATCTCAGCTTCCAGAACATTTTGTCAAGTTTTCACAATCAGACTCATCATCGTCTGCAGATGTCTTATTGGTAGCAAACAGAGCAGAGTTGTTGAACTTGAAGTGAAGTGGCTCTCCAGACTCATTGGTAGAACAGGGAACCACAGAGATTCTGATGGCCTCGAGAACAGGAGGTGTTTTCCCATCAGCAAAGGTGACCAGCACAAGGATGTTTTCAGCAATATCCTTCCCAAATATGGAAAGAATGGAGTCAAAGACATATTTCTGTGTGTGCGTCAGACGAGCAAGTGAAGCCTGTACTACAAAACACACGGCATCAATGCAGTCGATCCCTCCACGGGCAGAAAAGAACTCCTGAATCTGCGTTGTGATTTTCTGGTCATGTGAAATTCCTCTGATATCACCAAAACCTGGTGTTTCCACAATGGTCAGAGAATATGGGACCCGGTAACCATCCATGTGATTAATTTTTCATATGCAGTGATCTCCGAAGTTTGACTTTCAGCCTGGGATTTCTGCTTCCCTTCATCTATCAGCACAAACCGGAAGTCATCTTCCCATTGCACTCCCAGGATGTAGTTGATCATGCTGTTAATTAGAGTTGTTTTTCCTGCACCTGTGGCTCCAATCATCATAATGGACTTGTTCTCTTTCGGGATGTTATTTCCAAAAGTGCTTCTTCTGCAGAATCCATCACTGTTCTGCCATGTTCCATCCAGGTGGAGTTTAAACATGGGTAAGTTTTCACTGCTTCCATCTTGTATTTTTCTGCTCCAGCTGTTCTTTATAACATGTGCAACACTAAATGCCTTTCTATTGCTTAGGTCTTTTGTCATGTTTCTGCTGCTTGTGTTTTCTCTTGACATTTTTTGGTTGTTGTTATCAGCAATCTGGCAAAAAAAAATTATGTTTCTGACTTTTTCACACCTCTGTTGGATAAAGGAAAAGGAAATAATTGTTTGTACAATAATTTATAAAAACAGTATACAAAAGAAGTGAGTATAACTCCATGCAATATCACTAAAATGATCATCTTTCAGTAATTCAATAATTTTCAAGTTGACAGGAAGAGTGTTTCCTATTTTAAACAAACAAAAACAAATGAACAAGAAAGACTATATTGAAAATATAACCCCCAAAGTAGTAGCCTGACTACGTCAGACTTCGTACTTCCGCTCAATTTCATTTCGCTTCTGTACTTAGTCTGAGACATCGACATGTCACTCAGTTTTCCTCCGGCCTGAAAACAGCCGGCCAATCAATGAACAGAGGGTGGGCTGAGAGCCGTGACGTAGACGCTAAGCGCCGAGTTTAAGATTGGGGAAATCGAAAGCGACCGCGGATATGGAGACACAGGACGCAAATGGAGGTGATGTCGTGGCCCTACTCGCGACAGGTTTTAGTAAAAGTTTAATTTATCAAATATTACCGATCGTCAGCGAGAAACTGGGGAGGCCAAAGGCCGGCAAGGCGATAGTTGTGATTGTGTCCCCCTTGGTTGCACTCATGGAGGATCAGGTTAAGGAGGCAGCAAAACTCGGTCAGCCATGTTCACTCCGGTATTTCGCTCGATGGTTTCGTTTTCGCATCATCATACATGTGTTTGCAGTGGAAGTTCGACGCGGCTGAGCTAGCAAATAACACACGTCATAACAAAACGTTATGTGATTGGCTTACGGGTAACCAATGATTTTTTATTTCAGACAAGAGCCTTAACGTACTTTTACGACGTACTTAACAGTTCTCTCCTTCAGGGAACAAGGGTTACCATATGTAACCAAGACATTTTGCTATGCTTTACAGAACCAAGATATGCTGTATTGTTGTTGTTTTAATGTTAAACATAGTAACAGGTCAGTTTTGTCTGGAGCTGGTGTGCTGCTAGAGACTAACATCAGACTTTTGCTTGTACTGTAAGTTCATTTTATTTCTTCCTTGTTTTTGTTTGCATCACCTTTGATAAAGAAATACTCTTGCACTGCGTGTTTGTGCATTTTGGGGGCGGAGCAATTAAGGGAGGGGTGTGTTTGTTTGTGTTTGTTGGAAAAGGGCAAATACCATACTTTTCAGATATTAAGTACTGCAGTTACTGTAATGTTTGCTCGTTTGCACACTGGCTATATTAAATAACTGGGACACACACCGGACATTCTGAACTGGTTGTTTATTTTGCCTTTTTGATTCTCCCAATCTCGCGAGAGTACCGTGATTTTACCCGAGGGCTACGGTGTCTCTTTGGGGACAAACAGTCAGGATGTTACAGTTACTGGAGGGCGATATAATTTTGAATCATTTGACATTTACGTGATATTGCTCAGGCATGTATTCATTTCTATTTTATACAGTATAGGGTACAATGGGGCTAAAGGCGCTGATCCTTTACGCAATCAGGGGGCGAGGCACAAGCTTGATTATGTGCTAAATTGATAAAAATTTTAATGTTTTGTGGGATCACCTTCAAAGATTTGAGAATCTTTAGGGTTTTTTTATGAAAATTTAAAGACAGTATATTTATTTATCAACATTAATATATGCGTCTATATTACTTATGATAAATGTATCAATACTGGGGGGCTTTTGCCCTGTCCTGGTGAGCCTCAGGGTGAGTGTGGGGTAAAATGCCCCCTTCTTCATACATTCATATGATTTGTATTCATCAATGTATAACAAAAACACATTTTCTGAAGTCTTACACTATGGGAGTAGTGAAAAGCACATTTTCCTTCAGAATGTGACTTTAGCCCTGTCATAACCTATAGTCAGTTTATTAACCATTAAGTATTCAGAATTCACACTAAGGCTGTACTGTACCTATACAAAACAGATCATTCTCACTAGTGGGTGAGGTCTTTGGACAATGCAACTAAAAATGTTTCAGGAAAAATGCTACAAGAACACCAGATTTTTTTCATTAATAGTAGATAGATGTTCTATTTGGACATGCTTTTGAATATGATTTAATAACTCTGACCCTGTCACGGTAGACACATTCACTGTTCCTTCTAGTCTTGTGTTTATGTTGTTGTATGAGTGCACGTGTGAAGTGGGCGTGAATGTATGTCATTACCTAATCCGCTCCAGCTGATCATCATTACATTACCAGCTGCAGGCACTCTCACCACACTTTATATGCTCACCTCTTTTTCTCATCCTTGTCAGATCGTTTGTCCATCCTTGTCCACCGTTTTTCTCGTGACTGTGCATAATTCTCTAAATAAAAGTTGTTACTCGCATTTGCTTCCTGTTATCCATTGGGGTCGCCATGACAGAACGATCTGACCAGGGAATGGAAGCAGCGACCGCGCCTTCGTCAACCCTGGAGGAGTTCATTCACCACAGTATTCGGAGAATGGACTCACAAGAAAGAGAGATCGGCGACACGGGTCGCGCAGTACAAGCCATTGTGACGCAGGTGTCCGAGCTCACCCAGCAAATCGAACGCCTATGTGCTACAGCTGCGCCACCCGCACCAGCCGTTCCCCCCACACCACCAGAGAACCCCTTCCAGTCGGAGCCTCACCTACCCATCCCAGAAGCCTACTCTGGAGAACCGGCTCATTGCAGAGCTTTTTTGACCCGCTGCGCCATGCACTTCGCACTGCAACCTCACACTTTCAACACTATACCAGCCAAGGTAGCTTTTGTTTTGACTTTGCTGACTGGGAAGGCGGCACTAGGGGGAACGGCGGTGTGGGAGAGCGAGCACACGTGCTGTAACTCGTTCCTGACACTCTCTGCTGAGATGAAACAGGTCTTCGACCGGGCCGTGTCGGGAAGAGAAGCAGCCAGAGCATTGGCAGAGTTACGTCAAGGAGAGAGATCCGTTTCCGATTTCTCGATTGAATTCTGGACTCTGGCGGTGGAGTGTGGATGGAACGAGGAGGGGCAGTGGGACATGCTCCTGCATGGGTTGGCTGACCGCGTCCAAAAGGAGATCTACGCCCTGGATCTTCCCACCACACTGAACGGACTTATCAACCGCGCACTCCGTCCACCCGCACGCTCGTAGGATTCGACGGTCCACGATCCAGCAGCAGGGATGTGGTCAGGCCAGTTTTCGATCACGGACCCATGCAGGTAATAATTGCACAAGGAATGTGGACACAAAACAAGTCAAGCTCGGCTTTCCCAGGAGGAGAGGGAAAGGCGGAGATCTCAGGGCCTATGCCTGTATTGTTGAGGAGCGGGACAAAGGGGCCAAGCCGGTTAGTAGATCGGGTGGGATCTCCGCCAGGAAATCCTGATCTACGTCTACCTCTACCTCCACGCTCCTCCAGGTAAGACTAAGATGGTCAGTCCACCAGCACGATTGTCAAGCACTTCTGGACTCGGGGGCGGAGGGTAATTTTATGGACCACACTTTTGCACTGAAATCCCTGATTCCCCTCAAGCCCCTCACACACAGAATCGCGGTTCACGCACTCAATGGGCAAGAACTCCCCACCATTTCCTTTTTCCAATGAAGATATCACCCTCATCACATCTGGCAATCATTCTGAAACCATTTCATTCTATAAAATGGACTCACCCCTGGCACCCGTCGTCCTTGGTCACCCTTGGCTCATCCGACACAACCCCCGAGTGGACTGGCATCATAAAGCTGTGCTGGAGTGGAGCAAGGAATGTCATAAGTCTTGTCTTGTGTCTGCCTGTTCGTCTGTGCCTGTTTCTGTGTTTCAGGAGGAGAAAGGGGATTTGTCTAACGTGCCCAGTATCTGGACCTGAAGGAAGTGTTCAGTAAGTCTCGAGCTGCTTCTCTCCCTCCGCATCGTCCCTATGACTGTGCTATAGATTTACTGCCAGGTAAGTCTCCACCTAAAGGCAAGTTATATTCACTCTCTATTCCTGAGAGGGAGGCTATGGAGAAATATATTTCTGATTCTCTTGCAACCAAGTTCATTCGCCCTTCCTCTTCTCCGGCGGGGACGGGGTTCTTTTTTGTGGGGAAGAAGGATGGTTCTCTGCAACCTTGCATTGATTACCGAGGGCTGAATAACATCACGGTAAAGAATACTTATCCTTTGCCGTTGATGTCTTCAGCTTTCGAGAGGTTACAGGGAGCATCCATCTTCATAAAACTGGATTTGCGTAACGCTGATCATTTGGTCCGCATCAGGGAGGGGGATGAGTGGAAAACTGCGTTTAACACCCCCAGGGGGCACTTTGAATACTTGATCATGCCGTTCGGGCTGTCCAACTCCCCAGCAGTTTTCCAGGCACTGGTCAATGATATTGCGAGATATGATCGATCAGTTCATATATGTCTACCTGGACGACATATTGATTTTTTCATCTTCTCTCCAGGAACATGTGCAACACGTCCGACGAGTGCTTCAGAGGTTGCTAGAGAATGGGCTTTTTGTCAAAGCGGAGAAATGCGAATTTCATGCACAGTCTGTTCCTTTCCTAGGGTATATTGTCTCGTTTGAGGGAATGCGGATGGATCCTGAGAAGATTAAGGCCGTGGTGGATTGGCCAAGCCCAGATTCCCGCAAGGCCCTGCAGAGGTTTCTGGGGTTCGCCAATTTCTACCGGCGTTTTATTCGCAACTTCAGCCAACTAGTCGTGCCTCTGACTGCCTTGACCTCCCCCAGAACTACGTTCAGATGGTCAGACACAGCTGAGGGTGTGTTTGCCAAACTTAAAGGCCGCTTCGTTTCGGCCCCCATCCTCGTCGCCCCTGATTCTTCACGTCAGTTCGTGGTGGAGGTCGACGCGTCAGAGGTGGGAGTAGGTGCAGTGTTATCCCAACACTCTTCCACAGACGACAAGATGCATCCCTGCGCATTTTTGTCTCATCGTCTATCCCCAGCCGAACGTAACTACGAAATTGGTAACAGGGAGTTGTTGGCATTCAAGTTAGCGTTGGAGGAATGGCGCCACTGGTTAGAAGGGTCGGGGGTACCTTTTATCGTCTGGACCGATCACAAGAACCTAGAATACATTAGGACCGCCAAAAGATGAATTCCAGACAGGCTCGGTGGGCACTTTTTTCGGTCGTTTTAATTTTTCTCTCTCATACCATCCGGGTTCCAAGAACATCAAACCCGACGCTTTATCTCGTATATTTGATTTTTCCGAACGCCCGTCCACTCCCGAGTGTATTTTACCTGAAATCCTATTTGTTTCCACACTCACATGGGAGGTCGAATCGAGGGCCAAGAAGGCCTTAGAAGGGGTAACGCCTCCGCCCGGTTGCTCACCGAATCGGTTATTTGCACCGGAAGGATTACGGTCAGACGTCATCCAGTGGGGTCATAGTTCCAACGTGACTTGCCATCCAGGAGTTAAAGGAGTCATAATGTAGTATTAACTTTGATACCCACGCTCTATTATAGTCATTTCATGCCCTTCTAAAAAAAGAAAAATTGGAAACAAATAAACACAGAGCTCGTTTGACCCTTATTTCTGAATGCATTATTGTCTCGCGAGATCTGATGCGAGGTTTTGGCTGTCGTGGACGGTCATTTTAATAATGAGGGGCACGTTGATTGGTGGCAGGAAGGAGGGGGCTTGACACCGCAGGTAACTTCAGCATATCATTCCAAAAAGAGATCATGGCGCAAGTTGTTAATGAACCCGACCTGGCCGCGACCTACGGGATTCAACCGTATATGTTTGAGCCAGACTCTGAACCAGAGCTGGAAACGGAAGAGGAACAACAGTCAATTGAAGGACGTCTACACCAACATGTCTCTGAATGGTAAAGACAATTTTTTTGACTGAGACATACATTAACATCAGTAACGAGCTAAAACGTTTTTTGCTGTTTTCTCCCACATAAGTTTAGCTTTAATTTAATGTAGATTACATTAACGGAAAGATGTGGCTAGCATTCGTAGAGTCCATTCCCCGTGTTTACATCACATACATTAACCGCATTAGTAGTTAGCTGCTGTTTGTTACACAAAATATAGTAATAAAAACACAGTCTTACCGTTTCAAATTCAGGCAAGTCCCTGATTGTTGGAATGGCACCTTTTTCCAAACGTAGCTTCGATGCCAACTTCGCCTGATATTGCCCCAAATTTGTAAAAGATTATTTTGTGAAATGTTTAGCGCAGACACCTAACGTTGAGCAAGTTGAGATGGTTGTTGGAACAGCGTCATTAAAAATAAATTTCATCCACTTGTCCCTTGTAGTTTGGTCAGTTTTGGGTAAAGAAAAAAACATTAGAATGTGGATTATGACAGTCAACCACAGAGCAACTCACGTGTGCACTACGTTTCTGCATCTTTCTTGACTGAATATGATGGGGAGAGGGGTAGGGCGGGCCTCCTCTGCGGTGTCCATATATGGTATATCCGGCCCCGTCTTGAGGTCAAGTCGGGGGAGAAATTGAAATCTCGTATTTGAGTGCGCGTGCACGTTGGCTAGTTTAAGAACCCTGGGGTAAACAAACGCTTCACTTTTGAATATCGGCATCCCGGCCAATGTATAATCATTAGTCAATCATAACATACATTGATTCTCATGGAAAAGTGAAAATTGCACATTATGACTCCTTTATTCGCACTAGTTTTTTAGTCAAGCAACAGTTCTGGTGGCCACTTGTGGCTCGCGACATTCACTATTTTGTTTTGGCTTGCTCGGTCTGTGCCACTGGTAAGACTTCCAATCGACCTCCAGACGGGTTACTTCAGCCGCTGCCGGTTCCTTCGAGACCCTGGTCCCATGTCGTAACACAGTAGTTTTGACTGTAGTGGACCGATTCTCGAAGGCGGCCCATTTTATTCCCTTGCCCAAATTACCCTCACCCAAGGAGACAGTGGTGACGATCGTTGACCACGTCTTTCGGTTACATGGCCTCCCGAGAGACGTGGTTTCCGACAGGGGACCCCAGTTTGTGTCCAAATTTTGGCGAGAGTTTTGTAGGTTTCTGCGAGCGACGGTTAGTCTGTCCTCAGGGTCCCATCCCCAGAGCAATGGCCAGACCGAAAGAGCCAACCAAGATTTGGAGAGGGTGTTGCGATGTTTGGTTTCCAAGAATCCTTCCTCTTGGAGCCAACAACTGTCTATGGTGGAGTACGTGCACAACACGTTGCCAGTGTCGGCCATGGGCCTATCTCCGTTTGTATGTAGTGTAGGTTACCAGCCACCTATTTTTCCCAGTCTGGAATCCGAGGTTGCGGTCCCCTCCGCTCACGCCTTCGTCCAGAGGTGTCAGAGAGAGAGAGAGAGAGCGAGAGAGAGAGACTTGATGAGTACAGAGTAACAAGATGGGCGTGGCTTTTAAAAGTGCCTTTGTGTGTGTCTGTGGTGCTTTGAAGCTGCCAAATTTGAGAGACCTAAAGAAGAAAAGAGGAAAAAAACAGAATTGAACAGTTCACACCAGTATTCTCTTAATCTGTGTTGCCAGAATGGGCTAGATTGAATGTGATATTCGTTTTATTTAGTCAATTCCCAATTTATTTTAATATAAAAAAAATTCCCAAACAAAGCCACAGCAGAACTAAAAATAATATATATATATATATATATATATATATATATATATATATATATATATATATATATATATATATATATTTATATATACATATATATATACTATATATATATATATATATATGTTCATATATATTCATATATATATATATTAGGGATGAGCGAGTACAGCATTATCTGTATCTGTATCTGTATCTGTTAACCATATGAATTATCTGTATCTGTATCTGTACTCGGACTGGGCGGGGCCTAACCCGAAAGTGGTCGGGATTTAACCCGGAAGTGGGTCAGGTTGTCTTTAAATGGGCGGGGCTTTAACCGGTATGTTATTTTAAGCATGCAATTGATATGGGTTGTTCAGAAATTGTTATTTATTGCTGATTAGAAAACTATTTACTCATTATTCTGTATCACTGATCATGAGAGAGGGGGGGGGGGGTGTTTGTGTTTTTGTGAGTGTAGCAGCTTAATTTGTAATATTATTTATAACACAACTACCTTTATTTTATTTATAAAATACAGCAAGAAAGTGTCACTCAGTGCGTGAAGTAAAAAAAAACTGGTTAGAGCCAGCAGATGGTTTAAAAAAAAAAAACTCAGATGACCGGCAGAGAGAGAGAGAGAGAGTGTGTGTGTGTGTGTGTTGCTAGCTAATTAATTTGTAATATAGTTTTATACCACTACTTCCTTTATTTTTTTAATGAAATCCAGCAAAAAGTGTCAGACACTCAGTGAATGAAGTAAAACAAACGGTTAAAAAAAAAAAAAAAAAACTCCGACTGGCAGAGACGCAACGCGAGTCGCATTCTACCAAGCACCACGTCTGAACAAACCCCACGTTTACCAGAACTCTACTGGTTAATAAGTAAGTGTACTACAAACCGAAGTAAAAAACAAACCTGAAGCTGAAGAAACCCTAAACGTTAACGGAAAAAAGGCCCGCGAACCTGAGTGACTGAGGGAGAGACAGAGAGAGAGAGTGTTCTGTGTGTGAGTGAGCAGAGCGGGACACAGCAGCACAATAAATCAAATCTGTATGCGTGTAGGGGAGGGGCGTTGTGACTAGTCTATCACAGAACGCAGACAGTCAGCTACCCAAAGAGGATTTTTATTCAATCCGAGCACAGATATTGACTCGTATTACTCGTATTATACTCGTACTCGGCAAAAGTGCTTTATCTGTACCGGATACTCGTTTCAGCCGAGTATCCGGCTCAACTCTAATATATATGTATATGAATCAGTCAATTAATTTTGACAGCATTACTTATTATTTTATATATGAATTGTTTTATTTCTTATTGAAAAATTGTGATGAGCCACAATTTTGTAGTTATGAAATAAACTGTATTGTTAATTATGGATTTATTTGGTTGTTTATTATATATTTTTGAGTGGATTTTAAACAATTAGGCTGTAAAACAAACCAATCTGGCTTAATCGTTGTTCACTCTGATCATTTATAATGTTGGATAATAGTTGTGAGCTAATATAACGTTAGCCTAATACTTAAACTTGAATTCAATAACGTTAGCTAACTTTGCTAGCCTGCACATTTGGTGCAGAAAGCTATATTTTTATAATTTCTTCTATCATTTATTGTCATAAGAAATGGCCACCTTACAAATCTAAAGTTTCTAAACACAACTTATTGGCCTGACTCAACAGTTTTTAATCAAACCTCCAATAATAATGATACGTTATCCAGTTATGTTATCCACCTATGACAAGAAAACGCTAAAACTGCTTACTTGCAAGAGTCTTAGAGCGTTGTTAAACTCACCTTTTAATGTCATTTTGCCTGCAGTTGAGGGTTGCTTTGGTCAAACTCACCTCTGAATGCCGTTTTACCTGGCAGTTGAGTGTTGTTAAATTCACCGCTGCGTTGTTAAACTCACCGCTGAATGATCACGTGCGTTGTTAAACTCACCGCTGAACGCGCTAAACCTTTGCTGGGACTTTGATATCAGATTGCGAGGGGTTTTAAACATCAGAAACCAGTTGGAGGGCCAGATAAAAATTATCTGGGTCCCGCCATTTGACTCGCCCTGGCATAGATAATATTTTGTAGCCCAATGAGAAAAAAGGGAGTAAATAATTAAAACAAAATGAACAGCATTAGCTGCTACGTGTAAAAAGAAACCTGCTGTGGATGTATTATGTTCAGGACAAACGTAATAGCACTGCAATAGATTGGCTATATCAGGTTAAGGACCAACGTAATAGCACTGCTTATGTTGGCATGTAACGTAATTGCGATTTGCAAAATAGTTTCCTCAGAACGTATTTCATGTGATACAGGGTTGGAATAATGAGCTGAGAGAACGATAATTAGAATGGCTGACATCTCTCTCTTTTGAATACATAAACAGAGAATATCTATTTTAGTTTTGAATTAGATAATTTAAAAGTACACACTTAAATGATTATAAAGATATATTGCTCATGTCTGGGTGAATAGTGTTCGCTGAGTTTTGTTTAAGCTTAGAGACGTGCTCCAGAAAAAAAGTTCACGGAGACGGAGCGGCAGAACGCACACCCTGTGTATTTTCTTTATTTTACAAAAGCACAATATTTTATTTTGATTGTATGTGGACACATGAAAAAATAAACTGTTAAATGTCTACTTTTTTATATTTCTTAACTCTGTATGACCAGAAATGATGCCGTATTTTAAGTCTATTTTTCTGCTATGTGAAAAAAATCTGCGAAAACGCGTCTGCGCGTTTGCTGACCCCAGAGGGTTAAAGAATAACTTTATCGCACCCCAGTACGTTAACGTTATGCTGTCGTTAAAACTGCCCAGAAACCGGCTCACCAACAGCCTGGCATTAGCCAATTAACGTTAGCTAAGTCCCATCACTTGTTAGCCTAATAATATAATTTAGCTTTAGCTATAGCTGGCTATACCCAAACATGTGTTTACAGCATAGTTGGAACAACAGCACATACAGTTAACGTTAGCAGATCTTGCACACTTTGTGCCAACAGCAACAAAGTAAACATTCGCTGAGGACTTATCAGCACTGTGCCCCCGCAGCTAACGTTAGTGTGGGTTTACAGCTGAGCGTTAGCTCCGGTTAGGTGCTCAGTGTGTTTTTAGTTCAGGATTTCTTCTGTATGGATAGTTCAGGAGGTTTCTACCAGAACACGAATTAACACAGAGGTCGTGTCCTGTCCAAAACATAACTTACGGACTCGGCCATTAAATCGTTAAACACTGCATGAAGTAGTACCTAGATTGTACATTAGGATACTTTAAGTTCACCACCATTCATTTCAGTTTATAAGATTTCAGATGAACCAAATATGGCATAGTTACATATTAGAACACACTAGTAAATAAACAGTATGTAGAAAAGCATATGTCCTGTAAAGCAAATGGTACAGACGTGTCATTGAGGTGCAAATGACTCTGTCTCTCTTGACAGAACCATCCTGTGACTGGAGTGTCCCAACAGTCCTTCTTCTTCTTCTTCTTCTTTTTTGTTTTATTGGCAACCGCACTTTACAGTGCATTACTGCCATCATCAGGTAGCTTGGATCAGAAACACCTCCTATTTTCTTAACATTTCTACCCCTCCCCACCCCTAAAGAGAGGAGGAGAGAGAGAAAAAAAAAAATATATATATATATATATATATATATATATATATATATATATATATATTTTAACCCACTGACGCTGCGTGTTCAGCTCCTCCAGTTTCCACCCCACCTCCCTTTAACTCCCACTTCTCACCAAACCTTACTTAACCTTCGGATTAACTTTTTCCTTGTCCCACACTTTACTTCATACACATCTCTCTACAAGCCTATACTTATTAATCCTACACTCTTTTCATTAAACCTGTATTGTTCAGAAACTGAAACAACACATTGACTGTACTATTTCCTACATTTGAGTCTAATATATTCTTTATTAATGTTAACTCTTTCCCTTCATTTTTCCATACTTCTTCTCTTAGCACTTCTCTTTCTTCTTCATAACCCTTACAATTAACAATCACATGTTCCACAGATTCACTCTGTCCGCATTTATCACATAATCCTGTTGGATGCTTAGATATTAAATGTAATGTTTTATTCAAACCTGTATGTCCCACTCTTAGTCTTGTAATTATACTTTCCTCCCTTCTATTTCTCCCTTTTTTCCTCCCTTCTCCCACTTTCTTTTGTATTGCATATAAATGTCTCCCTTTACTCTCATTATCCCAATATTGTTGCCACTTTTTAATCACTTTCTCTTTTATTACTGATTTTATTTATTTTATACTATGTGGTATCTCAATTTCTACCATTTCCTCATCTACTGCTTGTTTAGCCAATTTATCTGCTTCTTCATTTCCTTTAAGTCCCACATGGGCTGGCACCCACATAAATTGTACTTGTATTTTACTTTGCTTCAACTCAAAGAGATTTTGCAGGATTTCCATCATTAAATCTGGTCTTGATTCTGATTTTTGATTATCAATACTGACTATTGCTGAATATGAATCTGAACATATGATCGCATTATTAATTCTCCTTTCTTTAACTAATTGCACTGCTAACAAAATAGCCATCAGCTCACCAGTATATACTGATAACTGATCACTAATTCTAGCTTTTTTCCTCACAAGTAACTTTTGTACATATACTGCCACTCCTATTCTTTCTCCTTTTTTGGAAGCATCCGTGTATATCTGTATATGATCTCCATACCTAATTCTTAAATACTCATTTGCTCTCATTACTTCCATCTCCTTATTTCCTTCACTCTGTCTTATCTTCAGTAATGTTAAATCTACTCCTGGTTGAGGAAGAATCCATAGAGGGGTATGCGGATACATTACTCTTGGCACACTTCTATAATTGTCTATCCCCATCTCTTTAATATCTTCTTCTACCACCCATCCAAAACTCTTGTATCTATTCATCCCTTGTTCCCAACATATTCCTAATATTTTCCTTGTTGGATGCCTCTCATCCTGACTATTTAGATTTGTCCAATAAACAGCCATTAACTGTTGCCTTCTGATATTAAGCGGCATTTCATTTACCTCCACTTGCATTGCTGCTATAGGTGTAGTTGGACATGCTCCACAGCAAATTCTCAATGCCTGTGCTTGAATTCTGTCTAACTTCACTAACTGTGACTTTGCCGCCAACCCATATGCCACACTTCCATAATCTAGCACAGATCGTATCATTGCTACATATACTGTTTGAAGCGCCCCTCTATCTGCTCCCCACTCTTGTCCTGCCATACATTTCATTACATTTATAACTCTTTTGCACTTATTTACTATCTTATGAATATGCTCTTTCCACGTAAGTCTAGTATCCAGCCATAATCCCAAGAATCTAACTGATGCCACTCGTGCCATTTCATTGTTGTATATCTTTAACCTACACTCATTTTCTACTTTCTTGTTGGAAAATATAATACTTTGTGACTTCTCCACAGATAACTTAAATCCCCACTTATATGACCATTTTACCACCTCATCCACCGCCTTCTGCATTTTCCCCATAATAAACTTTTTATTTCTTCCTCTGAACCACAAAGCCCCATCATCTGCAAACAATGATCTACCAACACTCCTATCCACCTTACTAAATATATCATCTATCATTATTATAAAAAGGACTGGACTTATTACACTTCCCTGAGGAGTGCCATTTTCTACAATTCCTTGAGATGATATAGAATCTCCCACCCTCACTCTTATTACTCTTTCCTTAAGGAAGTCATTAATCCAATTGAACATTTTCCCCCCTACCCCCATCTCCTCCAACTTAATCATAAGACCCTCCCTCCACAACATATTGTAAGCTTTTTCAATATCGAGAAACACAGCAATTACTGATTCTCTATTTGACAGAGCTTTCTTTATTTCTGCCTCCAAACACATTACCGGATCCATAGTTCCTCTTCCTACCCTAAACCCACTTTGATAAGGTGTTAATTTGCCTTCTTTTTCCAAAAAATATACTAATCTATCCGTTATCATTCTCTCCATCACTTTCCCTAAATGAGAAGTAAGAGCTATTGGTCTATAGTTACCTGGCTTACTAAGATCCTTCCCTTGTTTCTTTATTGGCAGTATCAGTGCTTCTTTCCAACTTTGTGGTAACACCCCCATTTCCCATACTTTATTATAAAACTCTAACATTACTCTCAATGATTCATCACTTAACTGTCTAAGCATATTATAACTGATTGCATCTTGACCCGGAGTAGTTTCTCTCATTCTCCTCAGTGCTCGTTTTAGTTCGGTTAATCCAAACGGGACATCCATTACATTATCTCTTTCCTCTCTCATTTCCAATAAATGAGGATGTTCTCTTAAAGTTTCCTCCCTTGCCCTCTTAAATTCTTCAGACAGATTTTCTGTACTATTTACTTTTATAAATGTTTTACAAAACATTTCTGCTTTATCACAATTTTCTATTGCTATTACTTCCCCTTCATTTAAAACAGGATATTCCATCTCCTTCCTTATACCATTCATCCTTCTAATCATATTCCATACTTCTCCTATTGGTGTACTTCTCCCTATTTTATCACAAAAGTCTCTCCAATATTGTCTTTTTGCCCTTCTTACAACCTTTTTTACTTTTGCTTGTTCTCTCTTATATTCCATTAAACCTGGGTAACTATGCATTCTTCTTACATTCTTATATGCTCTCCTTTTCCTTCTAATAGCATCATCACACTCCTTATTCCACCATGGTACCATTTTTATCTTTCTTCTTCCTTTACTCTTAGGAATACTACTTTCTGCCGCCTTCTTAATGACACCTATAATTTTCTCACTTATAGCATCTATGTCATCTGCATTTCTTACTTCATTTATATCTAAACCCTCCTCCACCATTTCCACATACTCAGTCCAGTTAGCCTTCTCATAATTCCATCTCCCTTCTCTTCTTACATTTCTTTCTACACTCTTATTCATACTCATTTCAATCAAAATGGGAAAGTGATCACTACCTATACTACATTTCCTTAATACCTTCCAGCTAATTATGCCCCCTAACCTACTTTTAGCAAGAGTTAAATCCAACACCGATTCTTTACCTGTTCTCATGTCTACACGTGTACCTCCTCTATCATTTAGACAGATCAAATTCATCTCATCCATTAATTCTTCAATCACCTGCCCATTTCTGTCAGTTACACATCCTCCCCATATACTACGATGAGCATTAAAATCCCCACACCAAATCACCCTCTCTCTGTTTTGCCCCTCTATCTTCACCATCTCTTCCAATATCATTTGTCTACATGGATTATAATAATTAATTATTACAACACTCTTATCATCCTTCCATACCTCTACCACCACATATTCAATTTCTCTTCCTTTCCCCACCATTCTACACTGAATTTCAGACTTTATGAAAGTAACACACCCACCACCATTTCCCTCTTCCCGATCTCTTCTCACAGAAACATATCCTTTAATTACAAAATCCAGTTTAGGTTTCAACCAAGATTCTTGTACACATATCACATCAGGCTTAACCTCCATCTTATTTACATAACCCTTAAATTCCAATCCATTAGCCACCAGACTTCTAGCATTCCATTGTAAGATTACTAACATCAATACTATTGTCCATCCCATGACTCTTGACTAGGCTGAATTTCTGAGGTTAGACCTTCTCTAACCATTTCCCATGTTAGCCCTTTGATATCCAGGAACCTCTCTGCTGCTCTCACTATTATCTGTATCTTTTCTGTTCTTCTCTCCGTCTGTGCTGTACAGTTTATGACCTCTGCCATGAATAACACAAAACTCTTTTTACTTACTATCATTGTGTCATCCGATTTATTGCTTTCCTTTTCTTCATTTCTGTTTCGATCTCTCCACTCCTCATTCTCCTCACTCTCTTTCTTTTTCCTTGAATCCACTTTTTTAACTGCTTCTGCATATGACAACTTATTTCCATCTCTTTCCTTCTGAATTTCTACTGCTCTCTTTCTAACTTCACACCCTCCATATGCCACATTATGGGCCCCCCCACAATTACAACATTTTGCTTCACTTCTTCCACATTTTCCATTCTCATGCTCTTCCCCACAATGTGCACATCTCTTTTTAGCTCTACATACACTTGCAACATGACCATATCTCTGACAATTATAGCATCTCAGCGGAGCTCGCACATATTCTCTCACCCGAAAGCTTACATATCCAATCATCACTTTACTTGGTAACATTCCACCACTTTCAAAACGTAACATTACAGAAAGACTTTCTTCCTTATTACCTTCCCTATTCCTCTGCAATCGTTTTGCTTCAATTACATTTCCTCCTTTAACATTCCTCATCAACTCTATCATATTGACCTCCAATGGTACCCCTGTAATTACTCCACATAACCATGGTTTTCCACCTATTTGATTACAACTTGATATCACTTGTTTACACACAACCTTCATTTTCTTTACCTTATCTCTCTGCTCCTCATTTTCACATATCACCACCAATGCTCCATCCTGAAGCACTCTTGCACATTTAATCTCCCCTGATTGTTTCCTCAATTCATTTGTTAATTCAATTGGGTTTACCCCTTTTATTCCTTGTCCCTCTTTAAATCTTACATTTTTATCTCCTCTATCCTTTCATCTACTACTTCCCTTTCGCTATCCTCATCTGTACTTACTGAATCCTCTTCATTATCTTTCTTCCTCTTTTTATTTGCTTTTTCAACACTTTTTATTCTCCCACCTTCCACCTGTACCCAATCCATCTCCTTTTCACCTTCATTCTCTGATTCATGTATTCTAGTTTTTGTTTCTGATCCAACTTCCTCTTTTTTTTTCCTCGATTTGCCCATCTTCTCTTAACACCGACGCTCAGAAGAATCTTAATCCTCAACCGTTCAAAGTCAGACCCACACAGTCGTCCGTCTTCCTGAACTCCAAACAAAACGCCGCTTCCCCGTCGTTCCTCCCAACAGTCCTCAATCAGGATCTTGTTGAAATCCCTTGCACTAGATAGGCATTAGCATACTGTGATGATGAAGGCCATTGTGCCACATTTAACTCACATGTATACATTTAACCCTAAAACAGGCAACGTGACTCACGAGTCACAGTTTTTATTGTCTTTTTTGGGGCATTTTCAAATCCTTTTATCATTTATCACAGCCTGGTCTGTCTTGAGTAGGCTGGTCACATATTTCAAGTTTTCAGTGATCAATTAGTCAGCCTGACCTAAATCCAACATGGCTGCCAGTGCTGGAGGACATTCATTAAGTAAATATATATTAAACTTACTTTTCTTCTGGAAACAAAATGATAATAGTGCTAACATTAATTGTGACCATTGCCTTAAGGTGCTGAAGAAAAAAATCTAGTTATGTGTTGTTCATGTTGTTATTTAGCACGTTTTGAAATGTATGTGACTCATGAGTCACGTTGCCTGCTTAGGGTATAAAAAAGGGATTAACCCTAATTTTGAACATCTTTGTATTTTTTTTTATTTTTGTTACAAATTGTAAAAGTTACAGGTTAAACTGATATTAGTATGTCTAGGTGACTATATCCTAGTATTTTTAACTGGATATTTTCTTTCAGGGCTTCACACCTAGCTCATTTTACGGTAGAAGGAATGAGTATAGAGAAAAAAGGATGCAAGTTATAGAGCAGATACCAGAAAACTCTTCAGATTCTGAGACAAGTGATAAAGATGATTAAGTTTTTGTCATGCCAGGAGAGGTACACATAGAGGGAGAGTGACAGTTCTGCTGAGGAGGTTGAAGATGTGACAGCTCAGCAATGTAAAAGAACCAAAAACTTTAGGTACTTCTTTTCCTCATGTCAGGCATGCATTCTGTTGAATTGTAGCAGACGAGAAACAAATATAGTTCACATTGAGGGGACATTGAGGCAGTATACAAAATAAATACATTTCTAATTAATTTATCAAATTGTTAGTGTATTATCTAAAATATTTGTTTATTTATTTTTTGCAGCTGGAGGAAGAAAAGGTTTGAGCACCAGTCAGCAGCCAATGAAGATACATTCAGAATGCCTGATCAACTTTCATCTCCTTCACAAGGTTTTTTGACGAAGAGCTTATTGCCGAGCAAACTAATCTGTACTCTTGCCAGTTACATGGAACTAGCATTAACACAAATCCAAATGAAGTGATGTCATTTATTGGGATGAAACTCTTCATGGGTATTGTGAAGATGCCATCAGTTGATTACTGGACTGAGGGTACACATTACCAAAAAAATTGCCAATCTGATGTCCGTAAAGAGGTTCCAATGCCTCTCTAGAATGATACATTTTCAGGACAATGCCACATCAGATCCAGATCAGGATCGGCTCTTCAAAGTCAGACCAGTCCTAGAGCATATGAGAAAAAAAAATCTGGAAATTGAGAGTGTTAATTAGTTCTCAGTTGATGAAATGATGGTGCCTTACAAGGGCATCAAGGCTGGTTCTCTGTGGCAGTATCTGCCTAGAAAACCTCATCATTGGGGGTTCAAGATATTTGTACATGCAGGTGTTTCTGGCATGGTCTACGATTTCCTGGTATACATTGGTAAGAGCACATTTGGCACTGGACAAGGACTTGCCAAAGAGCTTGGACTTGGAGCCAGTGTTGTTGTTGAACTCTGCAAGACCATCAACAACCCAATGGAGTGTGTTGTCTACTTTGACAATATTTTACCTCACTACCTCTTATTGTGCACCTGAATGTGTCACTTTGCCTGCGCAGTTTGGGCACCATTCACAAGAACAGGCTGAAGAGATGCCACCTGGAAGATGATAACAAACTCAAGAGACGAGGAAGAGGCAGCTTTGATTACAGAGTGGATAATGAGGCAAAAGCCAGCTCTTTTGCAGCTGTGAGTCCAGTGAAAGAAGTGAGGCGGTTCTTTAAAGAACAGAAGAAACGAGTTGGGGTCACCTGCATTGTTGTGCAAGTTACTTCCAAACTGTAATACATTATATATTACTTGTTACTGTTATTTAAAAGTAATTCATTACCTTACAATATTACTGTCTCAGAATTGTAATGCGTTACATTACTCCTGTATTACTTTTGAGTTACTTTCACCAAAATAACTATACAGAAGTAGAACTTAACATTCTAAAATGACTAGGGCTGTAACGATATGCGATATGAAACCGAAATCGCGACACTCAGATCCACGAACCTGCAGAATCGCAACACACCCCTTCCAACTCCCAGCGTTATCCTTCCCGTCCAGATCCAATGCTACCACATCTTTAAATTACTATTAGTATTATTTGAAGTTAACATAACATTATAAAATATGTAGACATACACCACAAAACTAGTTGATGATAAATTATTTAAAATTTGGGAATTCCAGCTTTATGGACATGACATTTGCAGTCAAAACTTGAAATATAAATTCTCAGAAAATGCATTAATACCAAAATATTGAAACGTCTGTTTATCCATAGGCTCCTCCCTGAAAGGAGTCCAGACATTAGAAAAATATCAGTCTACACATGCGTTTTATATTTAATATTATGGAAATAGACAGTCATGCGTGACAAAAAAAAACTTTAACTTTTAGGAGGCAACGATTTTTAGTTTTTGTTTTTTTGTAATTCTGTGAATTAAACTGCGCAAATCGGATGAAGAAGGGTTGGCTCTCCACAGAACATAAAATATTTATTTTATTTTATTTTTCGTGTTCTCATTTATGAGGAAAAAACAATGTTACAGACGTGACAGTTCTCCGTTACGGACGCGACCGCTCTGAAGCGGCACTAAAAGACTGCTTTAAAACTTTCACAGACACCTTACACACACAAAGCCTTTCTTTAAAGTGAATTTCGTTTTGTATTAATTGTATCTTAATTTTAATCAATGTTTCGTCAACCAATTGCCTGGATTTAACGCGCGTGAACTGGAGCGCGTCTCATAAATGAACCGAAACTCGGCATATAAGGTAGCCTATTCACGGACCTGAAAAAATATATCTATATTGAAATGTCTACTTGTAAACAGAACAATTCAAAACGAAAGAAAACAGACTGCTCTCTGCTTATGAAATGAAATGTGGATTTCTCTCTGGTGCATTCACTAGCCTACTGCGAAGATCGCGAGTCAGCATCGTCAACTTCATCTTGACTTTATTAATAAACAATTAAAATGTCTCCTTGCTATATTTGACATATTCATAATCATTGCTTTTGCCGGTTCTTTGTGACAGCTTTTAGGTGCTTTATCGGCAGCGCCGCCGCCCTTACATGAACGCGTCACCACCGCATCAAAAACATGATTGCGTGATGAAAACATGAAAGATACCACATAAACATAGCCTAACTGTTTAGAAAGAAAACACAGAACGAATAGCCTAATGCGCATACGTCCATCTCGCGAATGTATAGTCTTCTTCATGCCATCTTCACCATTAGCTGCTTTTCCACTGGCCAGCGCGAGCACAGAGGCCGAAATCATACCTCACGGCACTCCTGTACAAAATAAATCGCTACAAAAAAATATATCAGACGCTGCCATTTAGTCTTTATTTACAGACTTGGACACCACACGCGGCTATTGACTGACCACGAACAGTTAATTTAGCCTACTTGCATTTTTCATTCGTTAATGTCTCCAGGTCTTCCTGTTTTTTTTGTTTTTTTTTTGTTTGTTTTACAATTAAAACTAAAAGTCTGTTGTAACGCAAGCCTTAGGCCCTACTGAACATGTACCGAGTAAAATATTACTGAAAACTGATTAGTAATGCCTTACACTACTGCGTTACAGCAAAAAGTAATATGTTACTGTAATGGATTACTTTTGTAACGAGTTACTCCCAACACTGGTCACCTGTCCAAACATTGTCACACAATACAATCTCCACTTGGGAGGAGTAGACCTGGCCGACGTGATGATGGCCTTGTACCGTACCCCTGCAAAATCCCATCGTGGTACATGAGTTGTTGTTTTTTTGGCAGATGGCTAATATAGTCCTAAACAATGGATGGCTTCTTTATCACAGAGATGCAAAGATCCTGGGTAAGGTAAAGCACAAGAAGCTGAAGAAATTCAGGCTGGAAGGTGCAGAGGGACTCATTCATGCTGGAAAAAAGAAAGATAGACCCTCAAAGCCAAGAGAGGATGATGTTCCCACCAAATACATCTATCGGCCAGTAACACCATAACCTGTGGATGACATCCGGTACGGCAAAGTAGACCACTTCCCGGTGTTCTCTGATAGGGGCAGATGCAAGTTATGCTCAAGTTATGCTGCAAAAACTGTCAGCCCCCTTTTTGAGAATATATGGTGCATTCAAGTCATCTCGTATAGATCGTAATTACGAGTTGAATACACTTGAACGCCACCACAATGTCGTAAATTCCTGTGGGGAGCTCGGGATTTTCTTTAAGCCCCGATCTGTACGAGTTGGGGAGGTGTCAGTGAGAAAACATGGCGGAATCAATGGATGCAACGTCTGTAGTTGACGGTAAATTTTAATTGAATTAAAATGTTTACTCGTCCTATAAACTGTCATTTATCATGATCATCAATAATCTTGTTATAAGCAGCAAGTTAATAAATTACAACAAAAAAATGCTAACATTTGTGCTAGTGATGGGAAGTCCGGTTCTTTTCAGCAAACCGATTCTTTCTGACAGTTCGTTTCAATGAACCGGTTCGAAAAACCGGTTCACCAGTTCTTTTACGTCCTCACGTAATGACGTCAAATCTATCATCCCGGCGGATACAAAATACTATATATTAAAGGCATTTGTAATCATATAATCTCCACAGGTGAGTTAATTGACTATTTCTTAATTGCATCAGTTCACAGTTTCTCTCTGTCAGTGACACCCATCCATTCACAAATTAAATTGTCAAAATTATTAAAATTGGTCATAGAAACATACAGTCTGAAAAGTTTAAAAACAAAAATTAAACTCTCATATGCTCAACAACATATTTCTAAAAAATAAAGTACAATCCTTAATATTGTGATAAAATATTACAGTTTAAAACAGCTGTATTCTACTATGTTAATGTGTAATTTATTCCTGACATGCAAAGTTGAATTTTCAGCATCCTTACAACGATACAATTCATACATTTGTAATCAGATTTAAAAAAAAGTGATTATTACTTTTATTCTATATGTGTCACGGTTGTGGTGTAGATGAAGACAGGCTGAGGCAAAAAGCTCCAATTCAAAGATTTACTCAAAAGCAACAACAAACAGGTACAGGCAGGCAGAGGGTACACTCACAAAACACTATAACTTTACATAAGAACCGACAAAGACAGACTGAACAGAGAGAACTAAATACAGATACAAACGTCCACTAACGAGGTGAGGACAGGTGACACAGATGATTAAGACGATGAACAGGTGGATGATTGAGGGAGTGAATTCAGGTGTGGAGACAAGAGGATGCTGGGAAGTGTAGTGAAGATGACTAAGACAGACCGGTGCAGACGAAGACTGTGACAGAATGCCCCCCTTCAACAAGGCACGACCTCGTGCCGTAGAACATCAATGGGGTGGGGGGGCGGGCGCCCTGAAGGCTGGCCAGGGCGTGGCCAAACTGGGACGGGAAGCCTCCAGGGCGGATCAGGAAGTGCAGGCGGCCATGGCGGAGCAGGACGTGGGCGTGGCCATGGCGGAGCAGGACGTGGGCGTGGCCATGGCGGAGCAGGACGTGGGCGTGGCCATGGCGGAGCAGGACGTGGGCGTGGCCAGGGCGGAGCAGACGAACCCTCGGGCGTCCAGGGTGGAACGGTCGGACCCTCGGGCATCGCGGGCGGTGAAGACCCTTCGGGCGGCCATGGCGGTGCGGACCCTTCGGGCGGCCATGGCGGTGCGGACCCTTCGGGCGGCCATGGCGGTGAGAAGCCCCTTCGGGCGGCCATGGCGGTGAGAAGCCCCTTCGGGCGGCCATGGCGGTGAGAAGCCCCTTCGGGCGGCCATGGCGGAGAAGCCCCTTCGGGTGGCCGTGGGTCCTTGGGCGCCCACGGCGAGGGCCTATGGCCCCCCCCAAAAAATTAATGGGGAGAGTGACAGAGTCATTACAAGTCTCTGGGCTGGACGGAACCAGCGGTGAAGGCCCGGCTATGCTGGATGGAACCAGTGGTGAAGGCTCAGAAGGGCTGGACGGGACCAGCGGAGAAGGCTCAGAAGGGCTGGACGGGACCAGCGGAGAAGGCTCAGAAGGGCTGGACGGGACCAGCGGAGAAGGCTCAGAAGGGCTGGACGGGACCAGCGGTGAAGGCTCAGAAGGGCTGGACGGGACCAGCGGTGAAGGCTCAGAAGGGCTGGACGGGACCAGCGGTGAAGGCTCAGAAGGGCTGGACGGGACCAGCGGTGAAGGCTCAGAAGGGCTGGACGGGACCAGCGGTGAAGGCTCAGAAGGGCTGGACGGGACCAGCGGTGAAGGCTCAGAAGGGCTGGACGGGACCAGCGGTGAAGGCTCAGAAGGGCTGGACGGGACCAGCGGTGAAGGCTCAGAAGGGCTGGACGGGACCAGCGGTGAAGGCTCAGAAGGGCTGGACGGGACCAGCGGTGAAGGCTCAGAAGGGCTGGACGGGACCAGCGGTGAAGGCTCAGAAGGGCTGGACGGGACCAGCGGTGAAGGCTCAGAAGGGCTGGACGGGACCAGCGGTGAAGGCTCAGAAGGGCTGGACGGGACCAGCGGTGAAGGCTCAGAAGGGCTGGACGGGACCAGCGGTGAAGGCTCAGAAGGGCTGGACGGGACCAGCGGTGAAGGCTCAGAAGGGCTGGACGGGACCAGCGGTGAAGGCTCAGAAGGGCTGGACGGGACCAGCGGTGAAGGCTCAGAAGGGCTGGACGGTCTCTGGCTGGAAGGTCTCTGGCGGAAGAAGCTCAGGAAGGTCATCAAAAAGCTCAGACTCAGGCTCGGCAGAACATGACTCAGGGCCCACAGTGAGGGAGGATCCACAAACCCACAAGGTGTGGTCGATGAACTCGACAAAAGGGAGATGAAGATCTCCCAACAGCAGCATCTGGGCGAGTAGATCGTCTATCCCACTCCAGAATTGGTGCTTGAGAGATTCCTCATCTCTACTCACGTCCTGATACAGGTTGATATAGACCTCCACATACTCCTCCAGTGATCGCCCATCCTGGGAAATCCAGTGATCTGCCTTCTTGCCAACCCTCCTTTTCCTCATGGTCGGTTCTTCTGTCACGGTTGTGGTGTAGATGAAGACAGGCTGAGGCAAAAAGCTCCAATTCAAAGATTTACTCAAAAGCAACAACAAACAGGTACAGGCAGGCAGAAGGTATGAAAAAGCAATGGAACTTAAAATTGACTGTAAATCAAATGTACTCTACTAAATATTTATATAAAATATATATTTTGCAAAATAATTTTTACTCTAAAATTACTAATATCACATAATAATCAAATTATCATAATAATCAAATCAAAGCCATATATCTAACCAATTTGTGCTCAAATTTTAAGTTGATGTCACAAAATTTAAGTTCCCATGAGATTTTTAGGCGTTGTACCAAAAATAGCCACCGGGGGTTTTTATGCATTTTCCTGTATCAAATGTATACATTTCAGTCTCAATATCACAAAACAGTTGGAAGATATGGAACCGTGAGACTCAGACCTTTCCGACAATATATATGTTTTGTCAAGATTAGAAAACTTTTTAACTATAAAGTAGTTCAAATATATTTTGTAATACAAAACCTGACACCACCCATGGTGAGGAGCTTGCTATAATAATTTAAAGTACCATTTTTATGGTAACGCAAGGTCCGAAAGGTTTTCACAGGCTGAGTCTTGAGTTTGTATGCTTTCGAATGATATATAATTTGTCACCATTAGATCAGGTAAAGTATCGGATATAATTGTTTTAAACATGCAGTGGCAAGTGGGCCAGTAACAGTTAACAGTTTAATGACTTGGTCCTTTTTTTATACCCTAATCAGGCAACGTGACCTAGGAGTCACAACTCATAAAATCCAAAATATATCAAATATTTCAAAAGTTATTTTTGGATGTTTTACTTAAGTCCAGATGATATAAAAAAGTACTTTTTGAAGTACTAGGGCAGTAAAGAGTTCTGCCCATATTTGCTCAGACCTACAGGGATGATGTCTCAAGGATGGTCTAGTTCCGACTATCAGAGGCGAGCACTCCTGGGGGGGGGGGGGGGGGGGGGGGGGAATATTGGCTGATTGTCTTCTCTCTTCCGTGGCTGGTGTGTTTATCTTCACTACTCTGACGGCAGGATTTAATACAGTTCCCGCAGCGTAGCTACGCAATGTAGTGTTACCGCTCTCGAAAGGGAACGCAAATGTCTTCATGCTGAAAACGTCTCTGGTAACTATCGTTACCTCGGTTCCTTGAGAGGCGGGAACGAGACATTGCGTTAGCCGCCGTGTTCGCTGTTCGAGCAGCGTTCAGTCGTAATTCTGACGTAATTGTCGCACCCATGCATTTTATACTGCCCGCCGCCTGTCAGTATTTGCATACTTTGCGACAATTGGCCAGCTGCTCCAAGCTGGCATTAGCCCATAAGATTTCAACAAAAGTGGAGAAGGGAGGAGTTCCACATATATATCTCTGGATGGGTGTAACTTCCTTTTATCTAACACCAGTACAGTAAAGACTATTGTTCTTACTATGTCAGAACTACAAGTTACATTTTAAAAAGAGACCTGTTCATTCTCTGCAATACTGTGTACTACTATATGAGAAGTATTAAAATATTTAATTCTATCTAAACACATGAAACTAAAACTTAATAAAAAAATGACAAAGTTTTTTCTTCATTTCTTAGCAGGTTTATTCAAGGTTAGTCTGGTAATTGTATTCCAAGATTACTCCTTGAACAAAGAGAAAGACAGACAGCTAATTATTTCATTTAATTCCATTTATAGTAAGTTTAACCCATATCCACCCAACAACCTAAAAGAATTTAGTTTGTATGTATATTTTGCATAGCACTTCCTCACTAACGATAAAACAATACATGTATACAGAGAGTTATTAGAGAGATTTTAAAAGTATTTATTTATAGTGTCTTGGTTAAATTTAGTTAGTTATCATAAGTGATGTGCTTATTTAAAATGTAGATGTTTAAAGACAATAAGTGCTTGCAAAAATTATTTAAATTTCTTTTTTTAACAAAGTATTGATTATACATGCAGGATCTTTCATTCATCAGGGTTACTGAGCTTTCAGACCCATGGAGATCGCTGAAGAGTGGAGGAAGTCCAAAGATCTGTGTCTTCTACTTCTATACCCATGGTCGCATAACTGAAGATGACAGACAAGAGAATAAATTTAACATCAAATACATGCTTTTACAATGCAAAGGCTGTTGAATGTGTTTTCTTTTAGAAAGACACGTTGTAAAAGGTTTACAATTAGCTTGAAGTCTACTGTCAGCAATGCAGTTGAAATTTACTGTCCAAACTTACCAGAGCACATCTGCCATTCTGTACAAGGCAAAGATGAACCTGACAGTGCAGGAAGAAGTTGTCAGAAATGCCTGAGAAGGTGAACATCCTGAAGGAGAAATGGCTCGTTGTATCAAAACCGTTCTGAAGGACTTCCACTGTGGTATCTTCAGGGTTGGCACATCTAGGAAGGCAGGAGGGTTTTTCAAAGGAAGATAATAAAGGGAAAATTAGAGTACGGCAAAATTTGAATGCCTTGTTTATGATGTACTTGGTCAGCAGGGCTTTTTCTAGACATAGGCGAACTAGGATCCAAGTATTTTTTGGTCAGACTGTAGAATAAGGGTCCATAATTAATAGATGACTAAGCAAGACGTAATGCAGGACAAATGAGTAGTACTACATCAACAATTCAGTTTCTTAACTAATATGGAAACGAGATGGACTTATAATTAGTTAATAGTTAATTTAGGAATGTGCCAGTTTCGTTTATGTAATCAATCACCCCTTTAATTCTTACGTTCCTTCAATTGACAATTTTTATATTATTATTATTATTAGGTGTTCAAGCCCGAAGTGCTGAAAACCTGTTGTAATTGCTATTTGAAAAAAAAAAATCCCCTAAAACGCATCGTGCAGCCCAAACCGTAAGGCCCAGAGACTTGAAACTCGGCCAGATGGTAGGCCAAGCTTTTGGGGAGAACCTATCAGAGTATGACCCCGATTGGCCCCTAGGTGGGGCTACAGCAACCAAAAGTACTAAATTGCCATTAACTCATAGACCGTTGGTCCTAGCCCTAATGTTCAAAACCATCATAAATCATTATAGAATGTGGTATATCATGGTAAATCATCCTATAACATGGTAAATCATGCTAGAATCATATTAAATCGTACTAGAATGTGTTCAATTGTGGTAAACCATGCTAGAGCAGGGTAAATCATGGTGAACCATACTAGAACTTGGTATATCATGGTAAACTATGGTAAATCATGCCAGATTCATGGTGAATCATACTGGAACATGGTAAATCATGAAAAATCACACTAAAATTTGGTATATCATGGTAAATCATGCTAAAAAAAGGTCTATTCCATCTATGATGTCAGTGGTTAAATGCTTGCTACATGAAACTTAATGTCTTTTGATGCTTTTGAGCTTAACTGCCTTAACTGCTTGAACACCGATATATGCTGCTTGCAGCTTTAATTATTATTATTATTATTATGTTGTTGTTTTATATATATATATATATATATATATATATATATATATACATACACATTAAAGTGACCACTGACAAGAATTTATTTATCTAACCTTGATTATGTACTTATTCAAGCAGCAAAAAATACAACCAAAAATAACAAAAAACAAAACAAAAAAACACACAAGGGAGCACTCCTACTTTTACTACAGTGCCTCTTGATACCTCTTGAAACCTCTTGAAATGTTCGATCTGAAACTACAAGCTTTATATTTGTTGAGTAAGCTACTTTAGTTAGTAATCTTGTAGGACAGAAAATTTATTTGTCATGGCCTGAAGAATAGCCTTTCTTGAGAGTCTATAAGAATCTTTCTTGAGAGTTGATAAGAAGATCGTACGGTCGGTTCGGTGGACGAAACAGATCCAACGATTTAATTTCAATGTGAAATTAATTCCGTCAAGGGTTATTCTGAAAATGTATCTTTTCTAGCCTATCTGTATATTAATTATTAATTATAATTCATTGTAATTAATTACCCATATATACAATTGATCTATTCTAGCCTAACTGTATATTAATAATTGATTATAATTAGTTGTAGTTAATTATCCATAAATACAGATACAAATACATTGGCTAGGTAATACATTGGCCTTTTGGGCAATTTAAAATATGTATGCAATACTTGATCATAACCATGATTGATTATTAATTATATATTCCCCTCATTTGAGCTAATTCGCTACATTATAGTATGTAACATTAATAAATACATTTCCATAAATAGTTTTGAGGTGCAACTTTTTAAGATGCATTTTATAACCATTTTCAGAGTAAAAAAAAAGACAATTGCTCATGTTTCAGACACGTTAATGCTGTGAATATTAATTAATTGGTAATTCTTTAAAATTGGTCATAGTACGTTAATAGTCTAAGGAGGCTAATCTCAATCTGTGATTGTTGATTACTAAAAAGAACTATGTCAGCCCTAAATTCACTATTACTTGATGATTAGTTCTATCTAAAGTGTTAATGTAGTACTCATTTTTACTGCATTACTTGCTGCATAGTTACCCATTAATGATGGAGCATTATTTTTTAAAGTGTTATCCAATTTGGTTGTATTCACTTTCTGAGACTGAAACAAATGTAATCATAAGCATTTAAACATTAAGTCACTCACTCTTTGATAATCAGATTCCAGCGAACATGATATTCGGCATCATTAACAGGCGTGGCCCAGCATTTGTCCAGAACTGTTGCGATTTGGTTTCTATCCACTCCTTCCACCTCAACAGCCACATATATCTGCTGGTTCACCTGCATTTGCACCTCCCCGTCATATGGGCTAGTAAACTCTGCATCATGGTAGGGAATCATTCGGATCTGGTATGTGCCCTGGCCAGCAAGAAGTTTACTTATCACACTGTAGGCAAAAACAAAAACAGCAACCATGACCTTAGTCAATTGTAATGATTCTAGCTCATGCCTTATGACACTTTCATATTATCCTTTCATTATCAGGTTAAGGCTTCAAACCTGCTTTATAACCACTGTAACCTTTATCAACACGTTTAACCCATAGTGGATCAGGTGGAAATTCTCTGAAAAGTCCTATATTAGATAATTGCTTATTATATACTCAAATTAATAAAATCAGTCTTTGTCATGTTCTAAAAGACAGACATGTTAAATGTTAGAAAGTGAATGCAAATTGGCAAAAAATGGGGATTTATCAAAATCACAGTCCTCCTTTGCCATGATCCCCGCAAATTAAAAACAGTAACACTTGAGATCCCATTAATGTGCATAAACTAAAATCAACTAACAATGAGCAATACATTCGTTATAGTTCGTATTAATCTTTAACGTTAGTTAATAAAAATACAACTGTTCATTCTTGGTTCATGTTAATTCATGTCACATTAAGATTAATAAATGCGTTAGAAGTATTTATCATTGTAAGTGTTAAGCAATGGAACATTAATATAAAGTGTTACCTAAAAGAACTATAGATTTTCTGAATACTATCAAAGTCCCTTTAAAGGTGCAGTGTGTGATTTTTAGCGGTATCTAGAGGCAGGCGCAGAGCTGTACAGCTGGCCCGCCCAATCAGAAATTAAAAAAAAAAAAAACTTCTCTGTATAGTTAGACATTCTTTTAGTACTGTATGTGGTGTATTTTATCTATAACATGTTAAAACCAGTAAAATTATAAGTAAGCCTGATGATAACTATTTAAAAAGATAAGTGTGTTGCGTCACATGTTGGTGTGTTTTCATTGGTCAATGCAACATCAACGTAGCACTATTGCAATCTGGCGCGAACAGCGGTAACGAATATAATTGATGCTTATCACATATTTTATTGCCCTGTAAACACCCATTTACAGTCTTTGACTAATGTCTGGTGAGGAGAACTGGTCATTCATGCTCTATTGTTGTCAATCGACAAACCTTTCACACCTCTGCCTTTATGAGACCTAATCTTCATTACTCTTTTATTTGAATTCAGCCACTATAGCCTTAATTTTGGAATTATGGCTTGGCCATCTACACCTCTTTCATTCCACTATACATGAATAATCCACCTATTATCTTAAGTCTTGTTAGAAAACAAAAAACTATTCTTGGGACCTTATTGGAATTATTGTAACAAATTAGATTATGGAGTAGAACAGCTCCTGCAGCAGGTGGATTAGAGCAAGAAGTAGCATCAAGCTACATCACACAATTTAAAAGATTAATATTACAATTTTACTTAAAGGTCACTTTAAAACACCATAGAGTATTTATATCATATTCAGGTTGCGGTTTAAAATGGTTTTAAGTCAAAAGAGATGTTGAAATATTTTATTTGTAGCATTTTATATGCAGCTAAGGGCTACACCTTACCTAGCATTATACTGTAAACATTCTTTATTATTATGAAAATACCCCAAATCGCACGAAAATCACACACAAACCATATTATAACCATACTCGAAATCGTGCATTTATTAGCTTCTTGTTTCAGGTGAAGAGATGTGTCTTTAGCTTTGTTATCACAGAGGTCAGAATGAGGAAGTATACACAGGACCTCGTCATACTGAAGGGCAGGATTATGGTCACGTTGAACCACGTGAGATGATTGACAGCTGTACAGCGAATGAGAGAGCGCTGGGCTCATAACTGACGCAAATCAGGAAGAGGAGAGACAGAGCTCGCTGTGTTCGCTGTTTGAGCTCTTCAGATCGCATAATTCAGTGGAAAATTAATAGAAATGTTATTCTGTATGACGAAATATTTTACAAACGTGATAATAAATCATTATTTCTCCAAATATGCGCACCATTGGACTAAGAGCACTGACGGATGCTGTATATTGTATGTATATGAACACAAATGAACCTGAGAAGACGTGATTGAATGCATTATGAGTGATGATTTCTATTCAAAATAACGAACGTTACCGATTAATTATTTTGCACTCCTGGCAGTGAACAGTTTTTAATGTTTCATCAGGCAAGTCAAGACTCTGCTGCTCTCATAGGCGTCGATTTCAGTGGGGACGGTTGATACTCCACCAACGGCAACAATAACAAACTGTAGCAACCTGCACCACGAAACATTACAAACTGTTCCAGCCAATAACCGACAAGAACGATTTGGGGGTGGGGTTTGGGGGGTTAGTGAGCGGATGGAGGAGGGAGGGTCTAACTAGCCTCCGTTTTGTTTGACAATACTTTAAACGTCAACAAGAAGTGATGTCACCTGACATCCCTTAGAGTCCCTTTAAGACAAGTCATTTCACTTGGCGGCCATCTTTGAAACGCCTCTCGGGCACGCAAGTGCAGCTCCTATCTTTTTGAATGGGGAAACATCAAATTCTCCAAAAGTGTTCGCCAAGTAAAAAAATTGATTTCATATTTGAAATCACCAATGAAATCTGACAACAACTGTCTCATAAATTTTGTTTCTAAATATGACAGAAAACGAAATTTGTCAGGCTGGATCAAGCTAATAATCTATAGTGTTTGATACTACACACTGGTATTTAGAAAGATATTGAGTTTTCTTACCCGCCTTCGGTTCGGAAACCCGTGGGCATAGATATGGTCTGGATCAGAGGGTACGCACAAGAAAATGTCATGTTCATCCATATCTCTCTTGAAATGATTCTGTGGTCAGTGTCCGTCAGGTTAGACTGAATAGAGTTTTGGTAGATGAAGTGAGTCCTGTTGCTCTATGAGGAGGTGAACAAATGTAAATTTCAAGCTATGGCACAACTTTCTAATCATTACACACACAGGACTGTATGTACAGTATGGATATGCATCTCATTGGTAGCTCTAGTGATGAAACAGAAATGGAAAGATCATTACCATCAGAGTGGTACCACATATGTGGCCTTTATTGTCAAAATAAAACCGAAGTCTGCCATCCTCGAGGGTTCCTGTGCAGTTTGGGTCATTTAGGTGCAGGTGCTCAGGATAAAATCCAGATTCAAAGAGCTGGCAGTGGGATAGAGATATGGAGGCGGTGCTGCTGGCACAAGACTCCACAGCATCTGAGCAGATAAAGGATTTCAAAGTTTTATAAACATATATAACACTGTTAGTTCCAGTCCTTGAGTCTGATTATGTCGCTTTACCCAACGGTTCTATGTACACCCCTAGCAACCGCTCTTAGCAACGTAAACATGTTTGTTTTCATTGATATAGTTCATTGAAACTTATAGCATAGAGTATTGTGAGAGATCGAGTAAGCGAGTGTACCTGCATTTACAGTAGATATAGCATTTCGTATATAATATTCGTAATAACAACTCAGTTTGAATGTCCGCTGCAATATCTTGTCCTTTTAACAGTGAAGGGTGTAACGACTGAGACAATCAGACACATAACTATTTGTTACATTTAACAAGTAAGCTTTAAAGCCCACTCTTAGTAATTAAATACATACCCACAAAAGAGACAAGAGAGTAGAAAAGGCTTCAGTCGCCAGGGCGATGATCAGATTAGATGGCTTTATTGCTGTGAAAAATGTGGTCATGTGGTCAAGAACGAGGCCATAGGAAAGACAGATACAGACTTTAAAACAGACTTTCCTGCATCCATTTATAGACAAACTGATCTATAAATTAACGTGCATCCCAGGACACTGTGTGAATTATTGTACTGTCTTGTGTAGTGTCTTTTGATACCATTATTTCTTTGATACTATGTATTTTATGATAGAACCAACAGTCAATGTAACCTCAACTATACCATGTTTGGTCTCTATAAATTGGTACTTTGAAGATCAAAATTATTCGGTATATATGTCATGTCGATTGCTGTGCAACATATTAGTATTACAAGAATCTTTAATACCCCTTTTCCACCAACAAGAACCAGGTGCTGGTTCAGAGCTAGAGCTAGTGCCGGTTCAGAGTTGGTTCAACTGACAACTTTTAAAGAGCGGGTTTGCCCTTCCACAGGCTAGAGAGCCATCACAGAGCCAGATCTTACGTCACTGTATACATCTCATGTTGCCCAGCAACGCTAGTGCGGCACACACAAACACACCAGGCTTCTTCGAGATGGTTCGGCACTGTGAATCTCGAACTGCGAGAGCGATCCAAAAGCAGAAGGAGTCATATGCTCTCCAAACACTCCAGCAGCTCCGATCAGTCCATGCCGCCCCGATGCATCTCGAACAAGCCTTCCATCAACAATGGCGGTCGTTGCGTTACTATTTATGCTCATGGCTTTGCAAACCTACATCGGTATCCAAACACGGCGAATCCAGCACATTCGTGCAGCTCGCCGTAACTTGCATTAACGGAGATTACAATCAAGCTGCTATTAGCACGATTAGCTGCTATTTAAAAAATGGCGGTCACAAGTTTCTGTTTGTCTTGTTGGTCATGGTAACCCCGCCCTCTGCCGCTGACGTAAGCGGTTCTTACTTCTAGACCAGCAATGATTTGGTGCTACTTAAGAACCACTTTTACTGGTTCGGAGCTGGTGCTTTGGTGGTCGAAAAACAAAGAACCGATTTGAAACTAGGCTCTGGCTCCGAACCAGCACCAGCTCTGCCTTGGGGGAAAAGGGGTATAATAGTTTATTCATCAGCAACCAATCCAGCTGCACATGCAAATAAAGATCCATAAATCTTGGAATTCCACCTTTCTCATTGGTCAAGCAGAGGTGGGACTTTTCTTAGGCTTTATTAGAGGCAAATTCAAAGTGACCACCCTCTTCTTCTGGCTTCTACTGCTGCTTCTTCGGGTTCGATGTCTGTGGGGACTCCCACCGGGGCCCATGGGTGCCGGCAGGCTGTGACCACAGCGTGCTATGCCTTCACTCTCCCAACAGAGTCAGACTGTAATTTCTTTATTCCAACTCAGAAGAGAATTGCAACTTTACCATCAGTGAATGGACACCCATCAACACTTCTGACTTCAGACCACAATCTGCACTCCAGTGAATGGACACCCATCAACACTTCTGACATCAGGCCACAATCTGCACTCCGGCCATGTGCTCATGGAGGGAGAGAAAACTTTCAACCAAATCAGAGTCAAACAAACTAAGCAATTTCATCACCATTTCTTCATTCAACGGAGAAGAAATCATTTGAAACTCATAAAACCATCAAAATCCTTCTTCAGGAACTTCACAAAACGCTTTCACTGCAAAGCCCATGCAAGTATACATTTAATCAGGTGCTCTGAAAACAATATGGTTCTTTTCATAGCTAGATTAATCTTTTTCATAGTTTCATTCCCTGTTTACGGTTTCATCCTGTCACTTTCCATTTTACCCATGTATGTGTGACTGTGAGAATGTGTATATGTTTAGTTTAGGTGTGTTTGTGATTTAGTTAATAAACTTGTGCACAATATATATTTGGTTCTGATTATTTGCCCTGCGAACAAAGTCTATTTAATGATTCCAGATTCAGACTAAATGCTCTTTTTAGTACTGTACAGTAAGAGAGTTATTTCCCCAACCCAAATTAAAATTTCTATTAATCGATTAATAATCAATATTGAGGGTTCACAGGATGAACTGATGAATTGGTTGTAATGTTGATGTAGTTACATCAAGTTACAGTTTTTCTTGATTGCTTAAACACTATAACCAGGCCTTTGAACTAAAATTTCAAAGCCATAATGTCATTTATCAAAAAGCATACCCATTTCCCTAAAATATAAACACGATTCCCATTTTGACACATAGGTCAGATTTGTTGAACTGTCACTGCAAAACTCTACATACAAATCCCTTCATTTCTCATTGACATTGCTGACATTTAGAAAGCACTAGCATACAATATTGTTCACTCAAGTCAGCATAACTTCATTTCAGTTAGCACACAATTACCCAAGTGGAAACACTAAGAGTCAAAATTGATCACACACCAATCAGAACCTTCAATAGATAGATAAAAGGGTCAGTCAGTTCATTCAGTTTTGGACCAATGGGTCCAGAAAGACATTAAGGAAAAGGTTGAGGACACTAGAGTGGAGGAGGAGGAGATGTGAGTGGAGGAAGAGGTAAAGGAAGAGGTTGAGGACACTGGAGTGGAGGAGGAGGAGGAGATGTGAGTGGAGGAAGAGGTGAAGGAAGAGGTCGAGGACACACTGGAGTGGAGGAGGAGATGTGAGTGAAGGAAGAGGTTGAGGACACTAGAGTGGAGGAGGAGGAGATGTGGGTAAAGGAAGAGGTCGATGACACTGGAGTGGAGGAGGAGATGTAGGTGAAGGAAGAGGTCGAGGACACTGGAGTGGAAGAGGAGGAGGAGATGTGAGTGAAGGAAGAGATCGAGGACACTGGAGTGGAGGAGGAGGAGGAGATGTGAGTGAAGGAAGAGGTCGAGGACACTGGAGTGGAGGAGGAGATGTGAGTGAAGGAAGAGGTCGAGGACAATGGAGGCGGAGGAGATGTGAGTGAAGGAAGAGGTCGATGACACTAGAATGGAGGAGATGTGAGTGGAGGAAGAGGTAAAGGAAGAGGTTGAGGACACTGGAGTGGAGGAGGAGGAGATGTGAGTGAAGGAAGAGGTTGAGGACACTGGAGTGGAGGAGGAGGAGATGTGAGTGAAGGAAGAGGTTGAGGACACTGGAGTGTAAGAGGAGGAGGAGATGTGAGTGAAGGAAGAGGTTAAGGACACTGGAGTGGAGGAGGAGGAGGGGATGTGAGTGAAGGAAGAGGTCGAGGACACTGGAGTGGAGGAGGAGGAGGAGATGTGAGTGAAGGAAGAGGTCGAGGACACTGGAGTGGAGGAGGAGATGTGAGTGAAGGAAGAGGTCGAGGACAATGGAGGCGGAGGAGATGTGAGTGAAGGAAGAGGTCGATGACACTAGAGTGGAGGAGATGTGAGTGGAGGAAGAGGTAAAGGAAGAGGTTGAGGACACTGGAGTGGAGGAGGAGGAGATGTGAGTGAAGGAAGAGGTGAAGGAAGAGGTCGAGGACACTGGAGTGGAGGAGGAGGAGATGTGAGTGAAGGAAGAGGTGAAGGAAGAGGTTGAGGACACTGGAGTGGAGGAGGAGGAGATGTGAGTGAAGGAAGAGGTTGAGGACACTGGAGTGGAAGAGGAGGAGGAGATGTGAGTGAAGGAAGAGGTTGAGGACACGAGTGGAGGAGGAGGAGATGTGAGTGAAGGAAGAGGTCGAGGACACTGGAGGAGGAGGAGATGTGAGTGGAGGAAGAGGTGAAGGAAGAGGTTGAAGACACTGGAGTGGAGAAGGAGGAGATGTGAGTGGAGGAAGAGGTCGAGGACACTGGAGAGGAGGAGATGTGAGTGGAGGAAGAGGTTGAGGACACTGGAGTGGAGGAGGAGGAGATGTGAGTGGAGGAAGAGGTCGAGGACACTGGAGTGGAGGAGGAGGAGATGTGAGTGAAGGAAGAGGTGAAGGAAGAGGTTGAGGACACTGGAGTGGAGGAGGAGGAGATGTGAGTGGAGGAAGAGGTGAAGGAAGAGGTTGAAGACACTGGAGTGGAGAAGG
This sequence comes from Siphateles boraxobius, assembly GCF_051911475.1. Lineage (NCBI taxonomy): Eukaryota > Metazoa > Chordata > Actinopteri > Cypriniformes > Leuciscidae > Siphateles > Siphateles boraxobius. The sequence continues at coordinate 11,064,900 of NW_027509188.1, forward strand.
AGGAGATGTGAGTGGAGGAAGAGGTCGAGGACACTGGAGTGGAGGAGGAGGAGATGTGAGTGAAGGAAGAGGTTGAGGACACTGGAGTGGACGAGGAGGAGATGTGAGTGGAGGAAGAGGTCGAGGACACTGGAGTGGAGGAGGAGGAGATGTGAGTGAAGGAAGAGGTGAAGGAAGAGGTTGAGGACACTGGAGTGGAGGAGGAGGAAAAGTGAGTGAAGGAAGAGGTGAAGGAAGAGGTTGAGGACACTGGAGTGGAGGAGGAGGAGGAGGAAGGTGAAGGGCAAGAAGAGAAGTCTCGGATGAAATTCGTGACACTGTAGTTGCTCATGTCTTTGTCCATGGTATGACTATGAGGGAGGCTGGGCTACGAGTAAGGCCAAATTTGAGTAGCTTCGCCGTCGCCTCGATCATAAGATCCTTCCAAGAGAAAAACATGGTACAGTAGATGTACTTCAGACTGCTCTATACTGTAACTTTTGAGTGCAGTACACTGTGCTGTTACAACACATACATGTACTGTCACTGTTGCACTATACTACTGTAATAAAAAGAAATGCATCAAGTTGCCTCACATACAGATAGAGTTTTCTGAATGCTTACAATCTGTGAAAATGATGTGTAACAGTTACAGTAATCAGCACTTCTATTTTTTCTAGGACACAGAGACGATGAAATGGAAGAAACCTGGCAAATGCTTCAGTTGATGCGGGGGATTTTACCCCTGCTGTCTGGCTAGGGCCGATATAGCCTGTGATGTGGACAAGATTTTGAGGCAGATTTTTTTTTTTTCATGTGTTATACTGTGTAGGACATGAATGAATAAAAATGTGCCTATCCGTTGGTTGTGTCTTTTTTCATCATGTGAAAAGGTTTGTGAGAGAAAGGGTGGGGGAGACCACAAGCAACATAACTTACCAGTTTTGGAAATGTTGTTTTGAATTTATTGCACCAGTGTGTAAGAATATGTTGTAGTGTGTGTGTTTGTGAGGGCATGTGTGTGATGTCTAAGGCCAAAGTTTGGTTTTTCATCAAGAGTGAATGGTTTTGAGTGTAGAGCTTCATTTTGACCTGAAAATAGGATGTTTGGGGAATTGGGTGAGACGTTATGGATTTGTGTTTACTGTTTTGAGAATACGAGGCAGAGTTTCAAGAAATGTGTTCTCAACATTTCAAAATTGCAAAAAGCAATCGAGAAAAACTGTATTGTTATGAATAAAGTTATGAATAATTATTAATATTTTCCTAATTTGCTACAAGGGGTGAACTTTTAATGTTCTCTTTTGTCTTGTCGCACTTGAATGGTTTAAAAGCAATTGAAGAAGAAGAAAGTGATCATATAATGTAACACTAAAGTAACAGAATGTAATGTAACAGAAAAAAATTGTGTTAATTGCATTAAATATTTTTAATGCGTTAAATTGAAAAACATTAATCACATGCGTTAACGTTGAGAGCACTGACATAACTGATGTGTTAATGTGAATACATGACTTGCAAGACGCACATTGTGACAATATTTTTGTGTGTATTTGACCGCAAGCGCAACAAGCCATGAAAAAGAGGCAGCTTTATGTGTACACACTGGGAATGAAGGACGGGAATGAAATCATGCGCAACCCCTGAAATTCCATGCTGAAAACTATTTGCATTTTCATTATAAATTTGTGTGCGTCATTTGTTGTTATTGGAGACATAATTTTTGATGAATGTATGAATACACAACAAGTGTGAGAGCAGAGCACTTACCAAAGTTTTCAGGATTTGGTCTTTGTCCTTGCAAGCAACAACAGCCATAGACACCACCTCTCTCCTGGCAAGCCTCATATTCAGTGCAAGTAATACAAACTAAAACGGACAAGAAGAAGACCATCGCACAAAAAGACATGAAGCATGGAGTGATTTGGATCTTGACCTATCCATATGTGTTTGATTCTTGACCATTACCATCATGACACTCCTGTTAGATTACAGTTCAGAATCGGAATGCGTTCAGTAAAAATGACTCATAATACTTATAGTACGGGTGATATGTGAAAATTATGTTCACTTTTTCATAAAACCATGAAAATTGGTACACATATACAGTTTGGGGCCCTAAACATTTTCAGAAATGGAGCCATCGCAAAAACGCTACAATGTGGAGGAGACTGTCAAGGAGACATTGTTTTGTTGTTGTTGAACCTATTCTTCAATCAAACAAACATGTTTCTGAAATAGATTTTTTAAAGTAAATCTTTGTGTTTGACACATTCTTTTTGTTAGAAAACGACTGGAAGCAAAGTGCAGTAAATGGGGTTTATTAATAATAAACAGTAGCGCTGGTCAAAACACAGAGACAACAGACATGACGAGTGATGCAGGGACTTCGACAGGCAACCGGGTGGTGAATGATGATCAGTGGTGAATTATCCAGTCTCCGGGAATAAAGTGAGTAGAACCGGCAATGCAGACACAGAGAACAAATCCAGGACACGAAGAAGACCATGAAGATGATCCATGAAACTGAACAGGAACCAACACAGGAACCTACCAAAACGATCTGACAACAAGAGATACCAGTCACTGGGATAAATAGCAGATGAAAAGTGAAATCAGCTGGCGCTGACGATCAGCGGTACTCAGAGGCCACGCCCACACACACATACACAATCACGAGACATGAAGAAGGCAGAGAATTCATAAACCGTGACACTTTTTATGCTATGTTGCTAAGATCATATTGAATATTCTACTCTTTATAGTCACTGTATTATTTAGGTTAATGAACAAAAGGATCAAGATTTTTAAACTCTACACAACATGCGTGCAACATACATGATATTATAAAGTCTAGCCTAGGTTCTCAGATACTGTGATATCCTTCTATTGTCCCTGAATTCAACATTCACTATTAACCTGAACAATTGATGATGTTTTATATGGTAGCATTGTAATTCTTGACCATCAAAACATAGGCTTAGACATCATCTTTTCTGTGTCAAAAATCCATAATTTGGTTTTGGCGGAAAGTCAAATGGCTGCCATGGTTACCACGAGGTGTTTTTGCAATGGCTGTATTCCTGAAAATGTTCAGGGCTCCAAACTGTACAAGAGAACCAAGTTTCATGCTTTTATGAAAAAGTGAACATATCACCTAAGATTTTGCACATATGCAATGTGTCTGCACATTTTAGAGTGGCCTTTTATTGTGGACAGCCTAAGGTACACCTGTGCAATAATCATGCTGTCTAATCAGCATCTTGATATGCCACACCTGTGAGGTTGGATGGATTATCTCTGCAAAGGAGAAGACTAACACAGATTTAGACAGATTTGTGAACAATATGAAAATGTAGTAATCTCATCATATATGCATTTAATTAAATTATACTACCATTTTTCAGTCATCTTTTTACTTTAAGACTTGGGTAAAGCAAGGGAAACTACACCTTACCTCAACAAGGAAAAATTTTTTTGTGTTTTTTTGTGACCTTCAATATTTATTGTATAAAGATTTAAATGCAAAAGAAAAGGAATAAGAGTCGGCTGTTTTGTCAATTATTTGTTTTAATTTAAAATGTTTCCGATATTAACATAAGTACAAGTTTAAATGTGTTGCCACTTGCTTGAGCAACTTAATATATAAATCTATATAGAAGCAATGTATTGAATAATAAGTTGTTTAAATTTGAGTTTAAACGTGAATACGTCTATGCAAGAGTTTATAATAGGCTTATAACTCTAGTGTGTACAAATAGAATCGCAATGCTACAAAACTGTTAAAATATATTTTTTTATATAAAAGATGCTAATAATGAAAATAGTGATTTGAAAATAAAAAATAGTGAATAAAAGTGTTTGTGGTACAGCCGCGAATCAGTTGCTCACTGCAAACACTGAATATATGAACACAATAGTGCGCCACATACGCACTGCAAACGGAAATCCTGTCATCTCACATAAAAATCATGTGGTAACTGGCTGTATCCACATTGTGCATGTAAACCTATTTAAATGTATTATTAAAATAGTTAAAATAGTCACCTGATGGTGAGGCTGTTGATACTGAAGATGTTGGAGCGGTTGTTGATTGTGAGGATGATGATGGTGCTGAGGTTTGTAAAGATAGAGTATCTGGCAATGAAGATGATGAAGATGAAGAATCTGGCAATGAGGATGATGAGGATGAAGTATCTGGCAATGATGAGGATGAAGTGACTGGTAGTGAAGATGATGAGGATGAAGTAACTGGTAGTGAAGATGATGAGGATGAAGTATCTGGCAATGAGGATGATGAGGATGAAGTATCTGGCAATGAGGATGATGAGGATGAAGTATCTGGCAATGAGGATGATGAGGATGAAGTATCTGGTAGTGAGGATGATGAGGATGAAGTATCTGGTAGTGAGGATGATGAGGATGAAGTATCTGGCAATGAGGATGATGAGGATGAAGTATTTGGTAGTGAGGATGATGAGGATGAAGTATCTGGCAATGAGGATGATGAGGATGAAGTATTTGGTAATGAGGATGATGAGGATGAAGTATCTGGCAATGAGGATGATGAGGATGAAGTATCTGGCAATGAGGATGATGAGGATGAAGTATCTGGTAGTGAGGATGATGAGGATGAAGTATCTGGCAATGATGAGGATGAAGTAACTGGCAATGATGAGGATGAAGTATCTGGCAATGATGAGGATGAAGTATCTGGTAATGAGGATGAAGTATCTGGCAATGATGAGGATGAAGTATCTGGCAATGAGGATGATGAGGATGAAGTAACTGGTAGTAAAGATGATGAAGATGAAGTATCTGGCAATGATGAGGATGAAGTATCTGGTAGTGAGGATGATGAGGATGAAGTATCTGGTAGAGAGGATGATGAGGATGAAGTATCTGGCAATGATGAGGATGAGGATGAAGTATCTGGAAATGATGAGGATGATGAGGATGAAGTATCTGGTAGTGAGGATGATGAGGATGAAGTATCTGGCAATGAGGATGATGAGGATGAAGTATCTGGTAGTGAGGATGATGAGGATGAAGTATCTGGTAATGATGAGGATGATGAGGATGAACTATCTGGTAGTGAGGATGATGAGGATGAAGTATCTGGTAATGATGAGGATGATGAGGATGAACTATCTGGTAGTGAGGATGATGAGGATGAAGTATCTGGTAATGAGGATGATGAGGATGAAGTATCTGGCAATGAGGATGATGAGGATGAAGTAACTGGTAGTGAAGATGATGAAGATGAAGTATCTGGCAATGAGGATGATGAGGATGAAGTAACTGGTAGTGAGGATGATGAGGATGAAGTATCTGGTAGTGAGGATGATGAGGATGAAGTATCTGGTAATGAGGATGATGAGGATGAACTATCTGGTAGTGAGGATGATGAAGTAACTGGTTGTGAAGATGATAAGGATGCTAAAGTTTGTGAGTCTGGTTTCGTCCACGTTGATGATGTTAATGTTGTTGAAGATAGTGAGGATGGTGATGAAGGCTGTGAATGTGCTGATGATGGTAAGAATGAGAAAGATGACGATAAATTAGATTCTGTGGCATTAAAGTGGTGTGATTTAACACTGTAACAATGTATTAAGACTTCTTGGATGGATGTTTTGTGTTGAGATTAAGTCTTACTGCACGTCTGCTGGTAGTCAGGACAGCAGTCTTGGTTGAGGAGGCAAGCCTCATCACAGAAACACCCACGGTAGCATTCGTTATTATGTCCAGGACAGCAGAGCACTGGGAGTCCTGAACACTGGGCTGAAAGACACAAGACCCAATACCCAATGAGTGTGAAGATCTTAAAATTATTAAGACATGACAACATCAATAACAGCAGTACATGATCCAAAAATACACCATATATAAATAGAAAACATCTTTTGACAGATTTTAAGTCAACTTCATAGCTTAGGCAAAATTTCTTCCCTTACATTGTTAATTGTTTTGTTCTATTTAGTATTTCCCCCTAATCCCTCTCCTTGTTGTATCTAAGATGACATCACAATAATAGACTTTTAAAATAATAAATAGAATTTTGAAGTTTTTGTTCCTTGATATATATATACATTTTAAACAGACACACCACACGTTTGTTTCACTGTATTACTGAGGACATTGCTTAGACTTCCATTGATTTTATATCAGAATAATATTTCTTATTGCCAAATAATCTTTTTTTTTTAATCTGTGTCCATGAACCTACCCATCACAAACACACACGCACACACACACACTGTCACGTGTCTTCTTCATTAGTTCATCTGTAGCACCTGTCTTGTTAATCATCAACTGTTTCAACTGTCTTCACTCATCAATGTTAATCAGTGTCTGTATTTAGTTCATTCAGTCTTCGTCCGTTCTACTTTGTGTTTAGCGTGTGCGTGAGAACCTTCTGCTAGTGGTGGGCAGATCGAGGCTTCGTGAAACAATGAAACAGTTGAAGCAAATGTGCCATATTGTGTCGAGGCTTCGAAACAATCCGACACCCGTCTCAACGCTAACACTCAGTGGTCATTTGCAGATGTTGATCTGAAACAAGTGATCTGATCTGAAACTCATTGATAATGTGCCATTCAAAAAAAAAATTTTTTTATTATTGTATTTTTCTAATATCGGAAGCTTGTAACCTGTAGGTACACTGTGCATAATGTTATTTTGGTCATGAAAAATGAATATTAATAAAAGAAATCAAGCCACAATGTCTCACTTTTTTATAGATTTTATTAAAAAATATTCAAAAAATGACTTTTATTACATTTACATGTATGCCTAAATATAACTCAACAAATCGCACTATAAATATCACTATATCACCAGAAATCCGGTATCTCAAAAAAAACCACGAGGTCAAGATGCGTTGACTTCACTTTTATACAGATGTGCGATTGTGTGGTCTGTTCCCGACCCTGTCAATCAAACACTGATTCGGTGGACCATGCCACCTGTCGAAACACTTGTGAAACACTCTGAAGCTTCATTTAGCGGTAGTCACGTGACATGGGTGTTTTGAATCACGCTTCGGATCAGTGTTTCGAACATGTGCGTGTCGGGATCTCGAAATAGTTATATTTTATGTTAGAAAGTAAGTAAGTCAATTTTATTTATATAGCACATTTACACATAGCTGGGCGATCCAAAGTGCTGAACAGAGTAAAAAACAAATGGAAAACAAAAACAACCAAACAGAACAGACAGAAATAACATCAGAAGAAAATTAAAATTAAATGTTATATTGAAAGTAAACGTTTTTTGAAATTGGAACTTTTGATATTTTCTTCTTCTTTCTGCACCACACCCCTGACACACACAAAGGGGGTGCACCAATTATTGTTTGATCTCAAACTAATTTTATTAGATAAACATTAAACAATAAACAAGTACTAAGTTAACTTCAGCTAACTTTAATGTTACATAATGCATGTTTCATGTAATTTTAGGTAAAGCATTGAATCAAAATGTAGTAGTATCAAATATTCACATCTACATTTACGTGTTAATGGCAAAAATAAATAAATAAATAAATAATAACAGTAATCTGTTTACTTGAGTGTTGTCTGTCTTACCTGAAGCCATGTTCCTGTTTCTCTTGTTCAGGAGTAGTAAGAAAAGGCAGATGTGGACAAATAAAACCTTCATCCTTGTCTTGGTATGCGTCTCTAACTCAACTCACTTTATTGTCACGAGATGGTGTGTGTGTGTGTGCGTGTGTGAGAGAGTTTTTATATAGGTGGAGAAAATTGGGCGGAACATACAACATTCTTAGTTTTGAAAGGATGCACACAGTCCTCTCACTAAGCATATTTTGATCAAAATGGTCAGGAAAAAAAAAAGCTGAAGCAGTGCTTGCAGGTTCACCTCCTGGTCCCAGAAGGTAGTGGTAGGAACCTTGGGCACATAGCCAGGCCGGGGTCTCAGTACCACATAGCCATCGCCCAGCCCGAACTCAGGGCACGATTTGTGGACCGAAAATGCCTGCAGGTCCCTTACCCTCTTGCCAATGCAACCGGCTACAAAGTGTTCACAGACAGAATATTTTTACCATGCGTTTAGCATGTGATTGCGGTTCATTGGATGTTAACAACAACAGTGTCCCTCATTGGCTTTCAGCCTGACCTTTGTTGTACATACAATGCACTGGCCAGTACAGCTGGGAATAGAGGGCCAAATCTAAAATAAATCGTCTTTTGCAAAACGAACACTTTGACAAATAAGTTGTTCAAGAGACTCTTCAGAGACCAAAAACAATATTATTTAATGTATATTCTTAAATATAATATAATTGTATTATAACTCAAATTATAATATACACTATATTATAATAGCCAAGCAGGGCATTAATTGGAGAAGTGTGACATTAATCCTTAAAATTTAATTTCAGTGGCCTACTACCCCAGTGCCAAAAGGGGAAGGTATGTAGTTTTATTTTTTGCTTTAAAAAAAATATATGACAGTATGGCATACTTTCCCACGGGATCCCGCACATCATAACCGCTCCTTTACTACTGCATATTACGTTTGCAAAATCAAGTCTGGTTTGGAGATACCGAGGACATGGCTGTCCTACCCCCCCACACTAGATGTAGCCTACTGCGAGCCCTGTTGGCTTTTGCCAAGTCAACATGGAAAACAAATACCTGGCATAATGTATCAAAGAAAATGCAACAACACGAGTCATCCACTCTAGATAAAGCTGCATGTGTGATATGCGACCTTTGGCGTCAAAACAGAACTATGGATAAGGATATGGAGAGGGACATACTTCATTAGGCCAGCTTTTGGAGACAGGTACTACACCGTGTGGTTATTGTTACACTCACTTTAGCTATGAACAACATTCCGTTTAGAGGACATAAGGAAAAAATATTGGAAATGAACAATGGTAATTTCCTTTCTGTCATTGAGCTCCTGGCAATGTACGACCCAGTGCTTAAAGATCTGATTAGCCGCCCTGCTTGCTCGATCAAGTACCTAAGCCCACTGATACAAAATGAGCTAATCGAAATTCTAGCAAAACATACTCAGAAAGACATTATAGACGAAATACGATCAGCTCAATTTTTCTCTGTGATTATGGACACAACACAAGATGTGGTTAAAGTTGATCAGATGAGCCAGATCTTCTGATATGTCATAGTTGAGCGAGATGCTCACGGTGTTGCCACTGATCAACAGGTCTTTAGAATCGCGTGGAAAGACAGTATGTCACGTTATAAAAAGGCTCTAAAAGCAGCCAGGGCTGAGCATCTCCGCAAACTAATAGAAAATAACCAAAATAATCCAAGGTTTTTATTCAACACCGTGGCTAGACTAACAAATAAACAAACATCACCAGAGCAAAATATTCCGTTACAATATAGTAGTAATGATTTTATGAATTACTTCAATGAGAAAATAGAAAGCATCCGAAACACAATTGTAAATATACAATCCTCTATGATGTCTTATGATTCAGCCTCAATTATGGCCCCTCTAGAACAACTACACCGCTTTACAACTATAGGACAGGAAGAGCTAAATAAACTTATCATTGCATCGAAACCAACAACATGTTTATTAGATCCAATACCCACTAAACTACTGAAAGAAGTGTTACCTGTAGTCGAAGAGCCTCTTCTCAATATTATTAACTCATCTTTATTTTTAGGTCATGTTCCAAAAATATTCAAGCTGGCAGTAATAAAACCTCTCATTAAGAAACCGCAATTAGATCCTAATAACTTAGCAAATTACAGACCCATCTCAAATCTTCCACTTATGTCTAAAATACTAGAAAAAGTTGTGTCCGCTCAATTGTGCTCTTTCTTGCAAGAAAATGATACCTATGAAAAATTTCAGTCAGGATTCAGACCGCATCATAGCACAGAAACTGCGCTAGTCAAAATTACAAATGATTTACTTTTAGCTTCTGACCAAGGCTGTATCTCAATACTAGTTCTACTCGATCTTAGCGCTGCGTTCGACACTATCGATCATAAAATACTCTTGGATCGACTACAAAACTACACTGGTGTTCAGGGACAGGCATTAAGCTGGTTTAGATCGTACTTATCAGACCGTTACCATTTTGTCTGTTTAAATGGGGAAAAATCAAAGATAAAGTCAGTAGACTATGGAGTGCCGCAAGGATCGGTGTTAGGCCCTCTGCTATTCTCAATATACATGCTGCCACTTGGTAATATTATAAGAAAACATGGAATTAATTTCCACTGTTATGCTGATGACACTCAATTATATATCTCATCACGACCAGATGAAAACACAAACTTATCTAAATTGACAGAGTGTCTAAATGATATAAAATGCTGGATGACGTGTAATTTCCTGCTGTTAAATTTAGATAAAACGGAGGTACTACTTATTGGTCCAAAAAACTACCCACAAAATCCCTTACAATACAACTTTAATTTAGAAGGATGTCCTGTTACTTTATCCACTACGGTAAAAGACCTGGGTGTTATACTAGACCGCAACTTGACTTTCGAAAATCATATTTCATATATTACAAGAACAGCCTTTTTCCACCTTAGAAACATTGCTAAGCTACGTAACATGCTATCTGTTTCTGATGCAGAAAAGTTAGTTCATGCATTCATGACCTCGAGACTAGATTACTGTAATGCTTTATTAGCTGGCTGTCCTGCATCCTCAATAAACAAGCTACAGTTAGTGCAAAATGCAGCCGCTAGAGTTCTTACTAGATCAAGAAAATATGATCATATAACACCTATTTTATCATCTCTACACTGGTTACCTATTAAGTTACGTATCAATTACAAAGTATTCCTACTGACCTATAAAGCCCTAAATGGTTTAGCTCCTGTGTATTTAACAGACCTTCTATCGCCATACAATCCATCGCGCTCTTTAAGATCACTAAATTCGAGGCTTCTGGTCATTCCTAGGATATCTAAGTCCACTAAAGGAGGGAGGGCGTTCTCGCATTTAGCTCCTAAACTCTGGAATAGCTTTCCTGATATTGTTCGAGACTCAGACTCGCTGTCCCATTTAAAACTAGATTAAAGACGCATCTCTTTAACCAAGCATTCACTTAATGCTTAACCTTTAATACTACTGCTGAATCAGTTCGAATGCATTAACATTATGAACATCAGCTATGCTAATTATTTCCCATCTGCCTTTCTGCTGTTATCTCGGGACGCTAGTCCCGAGGCAAATAGCGTTCGTCAGCTCCAGTTTGTATCCAGCCTCTCACGGAGACTTCAGATGCCCCAACGCCTGTGAAGAGACGACTCGACGCCTGTGAAGAGACGACTCAAAGCCGGCGATATGTTATGCCATAAATTAATACATGATTAACTAACTGTATTTTTCTATGTACATTTCCGAAATGCACTTTCTGTAAAGCTGCTTTGAGACAATGTGTATTGTGAAAAGCGCTATAAAAATAAATTTGAATTTAATTGAATTGAATTGAATTGATCAAAGAGTCCTTCATTGGATTTCGTGAAGTTAACGACTCATCGGCCAGCGAGCTTACTCAGGAGATAGTTGTGTCTGTGGAGGACAACGGCTTAGACCTTTCCAAGTGCAGAGGGCAAGGGTACAAACGGTGCCGAAAAATATGCGCGGCATATACAGTGGTGTACAAGCAAGGATAGCTGCCAAGGAGCCAACTGCCATGTATGTACACTGTGCCTCACACAATTTGAATGTCATCCTTAATGATGCGGTGAAGATACAAGAAGTAAGACAGTTCTTTGACATTGTTGAGCGCATTTATGTGTTCTTTGGGCACAGCATAAAGAGATGGGCAATGCTCTCAAATAAAACACACAGTGACGACACAAACAATGACTCCAACATAACACTGAAAAAGTTATGCCCGACTAGATGGTGCTCATATTACAAAGCAGTAACCGCTCTGAGATATCGGTACAATGATGTGATGAAGGCATTGGCAAAACTTTCACTGACAAGCAGTAAGAAAGATGAACGGGACGAGGCTGTATTGTTGAAACAGGCAATTGAGAAATTCTCATTTGTTTGTCTTATTGTCCTCCAAAGCAAAATCCTGGACGAAACTAATGTGATATCAAAACTTCTACAATCCCAAGACATGGATCTGGCTACCGCAGTCCAGCTACTCGACAGCGCCATCAGAGACCTAACTGCGTTCCGAGAAAACTTTGAAGATGCCAAACAAACAGCGAAGAGCCTTTTAGAGAAGTGGGGAGTGAGCAAGGCATTTGAGAACACTCGGTTGAGAAAAACGAAAGAGCATTTTGATGAGCTGTGTCAAGATGAACGTTTAGCAGATGCTGAGTCTTACTTTCGCGTCCATGTGTTTAATGCCTGCCTTGATATTGTCATCTCTCAGTTGACCCAGAGATTCGCCGGTTTACGATCAACAGTTGACAATTTCAAAGTTTTACTGCCCGAGACCCTTTGCACTGCAACAGATGATGAACTATTTTTGCAAGCAAACAGGCTAGTGGAGATTTACAGAGATGACATTACTACTGATTTCCCAATGCAATTGTTATCATTCCGTTCATGCTTGAAAGACCGTATCTCACAAATGAAAACAGTGCAACAGCTTAGGAAGATGCTGATCGTCGAGAACAGCTGCATCACTGCGAGTTTCGGGGAGGTTTGCACTGCTTTCATGCTTTTTCTGACCATCCCAGTGACAGTGGCCTCTGCAGAGCGTTCTTTTTCAAAACTGAAACTGATAAAAAGCTATCTCAGGAGCTCAATGGGACAGAGTCGTCTCTCTGGACTTGCCATACTGTCAATTGAGAATGCCCGTGCGTGCCATCTGAATCTTAAGGATTTAATCGACAACTTCGCACAAAGGAAAGCCCGGAAAATGCCGCTATAATGTAAGTGAGAATCTTTTTTATGTATTTGGACCTAGGCGTATGTGTGTGTATTCATAGCAGTGAGTAACAATGTGTCATGGTGCGCCGTCACCAGCAGTGTTTTTTTTTATGTTGCAGTCACCAGTTTTTGTTTTGTTTTTTTGGTGCGCGTAAGTTACTCCTGATTTTGTCAGTCATCTCATCTCTTATATGCTGCCTGTGTCTCTATGATTCTATCCTGTTCTATTCATGTTAGCCTACTCGTGGACATTGCATCATCACGTGCTGTAGTAGGGGGGCCCGCCTTGATAATCCTGCATAAGGGCCCTGTGTTGGCTCATTACGCCACTGTAGCAAACCAAATTATCCTTGACTGGAGTGCACCAACTAAAACTGAATCTGATCAGAGAAGTCGATTTACAAGGAGGGTGTGGAATGCTAAACATTAGGCAGAAGTAGCACAGCCTTTTGCAAGTCACTAGAGATCAGCACTAACTAAATGTGTGAACAACACCATAAAACAGCAAATGCTAAGCAGACAACACAGAAACAGGTGAACTAATTTCTGCCCACAGATCTGGCTGTAATGAGAGCAACTTGAAGTAAAGGCATGAGCATCAACCCATTGGATCTCATAACATTGTAGGATTTAAAATGATCCAAGATATATGAAATTAAATTTGCTTTGCAAGACATTTGCTTTACTGTTTTCCACCCCCTCTTTCAACCACAAGAACCATTTGGAGTTCCCAAAGGCACAGAGGGGCTGTAAGATGTGTGTACTCCGGGGGTCTATGCATTGTCACACCTTTAGTACAATGGGGGAAGTTTTAACTATCTGATTGGTCAGTTTGAACATTTCACATTTAGGTTTTAGTCACATTGTCAGGGAAAGGATAAAAGAAGATTTTAACTGTTGCTCTGTCTCTTTTATGCTCTGGCTCTCTTCTTATTCTCTGGTACCTTCCTCTCTTTACCTCCTCTTTTCTCTTACTCTCTACACTCTCTCTCCCTCTCTCTCTCTCTCTGGTAACATTTTTCACATATGCTGGGTACAATTAATGGTATAAATTATTATCATCTCATACATCTATTTTATGTAACTATTTTAAGTGTAACCATAACCATATTTTGTCATTTAACCTTTTCAATTACAAATAATGTGCTAACTAGTTTTGATTTGGTATTGACTTTGAAGTGCTACCTATTGCAATACAATATTGTCACTCTCTATAGAAACGCTCTCCCACATATTAAGCTTTTGTAACTGCGCTTATTTCTGTTGTTGGTATAAGTAGAAGTGATAACTATTGATAACTATTGACAATCAGACTCCAGAGAATCTTGCTGCACTGGTTTGGTTCTGGTCGGGCAGAAAACCTAGGACTAGTTTGCAAAAGTAGGTTTTTGGAAAAACTCCAAATACCCAAAAGTTTTCCTGGGGTGACGAGCAAATCAGAGGGATGCATTTTGTCCGACTTAAGCCAAGGATTCCAACGATATAATGACACTTGAGCCCACGTCTATCGGTTTAGGAGTTATGAGCCATTCCGTACTTTTGACCGCTGTAGCGACCCCGTTGGGTCGATCGAGGCGGGCCTTGGTGACGTTGTAGGCGGTGTGAGTACTACCAGCCCTCAAAGTTTCAAGTCTCTACGACTTACGGTTCGGCCTGCCCAATCAGTTTTAGATGGAGAATGCTGCATCATGGGAAAATTAACAATAGGGTTTCAGCACTACTTGCTGAACGTTCAGCACTAAGTCATCGGGGTTCAAGCAGTTTAAGGCCTTTAAGCACACATGTGTAAAAAATATATTATGTTTTATTTAACAAGCATGTAAACACTTAGAAAACTTAGGAAACCAAAAGTAATTTATAAAATATCATATAAGAGATTCAGTCAAGAATCATTTTGTACAGACGTAAATAATGTATGTTGGATTGATGTTTATAAGGCAATTCATCCGTATAATGCATTGTCAGCATTTGAAAGATTATATGAATGTTAGGGCACCATGGATTGCTAATGAGTTGAAAATCATTATGTTTGAAAGATATGTGGCAAAGGGTAGAGCAAACAGAACTGGGAACAAGGAGGATTGGGATGTCTATTGCAAATTAAGAAATCAAGTAACTAAAATTAACCCCTTAACGCCTGAATTTATATAGCTGTATATAAAAAAAAATTTATGTGTGTTTTTGCCTTTAAGTAGATGGTAAATAATGTTGAGATTATCAATTTCACTTTTGCACAACAAATAAATCAAAATTTTGGTATGTTGCAAATTTGCAACAGCGGGCATAATGGTCAATAATAAGATAACAAAAAAACACAGTAAAATAACAGTGAAAAAACAATGTTTTATTTATTCACCCTTTTTTTTTACTTATTTATATAAATCTGCAACAGCAGGTATTTAATAATAAGAATTATGACCACTTTCATGTCACCAACACAATATACACAAACGTTACTGTTAAGGCTATAGGAAACGCACGCACACATGCATACATACAAACACACACATGCACGCATTCACGCACACGTGGACACACATGCATGCATGCATACATACATACACACACTCAGGCATGCACGCACGCACGCACAACAATGTAACAATGTTTTTCTTCATCCCCTGGCTCGGAAACACATTCGCCATCGCTGCCCGCATCTTGGTATAGAACCTCCTCCTCACTGCTGCTGCTCCTCACACCTGCAGGGGTCAAAATTAACTTTTAGAAATGTGAAAATCTATGGATAATCTATGGATAAACTGGCGAAATTCACTAGCCATTCAATAGGAAATCAGCATTTTCAGTCTAAAATCTAGTACCAGCCAACATAAAAATTAACCAGCATTTGGCTGGTGCTGGTGCTAATTTTGAATCCTGATTCACCTGGCCTGACAACATTTTCCTCATCACTGCTGCTCCTGTCGCTCTCACTGCAGCTCTCTTCATCACCTGGCTTGGGAACATATTCCTCATCGCTGCCTGCACTATCGCTGAGACAACTATCCTCACTTTCCTCTGGGGGAGCTCTGACGTGAGGTTGCGCATTTACGCGCTTGCCGTAAAACATGGAAGGTTTCATTCGGATCTGCATAAAAATAATTAGCTTTTGTATTCATATCCCAGCATGGTGTATCCCAGCATGGTGTCTGTATACAGACTATTAAAAATAACTAAGCAAAATACAAAGGATTACCTAGATAAGCTGTCACGAAAAGAGTTTTTCTATATAGCGCTGGTTAACGGTCAGCATTAGGCTTATGGTCTACTGTCGCTAATATGCTACAAAGCTAAATATTAGAATAACTTCAAAAATACGTGTCACACATATTTCACCTCATTCCGTCGAGTGTATAAGCACACAATAAGCAGGTGAGTATTTTTATCTTAGCACAACTTACCTTATATACACCTCGGGATCAAACTTTCCCGACTCATATCCATAACTTCACGACCGGAGTAATCCTCGTGCGTAAACAGGAAATAAGTCCGTCACTTTGCGGTCCCACTAGAAACAAGTGCTTGTCAAAGGTTCATAGGTCCGTAGCGAATATGCACTAACCGGCATTGGGGGAATGCAGACGTTATCTCGGCTGGTTGATTGAGTCAAACGGTTTGTCGCATATTTATGACAGTGGGCGTTAAGGGGTTAATAGGAAAAAGAAAAGAATGTTTTACAAAATTAAAATAAGTAAATGTAAATATGATTGTAAAAAAATGTGGAGTACATTCAATGAAATAATGGATAGGAAATCAAGTAAAATTTATTCTTTTATTGATAAAGATGACTCATTTTTAACTATTTTTAACCATCTGAAATTGGAAATTATTTTAATGATTTTTTGATTAATTTAAGAGAAGAAATGTTGTTTGGCAGAAGCGGTTTGCTACATCTTTAATATCAGTATTGAAAAAGGGATTTTTCCTTTAGCTTGGAAAGATGTAAAGGTTATTCATCTACAGAAAAATGCAACACGGGGGTTTAATGGTCATAATAGTCGACCGATAAGTTTGCTACCAGTTCTTAGCAAAGTATTGAAAATTAAAGTTTGTGAGCAAATTCAATTATTCTTTAACGCTACACTGTGTGGGATTTACTCCCACCTAGTGGTGAAACTTTATATGACTACCAACTGAATATTACTTTCTAGCCCCTCCCATTCCGAGGGCGTTTTAACTCATACGGTGGCCATATTATTTCAAATCTGACGGCAGTCGCGAGTAATCTCCCCCTCGCGTTCATCACGGTGCCACTGAGTGTAAAAACGCAAAAGGAGAAGCTTGAATTTACAAGGTATGTCCCTCTTTAGCTAATGTATTTTCAAGATGGATGCTCAACATGGCTTCCGCCATTCGAGCGGCTCGCTTGTATGTATTCTTAATGGCAGATTAAACACTTACGAGAATACTTGATTAGTTGGTGGAAGTAATTACACATTAATGAGCACATATCATTTTGAAAGAACAAAGTGCTTTTTTTTGCTAAGAATCAACTTAAAAAACTACACAGTGTAGCTTTAAGGAGAATTATTTGCTCTCTAATTTTCAGCACTCACAGATTGATGATGATAACTTAGTAGGAGCAGTATTGTTAGATTTTGGCTCAGCTTTTGATGTACTGGATCATAAATTATGTTGGATAAACTTAAATGTTACACATTTATATCTCATACGTAGAATTGGTTTAAAAGTTAACTGTCTAATGGAACAATGTGTAATTTATAATAGAAGTTATTCAGATGTGAAAGAGTTGTAATGTGGTGTGCCTCAAGGAAGTTGTTTAAAGTGTGCATGGACAGTCATGTATGCAGATGATAAATCATTTTATTACATGGCTTGGTTGAATACTAATGTAGAATGCGGCCTGTTATTTCTTGATAACAGACCGCTGCTAAGTATAACACACCGTTGCCATGAAAAACAGAGCGTTGCCATGGATTCTAAACGTAGAGACGGAACGGACTATTTTCTTTAGCGGAAGCAATACAATCATTTTTAAATCAATAAACTACTTTTTAAATCAATATTTTGAGTCAAATTATTGATTTATTTGGTAGGTAGCCATGTAATAAGCGGGATAATATAGAGCGAGGTGGTTGTTATAGCGAATACAACCCCTTCAGGATGATTTAAGTCCTAATCAGCCTGTCAGGGTTGTATTCCCTATAACAACCGCCTCGCTCTACATTATCCCTTACATATTTACCTGCAACATTAATTAAGCAGTTGTCTACTGCTTTGGATGAGGAAATACAATTGGTCTTAAAGTAGGTACCGAATAATAAGTTGGTTCTAATCTTGATAAAAACTAAAAGCATTGTGTTTGCATCAAAAGTTACATTTGTCTGTAAAGAGTGTGCCTATTGAACAGGAAGAGGAAATAAGACTTCACAGAGTTATATTAGACTGTAGGCTGAAGTGGTCAAAACAGATAGAAAATATGGTAACAGGTATGGGAAGAGGTTTGTCAGTTATTAAGAGATGTGTAAACTTTTTTACCACAACACTGGTAATTTCTAACAGCATTACCGTGTAAGGCTGGGTCCAGAAAGTCTGGGCTCCCCCTCGAGAGAACAAAAGGCTCTCCTGAAAATTTACATTTGAACTCCCTCTTGCATATGTAACAGCAACATCCGAGACAGTACAGTTCACACCTTACTTTTACAGTCTCATCATATCCCCCCGCTCCCCCTCTTCTCCTCCTCACCTAGAACTCACTGAAAACCCATGCAATGTTATGTGTGTACAAAATGTAACTATTCATGTTTGGTGTCATTTTAAGTGTCGCAGTGCGCCTGGTACAATGGTCTCATTCTCCCAACTATAATGAAAAGCTAAAAGAAGTCATGAAATATGAGAAAAGTGATGTGTCCCTTAAAGATATTTCCCTCCCCCAAATGCTCCATTCAAGCTACCTCCTGTATGTAAAACAAGGACCCATTCAAGTACAAATTCTGATCTTACAGTTGTGAGCCCCTGAATAGGGAACCAAAATCTAATTATAATGACAGACACCACCATTTGGTAAGAATTGAATTATCTGGGTTTGTAAGGAAAAGGAGCGAAAAGGTTCGGGATGGTTCGCTGTGTGTAATTTTGTTGACAGGTAATAATTTCTACAAATTCTGTGATTTCGGAATTATTGTTATGATATGCTTAGCTGGCGATTTTATCCTTTGGAATTGGACTTTGAATTATTACTTCATTACCTGGTCAATTTGATTTTAATCTGAATGACTCTGAAAGACTGTTTTTCCCCTAGATTATCGGATTTGTATATTTCCACATCTTTCGCGTCAGATTTAGCGACAGCTAATATCCAGTACCATTTTAAATGTACTTGAACGAGGAGACAAGTTATTTCCGCCTAGAATCAGCAAACGCTGTTTTGATCGACCTAGGTTCGGGAGTGTCTATATCCACTGTTTAAAGTTAGTGATTACTTTAGATAAATGTGCGTGGTTCCGACCACGGGGTGACCTAAAGCCATTCTAAGAGAAATTATAGTCGATCGACTAGCATCTTGCATGGTGGTCAATCATCCCTACTAAATTAAAAAATTGATTTAATTTCTAGAGGAGGCGTTCAAGGGGACTCTATATATATATATATATATATATATATATATATATATATATATATGAAGAGTTCGGTTGCAAAACGCGATAAACGCCATTTTTTGACATTTGGATTTTATTATTGGAAATCACTGTTCAGATGTATCTTAATCTATGTGTGAATTGCTGCCATTAATAAGATTTAAAAATGTACATTTTAAGCCTACTACAAAATGTATTTTTTCACAAAACGCGATATCCGCCATCCCAGTTTCTTTACAGAGTGTGATATAACGGTTAGGCTATAGAACGTTCAAGATGTCACGCGAGGAGAGAATAACCGCCGGTGAAGTGCTCCTAGTTTGCTCAGTGATTTAACGATAATATCAAAACAAAAAACATATGTTTAAAAAGAGGATTCAATAGGCGAACTAAAAAACGTTTACCATTTAATTGTTTATACTGTAGGCGAGCTGTCAGTCACGTAGGCTACGTCACTGATCAACAGCTGTCTGTCAGTCAGAGAATAAAAGTTTCAGAGTCAAGCTAACGTTATGGATTTCGATGACGGATTGGAGCCGGTCATTCCAGCTGCTGTTGGGAGAAAGAGGAAGGCATCTAAAGAAAATCATCAAAGGGAGAAGACCAAACAGGCAAGGCATTCAGGGGAGGGAAAACATCCAAAGATAAATTTTGGTCATCCTGCGACTGCGAGTAATGTTGGTCTGTGTCATGCCGACAAACTGTCCAATGAAGATGTAGCCTTCAACTTCACAAAAATGTATAAAAACGCTACAAAAGTGGACCAGGATAAAATACTCCTGCGTCTGTCAACAATAAACAAATGCAGCAGGGAACGAGTCTCCGCTGACTTCAAGAAGAAAGCCAGGGAGGTTACAGTGAAATACTGCCTTTTGTCCTGCGCTCCTCCCCATCACAAGATACCTGTCTGCAAGGCTACATTTCTAAGTGTCCTTGGTAAGTTTATTTTTTAAATAATTTCTTACATGTAGCTGAGTAGCCTATCTGAAGATTTACTGCAGTTTGTTTGCTCTGACAGCTCAGCTAGCCAGGCAGCACAACGGTGTTTTTTTTTTTTTTTAATGCCCACTGTCCCTATGTGAAGCACAAGCACACAGACGTCCGCACATTGTTATCCGACCTTTTCATTCAGGAACTGCCCTGGATTACTGGCACACGCCATAGTCACATTATGTTTATTATGGCATTATGTTTTTGAATATTATGAATATTTACGATTAATTGATAAATTATTGTTAATTTTCCCACTGATGATCCAAAAGATTTCTTCAAATGCCCATCCTTAACCCAGGTGCTATAAACATAGTCTAAGATGGCCTGTTCAATCTTGGGTAGAAGCCAGAGGCGTAGCCTTTTATTCAATTAATTTATGATTTTCAGGTTCCAGAAAAAAAACACAGACAACCTTATTAATCCCTTTTCTGTACTCCACAGGTGTTAGTAAAGACAGAGTCTCCAGAGTGGTGAAATACTTCAGTCAACATGGTGAAGCCAGACCAGAGTGCAGGGGTGGAACCAGAAATGTTGATGAGAAGATGGAGAACAGACAGGCAGTAGTTCAGCATGTGTCCACATTCATGTCCAAGGCCAGCCACTACGCTCGTCGTGGTGCACCTGGACGGAAGTACCTCCCAAGTGACATGTCAGTAACCAAAATGCACCGGCTGTTCCAGGAGCAGAACCACAGGGACATCAGCTACTCCCTGTATTACAATGTTTTCTGCACCTCATTCAACTTGGGATTTGGGCATCCAGCAAAGGACTGCTGTGCCACCTGTAAGAGCTCGAGACTCCATATGAAAGATCCTCACCTTACTGAGGAAGAGAGGAAGGCAGAGATTGTGTCTGTCATGCTCCACCGACGCAGAGCCCGGGTGTTCTACACATTGCTAAATGCAGTGGAGGACACAGTTACTGTCTGCTTTGATGCAGAACCTCTCTCTGCCCAAGTCTCCCATTGGCCAGACCTACTACTCTAGGCAGCTTTACATGTATGTGTTTGGTGTTGTGGTCCACCATGGAGAGAGGAGTCTGCAGGCACTGAGTGACCGTTATCTCTACGTGTGGCTTGAAAATCAAAATAGAAAAGACAGCAACATGACCGCCTCTGCCTTGGACCACTGCCTGAGAACCAGTCTAGCCGAAGATGTCCATCAGGCTGGCCATTTGAGGCTCTTCAGCGATTCCTGCTATGGACAGAACAAGAACAGTACAATGGTGGGAATGCTGTCCAGCCTACGAAGCACTATCTTTAAAGATGTGAAAATGGAGTGCTTCTTCCCTGTCCGTGGCCTTCCCAGTTTCCCAGGTTTCTCCCTGTTGACAGAGTTTTTGGAAGAATTGAGCAGGATATTCGTAAGCAGGACACCATACTCCTGCCAGACAAATACACCAACATCCTGAAGAAGCATGGCTCTGTGTATGTGTACGGGAAGGACTGGGAGAGCTTTGACCACAAAGCTGCAGCCAAGGCTCTCATGCAGTCCACGCGGTCCTACAAGATCAGCGAAGCCCGGGTGCTGGAGAGTTCGATGGCAAAGGGTTGGGGGTGAGAACCACCTTCAGCGGTCCCTTCTACCAGCACACTCTCCTGAAGAGAGGCAACAACTGGGGCCAGTATAAAGCAGATCCCCTGTCCATGATGACCACAGTGAAGGCTGTGAAGGCTGTGAAGAAGAAGGACATCATCAGCCTGCTTAAAGCCATTGGTGCCCCAGCAAACGTCAAGGCCTTCTACAATCACGCTTTAGTAGACTAAATGACACACACTGGCATCTGAAGCCCATGTGACACTCAAGAAAATACACACACACACACACACACACACACACACACACACACACACACACACACACACACACACACACACACACACACACACACACACACACACACACACAAAACATTGATTCACTAGCTTTTCTTAATGGTATTACAGTAGAATATAGCCTAAGGTGGATATATAGCGTTTTGCAAAAAAAAAAAAAGTTTTTGTTATGTTGTGTATGTTCTGGCCAAAACTAACTCAGAATCTTATTATTATTAATCAATCTTTGTATATACTATTCCATATATTTATGATGTATTGTTTTTTTAACCAATTTAAGATGTTTGACAATGTTGAGATAAATATGTTGCATTTTGGCATGGTTTTTGACTTATTTATGAACTATTTATGGACATAAAATTAAATAAAAAATATCCTGGATTTGAAGAATATTGTGTCCCTGGCCTTCACTGAGCTCAAGTAATAGTTTAATGTACAAAAAATTGTGAATGAACTTGACTGTTGATGCCTTAAATAATAATGTCAAATAACCAACATTTCTCAAAATGGATATATCTCCTTTTGCAACGATACTCTTCATATATATATATATATATATATATATATATATATATATATATATATATATATATATATTTGATTGTACGTGTGAATACGGCAGATCCTAGATATTTAGTCAAACTACCTCTGAATTGGTGATTGGAACTGACGGAGCGTGTCGTGCAGCCTTGAGAGAAGGACCGCAGAGCGACATAGCTTCTTGATCTAAGCGGGTAAACTAAAATCAGAGTTTAAGGCCCTGTTTACACGAGAACGATTCCGGGTGAAAACGTAAAAATATTTTATCGAATGCGCCTTTCGTTTACACGGCGACGGCGTTTTGGGGGCTTAAAAACGTAAAAAAGTGAAACCACCCTCCAGAGTGGAAATCTTAAAAATGCTCCACTGTCGCGTTCCCGTCTAAAGGGTAAAAACGCAAATCTGCTCACGGTGGCTCTCGTCGCGTACGTGGTTACATCACAGGCATGCGCCAGCACAGGAAAATAACAACCAACATGTCGGATTATTTCCATACGTCGGACCTTCAAGTTGCCCAAGCAGCTCTGATAAACATACAAGAGTCTTTTCAGCAGTTGTACAAAATATTCTCAGATATTGGTGTTGTTTTGTGGCAGTGCTTCACATTGCCACCTAGCCGCCTGGAGTGCATACTACATCGAATTTCACACACTTTTGCGTCACCATATGCACGCGGATTTCCCCCCCATAACGCTCGTCTAAACGCAGAATAAAAAGTGAAAACGCAACGCCACTTTTGCGTTTTCTTTTCAGATCGTTTCCGTGTAAACATAGCCTAAAAGAATAATCAAACATTCGCTAATGTTAATGATACACGAATATCATTAAAACCTTTTTCATATATGGAATCAGATGAAATAACGAGTCAATACATATGAGAAAATATATTGCATTTAATCTTGTTGTGTTGCGCGAAAGGAAAGGCAAGCGATACGCAGAAGTAACCTTCCCCGTATCATTGGAAACCCTCATTGGACCAATAGACGGACTTATAACCCGTTTTGAGTCCCCTGCTCTACTCCCTCTAAATGTATGACAGTGTGTCCTCTCATAGCTCCACTTCTATTGTTAAATTTGCAGATGATACAGTTGTGATGGGTTTCATTGCTGATAACAACGAGACTGCATATTTGGATGAGGTGGAGAAATTAACAACATGGTGTCAGTTAAACAATCTCTTTGAACGTTAGAAAAACCAAGGAGATGGTTGTTGAATTCAGGAAAAGGCCGCAGCGGCACTATACCCCCCTCAACATCGGCGGGACACCAGTAAAGAGAGTGAGCAGTTTCAAATACCTTGGAGTGCATATATCTCAGGATTTGACCTGGACCCATCATATTCAAGCCCAAGTAAAGACAGTCAGAAAAAGGCTATACCATCTGCAGTTGCTGAGGAAATTTGGGGTTTCACTTGCAATTTTAAAAACTTTCTATACTGGGGCAATAGAAAGTACATTGACTTATTGCATCTAATCGTGGTTAGGAAACTGCTCAGCACAGGATTGTAAATCCTTAAAGAGAGTGGTGCGCACAGCAGAGCGTATAACTAGGAATGCTCTTTTTTCATCTATGCAGGGTATTTACATCGGACGGAGTAGAGTCGTATTAAAGATATACAAGGACTCCACTCACTCTGGAAATTCATTGTTTAAATTGCTGCAATCAGGTAGAGGCCTTCGTAGTCTGATGGCTAAAACGGAGAGTCTCAGGAGGAGCTTCTTTCCTCAGGCCGTAAGACTACTCAACTCGGGCATAAAAAACATTGCACTTTAAGGACTCTGGTGACAAGATGTTTAATACATGGCACTGCACTTATGCACTTTACTAGTTAGTTTTAATACTATTTTAAAATTGTTGCATCTTTTTAAATAATATTTAGGGTATGTTTTTATTACACAGTCTATAGGAATACCAGACTTACATTTCACTGCTCGTTGTATAAACTATAACTGGTATGTGACAAATAAATTTTGAACTTGAACTGTATTTCTAAAAATGCGCAAACAATGGTTCTTGCAAAGATTATTGCCCAGTGGTGTGGTCGAGTGCATTACAAAATTGAACTAGTTGAAAAATTACAATTAGTCCAGAACAGAGCGACACGACTCACTTTAAAACTGTAATAGAAGGGCTAATATAATAAGAATGCACTGGTGAAGGATTGTCTCTCTGCTTTGTTTTATAAGAAATATTTCTATGTTCTGATGTTCTGTAGTCTCAACTGTTGTATTTTAGTACTAGTCATAATTCTAACACCAGGCATGCATAAAAGGGACGTTTTTTTATGTCCTGTTTCGAAAACCACTGAAAAACAAAAGACTGTAATGTATAGAGGAATGAAGACATGGAATGATTTACCATTGAAGTTACATGTTTTTTAAATTAGTTTAAAAAAATATTTGAAGGAACATTTAATGGCACAATATATAGTAAATTGTTGATTTTGATATTTGGAATAAATGTTGGGTTAGTATGTTTCATTGACTTGACTTTTTATTTTTGTTGATTAAATGTAGTTTTTTATATTTTACTTGTTGGGACCTCAGGAAGAGTAGCCACTGCCTATGTAGTAGCTAATGGGGATCCAAATAAACAAATACACTTAGATCATAGATGGAAAAGACAATTTTTCCAGGGTGACAAGCAAATCCGAGGCATGCATTTTGTCCGACTTGAGCCAAGGATTCCAACAATATGAGCCTTTCCGTACTTTTGACCGGTGTAGCGCCCCCGTCGGGTCGATCGTGGCAGGCCTTGGTGACGTTGCAGGTGGTGTGAGTACTACCAGCCCTCAAAGTTTCAAGTCTCTACGACTTGCGGTTCGTTCTGCCCAATCAGTTTTAGATGGAGAATGCTGCATCATGGGAAAATGAACAATAACAATAGGGTTTCAGCACTACGTCAATGCATACACTATAATTATTGTGTTTGATTTTTTTTGTAGGAGCCATATATCATTTCCGATTTCAGCCCACATATACCAAGTTTTTTTATCTTTAGGCTCTGACCAAAGCAATATATTATAGGGACAAGTACTAATTAGACCCATGACATTGGCAAAGTTCCTTTTTGGTCACTGAGTCAATTAATAAAAAGAAAATGAATCTTAATATACTCTGCAAATGGAACAATATTGTGAACAGTGTTGAAATGTATAGCATTAATGGAAATAGCACAAAGAAAAAGAAAACCATCAAATGTTGGCTGGACACACCACACTTACACTGCTACTAACATGGAGACATAAAGACCAAAGTTTTTTAGCACACACAGTCCAGTCTGAACAAAATAGTTGGACCCTGTCTGTATATAAACATTACACTTGGTGTCATTCGATGAATAGATATTATGAGCACTCTGTTTTTTCCTGACAAAAATATATATATTGTATTTGTTATAGTCATAGAAAATCAATCAAAATAGATTTGCAGATATCTAATACAACTAGTAGACTACCTGTAACGGTCACCAGCTGGAGTGCCCTTGAGAGCCACCAGAGGGCACTCCAGATAAGACTATTATCACTCACAAACTACATTTCCCATAACTCACTGCCCGGACTTACCATCACTGATCACATTCACCTGTACCTCATTCACTGATTGCATTCACCTGTTTCTCATCCTGTTAGTCTGTCTATTTATACCAGGTTCATTCTTTCACTCACTGCGAAGTCTTGTTTTAGTGTCACACTGCAATTCTGAGCATTCTCCCCGTTTTCTTGTCTCTTGGTCTTTTTGGATTTCTTGCCTGTTTTGGATTACTCTTTTGCCTCTGACCCCTGCCTGCTTTGTGTGTTTGTTTGTACGGACTGCCTGCCTGTGTTTGACCTTGCCTGTTTTGGATTACCCCTTAATAAAAACTGCATTTGGATTCTCCACCTTCGTGTCTCGGAGCAGTTTCGTGACAGAAGACTTCGCCTCATATGGATCCAGCAGTTGTCAGCAACCAGGCCCTGAGGAAGTTCCTTTCTTCGGTGTTCCAAGATGGCCAGCCTATTGAGAGGTATGCAAGGGACTTTTTGTCTTGCTGTCATCTGGGAATGTTAAATGACACCCAGCTCATGGACCTGTTTTTGAGTGGGCTGGATAATGACTTGCTCAATTGATGCCGGAGGACTATACCGGCTGGACCCTAGAAGGGTATGTCGGTCGACCTAGCCCTCTCCTTGAGCGGTACGTCATTTACTGTGGGCTTGGCTGATGAAACACCCTGCAAGCTCACAGTACCCCCAGAACCCTCACCGCTGGCCACGTCCAGTTCAGGGTCTTCACAGCTCCATGTCCAGTCTGCCCAGCCAGAGTCAGTTTACGTCTCGCCTGCCTGGCCTGGGAATCATCACGTCTTGCTAACTATCAAGCCAGCCACTGGATCGGTCTATGGACGTACAGGACCGGTTTCCAGCGTGGCCGATCCCCCGCTTATGTCTGCACGCGCTGCCAAGAGGGCCATCGTTCAAGGGTTCAGTCCTGCCGAGCCAGACCCAGAGCTTCTCGTCCAACCAGAGCTTCACGTCAGCCACGTCCAGCCAGAGCTTCACGTCAGCCACGTCAGCCACGTCCAGCCAGAGCTTCACGTCAGCCACGTCCAGCCAGAGCTTCACGTCAGCCACGTCCAGCCAGAGCTTCACGTCAGCCACGTCCAGCCAGAGCTTCACGTCAGCCACGTCCAGGCAGAGCTTCACGTCAGCCACGTCCAGGCAGAGCTTCACGTCAGCCACGTCCAGGCAGAGCTTCACGTCAGCCACGTCCAGCCAGAGCTTCACGTCCAGCCAGAGCTTCACGTCCAGCCAGAGCTTCACGTCCAGCCAGAGCTTCACGTCCAGCCAGAGCTTCACGTCCAGCCAGATAGTCCAGCCAGAGACCGTCCAGCCAGATAGTCCAGCCAGAGACCGTCCAGCCAGAGACCGTCCAGCCAGAGACCGTCCAGCCAGAGTCTACGGACAAGATGGCCGCCTCCGAGCCAGTGTCTACGGACAAGATGGCCGCCTCCGAGCCAGTGTCTACGGACAAGATGGCCGCCTCCGAGCCAGTGTCTACGGACAAGATGGCCGCCTCCGAGCCAGTGTCTACGGACAAGATGGCCGCCTCCGAGCCAGTGTCTACGGACAAGATGGCCGCCTCCGAGCCAGTGTCTACGGACAAGATGGCCGCCTCCGAGCCAGTGTCTACGGACAAGTTGGCCGATCCAGAGTCTGTTCACGTCACGTCTGCCGATCCAGAGAATGTTCAAGTCACGTCTGCCGATCCAGAGACTGTTCAAGTCACGTCTGCCGATCCAGAGACTGTTCAAGTCACGTCTGCCGATCCAGAGACTGTTCAAGTCACGTCTGCCGATCCAGAGACTGTTCAAGTCACGCCTGCCGATCCAGAGACTGTTCAAGTCAAGCCTGAACCTGAACGCTCAGCGGAGCCGGTATCTGCTCCTGAACCAATGTTTGTTTCTGTGTTTGTGTCTGTCCTTGTGGCCGTTACTGTTCTGGTGTCTGTTCCTGAGCCAGAGCCAGTGTCTGTTCCTGAGCTGGCGTCTGTTCCTGAACCCATTTTTGTTTCTGTGTTTGTGTCTGTCCTTGTGTTCGTTCCTGAGCCGGGTTCTGTTCCTGTGCCGTGGCCGCCCGAGGGCTCTTCACCGACCTGGCCGCCCCGATGGGTCGTCTGCTTCGCCCTGGCCGCCCGATGGGTCGTCTGCTTCGCCCTGGCCGCCTGAACTGCCTGCTCCTCCCTGGTTGCCTGCACAGCCTGCTCCGCCCTGGTCGCCTGCACATCCTGCTCCACCCTGGCCTTCCGTCCTGACGCAGTCTCCAGGTCCTCTTCCACTCCACGGGCCTGGCCCTCCATCCCACCCCCGGGTCCGCCTCCGCTCCACCTCCCTCCTGGACAATTTGAGGAGCGTCTGGAATCCGCTACTTAAAGGGGGGGCTCTTGGTCTTTTTGGATTTCTTGCCTGTTTTGGATTACTCTTTTGCCTCTGACCCCTGCCTGCTTTGTGTGTTTGTTTGTACGGACTGCCTGCCTGTGTTTGACCTTGCCTGTTTTGGATTACCCCTTAATAAAAACTGCATTTGGATTCTCCACCTTCGTGTCTCGGAGCAGTTTCGTGACACTATCAATAGTTATCCTGTAATCTTAAGTGCCCACAAATGTGATTGGGAAAAATTGGACTATATGATTCAAACAGATTAACAATTAAAACAGGTACAGTTTAAGCTCA
Organism: Siphateles boraxobius; assembly: GCF_051911475.1. Classification (NCBI taxonomy): domain Eukaryota; kingdom Metazoa; phylum Chordata; class Actinopteri; order Cypriniformes; family Leuciscidae; genus Siphateles; species Siphateles boraxobius. Next base: position 11,093,916 of record NW_027509188.1, read on the forward strand.
AGGTTAACCTCTATGTTTTAAGTAAGCAAAACCTAACTCTTGTTTAACTTGCACAGGATGGACCCAGGATTCCAGTGGCAATGATGATCAGCTGATTACGCTGCACCTTACACCCTGTGACCCATTGGAGAACACAAGCAACCGGCAAGCACTGTGGGACAGGTGGAAGAGGCAGGAACTGCGGGACAGGTTGAAGAGGCAGGAACTGCGGGACAGGTGAAAAGAGGCAGGAACTGCGGGACAGGTGAAAAGAGGCAGGAACTGCGGGACAGGTGGAAGAGGCAGGAACTGGGACAGGTGGAAGAGGCAGGAACTGCGGGACAGGTGGAAGAGGCAGGAACTGCGGGACAGGTGGAAGAGGCAGGAACTGCGGGACAGGTGGAAGAGGCAGGAACTGCGGGACAGGTGGAAGAGGCAGGAACTGCGGGACAGGTTGAAGAGGCAGGAACTGCGGGATAGGTGGAAGAGGCAGGAACTGCGGGACAGGTGGAAGAGGCAGGAACTGCGGGACAGGTGGAAGAGGCAGGAACTGCGGGACAGGTGGAAGAGGCAGGAACTGCGGGACAGGTGGAAGAGGCAGGAACTGCGGGACAGGTGGAAGAGGCAGGAACTGCGGGACAGGTGGAAGAGGCAGGAACTGCGGGACAGGTGGAAGAGGCAGGAACTGCGGGACAGGTGGAAGAGGCAGGAACTGCGGGACAGGTGGAAGAGGCAGGAACTGCGGGACAGGTGGAAGAGGCAGGAACTGCGGGACAAGTTGAAGAGGCAGGAACTGTGGGACAGGTTGAAGAGGCAGGAACTGTGGGACAGGTTGAAGAGGCAGGAACTGTGGGACAGGTTGAAGAGGCAAGGAACTGCAGGACAGGTGGAGGAGGCAGGCACTACAGAGGAGCAAGGTAATTTGGACAGATTTAAAGAGTTGCAGTTTATATTTCTAAACACTTGAAGTGTTTGACCCATGGGTTAAAAAATAGTATTAATCAAATGCAGAAATTACTAGCCTATATTTCAGGATTAAAGATATTAGGATAATTTGAATATTCAAAATAATATGGAATGTATTTCAAATGGGATTATAGAGGAAGATTGACAACACTAATCTGTATTTTCATCTTGCTGATATATAACGTTGGGTAAATTTGTTTAGCTGCACCAGGAGGCCTGTTTATCTTCCACTACGCAGATTAAGAATACATTTGATTTTGGTAGTGCGTAATTTTCTGTGCGTGCAATATACACTATATGTGTATAGTTATTTCTATAAGTAAAGCGAACTTGTGGCACCAATTGAAACACAGTTACAGAAGTGCTTACTGAGCACACATACAGTAACAGAAATGCTTTTCTGTTTTTTTCTGCTTTATCAATTATTGCATTCATGATTAATTTACTTTAACTTTGTTCATGTTTTTTTTGTGTGTGTGTGGCTACAATCATTTCTTAAGCTTTTCTGTTTCACAAATGGTGGTGGTCCTTCATAAATTGGAAAATGTAACTGTTATACTAAAATACATGTTCTGTAATGATGTGTGCTTCACACTTGTTAAAAGGTTTATGTTTATTGGAAACACCCAACAAGTAAAGCCAAAGGATTCTCTTCAAATTAATGAAAATAAATAAAATGTATGTTTTGAACTCCATTTGGGTTTCTACTTATTTATTACATTGTTTCTGTGCTGCATTTGAAGTCATATCTCATCTTTCTGTAGTGGTGAAAAGGTACTTGAAAATCTCCAATAAATGTGATACACAGTGTTTAATCTCAAGTAGGCTTAAATAGAAATGTACTTAATCCAACCCAATCTCCTTTTCAGATAATCTTCAGAAACATGATTTAATATTTCATTATTATACATTGCACTGTTATTTTATTACAGTTGACATCACTCTCAAGTTAACCTCACAGCCCACAGTTCAGAAATACAGCCTTTTGGCAATTGTGAAGCTTGAATATGAAGTTCAACAAGTAAGACTGACCATCTTCATACTCATTAAATCATCTCTATTAAATTCTCTCTGCCTCTCTCTCGCTCTCTTCCACTCCAAACTCTTCTGAATGTGGGCTTTTTACTACTTCAACCAATCGTATTTCGTGTCATAGCTGTTGAAGTTTAAAGCTGTTCTTTTCTCTCCTGCTGTCAGTTGTCATTAAAGGCAAATCAATACGACTCTCTTCCACCCCATTCACCTCCAGTCCTCATCGCATTCATCTTTGAGGGGTCCCTCCACTGTGCTCATCAGGAGCTGAGCTCCACATTCATCCAGATCTCAGCATTGCTTCTCATCCCTTCACTCACCACCACCTGTGTCTAAACTCCATGGGGGAATATTCCTTTTCATATCATTCATTTCTCTACACTTTTAAAATAAAGTCTTGATGTGGTCTAATTGCCAAAAACTATATAGTTTCAACTTGTTATGCATCTTGTCAATAATTTGTTTTTGATCACTCTTTAAGCCTCTAGTGAATAATTAAGCAAAAAATAAACGTGGTGTATTTTCACTTGTATTTTTGTGAAAAACCACAAACTGACTACGACAAACATTTACAAAAGTTAATCATTTTTGTTTTTACTTTTCCATACATCATGTATAACAGAATATAAGGAAAAAATAGAGCAGAGATAACCTACATTGAGCATATTGATTGAAAATCACCAAACAGAACAGGGAATCGAGTGATGTCAACTGTAATAATATACAATATAAAGTATAAAAATAAAACAGTGCATTTTTCTGTGACATGCTGTCTAATGCATTATAAGCAGAATACCCAGTGTGAGTAAATGCAAGTTTTTAAAATTTTGGCCTAAATGTGGTGATAGAGGAAAGGTCATGAAGTCACCAAAGTCATCCTCACAAATGATCTTACCAGATTTCATGGCATTCTGGCCAATAGACAATATTAAAACGTACATTCTGGTCTAAGGGTTGTGCTACAGGGAATGTCATGAGGTCAACAAAACTGACAGGATTCATTGCCTTGATTCAAGGACAGAGGCCTCAGGACCTAAAGCAGTCTTGTACTGTTGGAGGACGACTTGCAACTTTTCTGACACCTCAGACAGTCTTCTACTTAAGAGACAGCAAAGTCCCTCATTTCCCTTGTCTTCGTTTCAAAATACAAAAGAGATTACATTAAAGACAAACTACATATAAAGATTGCTTCATAAGGCCAAAGAACTTCAATGGAGGAGATTCATGTAACAACCATAGTACAACAAATCTGCACATCTCTCTAGCAAATGTGACACACTTTAAAGCCTTACTGACTTGTGACCATAGAGAACAACTATAATTCCCATTTTATTATGTAAAAGCCAAATGATCACGGCAGACAGAGCATCCAAGTTCTGTAACTGAGAGACTGATTTGGTTTGATTTTTTTTATTCATACTTTATAATATATTATAATATAATTATATTGACAGGGTTTTTATTCAACTTACCCTCCTCAGCCATCTTGTTCTTGAGAACCACTGCCAGGCTCTGCAACCATGTGCAGTGTTGTGCCATCTCCATCACCAAAAATGCTTGTTTCCTCTTCCAGTCGCATTGTCAACATCACTTGGTCATGCAATTGTTTCTTGATTGAAATGTTTGCTAAGAATCAATAAAAGTTATATGCATACATGAGACAATCTTGCATAATAACACTGCAATGTTTTGTAACTACAAACATGTACTTTTTTATCCAATTCATTTATAATAAAAAACTGAAAATACACACATAAACTACCGGTAAATGAATTCTACAACACTCGATATGTTACATGCATGCCTTAGTTCATTATACTCTATATAGCAGAGCAGTAAATAAATTCTTGTGAAGCATCTGAAAACTTACATACCAATGCCATGAACCTCCCACAGCCATATCTGAGACACAGTGCTCTCTCCAGTGAGGGAATGCTCCACCACAGCAATGTCAATGTTTGTGGCAGTGTCTAGTACAAGAGTATTGTATTTCTCTATCTCCTGAAGAAGGAGCTTTTTGTCTTCTGCCAGCTTCCTTCGAAGGCGGTGTCAAAGCTTGCTGCTAACTAGAAAGACACAGGGATAGAAGTTTGTGACAGAACCGTTCAACAAGTAAAATGTATTGCAGCCAAAAAGTGAAAGCACATTGTGCTTTTATTACTTTAGAATGGGCAGTTATAAAATAAAATTGATTCAATGTATTTGTTGGTGGAGTAGGATGCATACAGTAGCTTCAATTTACTAACCTATTATTATCTATAGTTATACCATTTTGACGGTATAAATTTGCTTCAACTGCCTCATACTAAGGCAATGTCCACACTAATACGTTTTCGTTTGAAAACTTTATTCTCTGTTAATATTTTTCCCTTCCCTCCACACTGAGACGGCGTTTTTAAATCAACGAAAACGTAGCTTTTGGAAAACGCTCTCCAAAGCGGATAAATTTAAAAACACCGTCTTCACGTCGTAGTGTGGACTGTGAAAACGGAGGCTTTTGAATACGATGACGCATTTTTAGTCATGAGATACAGTCATAGGACCAATTCAGCCAAGATGGTGAATGACATTGTACAGCAGTTGTTTTGCATGCTCTCCGTTTTGACAGCCTTGTTAAAAATTAATGTCAGTTTGTACATACTGCAGATTGCGTTTCTTCAAAGGAGACGGAATGTTTACTCGCAGTTGTTGTTTAGTGGGGGAACTCGAGGACAGTTGTGTTTCAGACTGTACATGGAGTGGAGATTTTGGGTGAGACCTGGTGACCATGCTGTGCGTGGTGGGATAACTTTGTGAGTGGAATTGTCGAGCCTGAGGAGTGGCGTGAAAACTTTAGGATGCCAAGGGATTCTCTGTATCATCTGAGTGAACTGTTACAACCTCACACACTCAAAAAAATAAATTTTGCCTCTTGTTAAATGTAATTAATTAAAATAAGCAAAAGTAACACGTTTGTTTAATATTTTGTCACAACTTAATTTAATTGTGTTCAATCAACCTAATATATTTAAAACTGAAGTTTACTTAATTTATTTGTGTGAAAACTACATGAATTATTTTTGTTGACAACTAACTTGGCAGTGGATCTGTAGCTCCCAGCATGCTTTGCAAGGGACTGCATTAGGAGGGTAAATTTAGGGATTAAAATGTTATTTTATGTGTTTTTCAGTAAATGGAAAGATGTTGTTAGTTGATGTTAGTCTTTAATGTTCAGTTATGTTAGAAACTTACAGGACTTTATGTAATGTTTTTAATGGCGTATAATCAATCATCAATAATTCATAATTAATAGCTGATCATACGGGTTCTGAGTTATCACCTACAATTTTAAATTGCCCAAAAAGGGAATATAGTCCATCTGCATCTACATATGCATAGACAATTAACCACAACGAATTATAATCAATTATGAACACATATAATATACAGATAGGCTATATCAATTTTTAGAATATCCTTTAAACAGAATTTCATCGGGTTGTCCGTCCACCGAACCTACTGACGATCCTCTGATCACTTTCGCGAAAAGGATTATTCTGGTCACTATCAGGAAAAGCTATCCTTCTGTTTGTATAGAATAACTTTCTGATAATATTACTAATTAAAGTATTTATCAATATCAAGCTTGTAGCTTAGCATCACACATTTAAGAGGCTTTGTTTGATGATTACAGTCAGAGACAATAAAGAGTATAATGAGGGTTTAATAAATGAAGCTATAGCACAAATTACCTTTAACAACGAATATATACAGAATAATGAATAACGGAAGTAAGGAAAGGAGAAGAGAGAAAGCAGATCACAGAAATAGCAAATTTCACTCAACAGTTAACCTTTGAGAACCATCAAGAAATCACACACCTTAAAGCAGGGATAAACAGCTCTAAACACGTTTAGATTTCGATGGAAATAAAGACTACTTGCATTATAGACCTTTGTGTGGCTGAAACAAGGCTGTGTGGGTGTGTGGGTTATGGCGGTGTCAGACTTCGCCCCTTTCTACTATCAAGAATGGGAAACATAGTGTAATACATTTTATCATAACCTAATATATATTTTTACCTAAAGCAGACCGAGAGGATAAATTCGGTACCAAGAAATGTAGATTTTGCATATATAAAGGTGGATATATACTCTTAGAGTTTGATATGAGCACTTATAAAATTATAACTAGGCTTGGTACAAAAGCAGAAACACAAAGGCATACATGAATATATGGTATATTTTTCAGAATTACACATATTTTAGGTTTCATTACAAGAAAATTTGGTTGTGTGTGCGTGTGCGTTGTTAAGTCTTCCCCCAGGAATTCTTTCCTGTCGTAAAGGGGGTTCAGTTGATAAACATCTATTTGAAGCTTGCTCATCGCTGGCTTTTTGAGTGTTTTCTTTCCTTCGTGCGTGCCACAAAAGTGTCAATGGACAATTTGGACCCATTAGATGGAGACTTTTTGGCGCTCCCTAGTTGAGTTATAGGCAAAACTCAAAGGGTTAAAAGGTTTTTGACATGTTGGAATGAGCGAGCCATCCTGACATTGTCCATACGCTACACACTTCAACCAACTAATTAAGTATTCTCGTAAGTGTATAATCTGCCATTTAGAATACATACAAGCGAGCCGCTCGAATGGCGGAAGCCATGTTGCGCATCCATCTTGAAAATACATTAGCCAAAGAGGGACATACCTGGAAATTCGAGCTTCGCCTTTTGCGTTTTTACACTCAGTGGCACCGTGATGAATGCGAGGGGGAGATTACTCGCGACAGCCGCAGATTTTAAATAATATGGCCTCGGAATGGGAGGGGCTAAAAAGTAATATTCAGTTGGTAATCACACAATTTCACCGCTAGGTGGGAGTAAATCCCACACAGTGGCGGCTCTAGACCACAGTAACTAGGGGGGCCAGGCAGGGGCCACTTGTTCTTTTAGGGGGCACACCTTTAAAGTGTAAATTGCAGGTTAAATTTTTCACGAAGATTATGCAATGTGCTTACTAAGAATAAAGATAAGAACCCCCCACCATTTTTTTGTATGTTTTATACCAAAATGCTGAATATAATATGAAACGTTGGTACGTTTTACAGTTGTTTTAAGCACACCCCCTCCCTTCCACTAGGCTGGGTGTGACGTCATAACAGGGACTCCAAGCTTTTACTGTCTATGCTCCAAGCCTAGAGTTACATTATATTGGAGACCTAGCTATCAAAAAATGGTTAACTATTGTGTTTGTGCGGGATGTGCGAATACATCAAAAACAGGGGAGAGGCTCCCCAAGTTCCCTAAGGACAAACGGCTGATTCGTGCCTGTAAGTGTTAGCATACCCGAGGTAGAGCTTAGGTCCGGCCCAGAAAATCAAGCCCGACCCTACCCGAGCCTGTGCACGTTGTGTTCGAGCCCGGCCTTGCCCGACACATTAACTTTAATTATGAGCCCGAGCCTGATTTAAACCCGACTATTTTTTTTAAGCGTGGGTCGTTATAATTGACGTGCTCAACAACTTTCTATGTTCAGGGTTCCTACACAATTTCCATTTCAAAATTCCATACTTTTGCAGACTCAAATTTCCAGACTTCCCTACAGATTTTTCCGACCATATTTAAAGGGGAACTATGCAGGTTTTTTAGCTGAACTGAACAGCTTCGGAGTTATTGGAATAGTTATATGACTTATTTCGGTTTGAATGGTGGCCATCTCGCACCAACCCGGGTGCCTGTGAGTGGAAAAACCTCACTTGCAACTTTGGTTCGGCGGGCCGCCAGCCTCAGTGTCAGGAGGTATCGCGTGATATCAGCTCTCGCGATGTAACGAATTCCTTTACGGCACTGCACACATACGCGCCCCCCATCCAGGAACAAGGTAGGGAGGGATTGAGTTTGTCACACTATCGTTATGGCTGATTTGGCATATAAGAAGCAGAAAGCTAGGAAAGCATTGTCGAAGGAACAGAGAAAGAGGAAACTGCAGACTGACCGAGCGAGGAGTCAGACACGAGCATGGGCGTAATTTGCGGGTGTGATATGTCTCCATTGAAACATCTCGCGGCACAGATGTACCAATACAAACAAATAAAACATCTCCAGTTAACTCTAGTAGAGCATCGATTTCGTTCGTTTGTTAAGTAAGAGGCAATCTGAAATGTTTTGTTTTTTAAATTAAGTGACCAAAGTGCTCGTTGCCGCTGCGATCAGTGGCACGGATAGTGTTCTGTTGTGACTCACACAGCCTTCACACGGACGCGCGATTCAATCCGTTGCGGAGAGACTCTCTATATATGCTACACAAAACCTAATGCACAAAAAAAGTGTCCCTGCCTGATTAGTGTTGTCACGATACCAAAATTATTGTTTCGATACCGATACCAAGTGAAGAATTGCGATTTCGATACTTTTTCGATACTTTTCCTGAAAAGGAAAAGTATTTCTTAGAAGGCGTTTCACAAATACACCTCCTTTGCGTAGGTCTGTGCTCTTTAAATCCTGTAATAACCTTATATAAATATATCACTGACAAACATGCACAGCATGCTCTGATTATAATCATATAGCCTATAGATAATTTAATAATTTTTAAAAATAAGAGATATTGCGCTAAAATCTGTTGTTTTTCAAATCAAGCTGAGCGCTCTTTTTCGCTGCTATCAGCATGGATACAGTGTCTTTTGCGGCTCGCGCACCTTCTTCACTCGGACGCGCACTTCTATCTATCGCCGTTGCGGAGACTCTCTATTCGTTGCGGAGACTCTCTACTCTGCACATTTTGACCAGCGGGCAGCGGCCGCACACCCCCCCCCCCTCCCCCCCCCCCCCGGGAAATGTCCTGACTCTCCTGAGGCACTGGAAGCGTCCGTTGCACACACCAACATGAAATACGTCTTTTACAAATCTGGAACGCGGTCATTCATAGAAGTATCGATACTAATAAATTTAGGAATCGTGATGTTTTTAATTTCCGAGAATCGGGAACTTTTGAAGTATCGGTGCACCGTGCAACCCTATGCCTGATATACAACCACTAATAAACAATGGGTTTTGATGAGGAAAAAAAACTATACTAATTAGTGCGGATTAGAACCCAGAACCTCTGACACGCTTGGCAAAAGTTCTGCCACTGGACTATTAGTACATGTGGATATCTATTTATTCACGTGAAAATTCTCACCACTAACAACATAGATTAGATCTCATTAAACGACTAATTTAACACAATGTACTATTGTATACTATGTAACACGTCACGCTCTGTGTGAGTGGTATTTACGAAAGTAACGTTAAATACAAGTACTCCACAGCGACTCTAGGGGTCGCTGTTTGACAAAAACAGAATTCCTGCATAGTGTGCCTTCAACTTGTTCTGATAAATTGTTTTAAAATTCAACTGCTAACAAGTATGTTACATTCTAAAGATTTATTATTGGCGTTTTTGCCTTTTATTAGGATAGGAAAGTAGCTAGACAGGAAGATCGGGAAAAGTCCACGAGCCAGGACTCGAACTCAGGTCTCCTGAAGCACAACGGCGCTACATGGCGACGCACTTACCCACAATGCTATCAGCACCGACAAGCATATTACACTCTGAGTCAAAACGTGTATGCTATCATGTTAAATTTGTAAATTAGAAAATTGTAACTATTGTTGCTCATACAAGTCAATTAACACCAAACCCAGTCAAGTTCAAAGCACAGCATTTTATTAAAACTGCAATGCTAAAACAGTGCAATGTTGTTCATTTTTGTAATTTTGTAAATTTAAATAACTGTAAACCCCTACAGAAACAGCAGGGATGTTCATGTACAATTAACCAGAAAATTAGAAAATAGAGCTAAAGTCAATTGACAATGCTTAATTGGCTGTTAGGTACAGCAAACTTGTAAATACTGTTTAACCAATAGGCAAATAATAAATAAAATATTTAGAAATCCTACATTAAAATAATGCCTTTTGTGACCTCAATGAACAAAATGCTAAATCAGTCACAAAAAAATTTAAAGGGTTAATTTACCCAAAAATTTCTATCATCATTTACTTACCCTCATGTCATTCTAAACTAATTCAAACTTTTGTTAATATTGGAAACACACATGAAGATATTTAATAAGGAACTGAAATTTCTCAGGTTTTTTAAAAATATATTAATTTGTGTTGTCTTATAGTTTTGAAAGACATGGGGGTGAATAAATGATGACGCATTTTTATTTTGGGTTGAACTACCCCTTTAAGAACTCATCCATTGACTCTGTTTTATCCTCAAACCCAACTTGCTTTCTCAAACTACAAAGTGCTGTGTTAACCACTGTTGAACTGTGAAAAGGGAGGAACACACAGGTCTGACCTTTACTGCCATAGCTAGGCTACAAGTTTTTCATTTCATTAATTTTCGTAAAGTTTTTGTTATATTTCAGTAGCTCTTGCTCTTTATCCTTTGCAGCTTTCCTAAGGGCATTTGATTTTGCAAGCACAGAGATATTGTCACTGGCTTCTGCTTCAATTGGAAGTTCATCTGCGGATGTCAGAAGTGCATTTATGTTGTTGTGAAGCTTTCTTCTCTTCATCTTCATTTGGTCCACCTCATCCTGTAATACTTGCCGTTTCTTTGTTTGTTGTGTGTGCTCCCTCTTTTTGTTTTCCTCATTAAAGTATGTGTGGTCGAACGGCTACCAGCAAGACAGGAGTCAGGTTAAACTACAGAAAAAATTAGGCTATTGATATAATTTTGGTTGTCGACTACGCCATCTAGGGACTTGCACCCTAAAAATATATTACAAGCCACCGGCTTTTATGTACTCGAAGCACACAGGTCCGTTATCAGGGAGTAACTGGGCAGAGTCATGGGTTCTAAAAATACACTTTATTCAACAAACTTCAGACATATTATAAAAATCATCCCTTCATTATGCAAAATACTCAATTGCAACTGGACACACAAGAATGGAAAAAGAAAAAAAGAAATAATCAAAAAGCTGAATGTCCATAAACAACAACGGTAAATCACCACAAGAAAACAAATCAAAATAACACATACATTCCAAACACATTCATCAACACAACCATACAGGGCTGAAGCACATCCACCTCGGGCACCCCCGGCTTGAAGTGACCTCCAAAGAAAGCAAAACAAGCTCACTCAAAACTCCCACCACACCGGAAATACAGCACTCTCACGTGAACGGGAGACCCCACTACCACAGCCCTAGGACCCCCGCGTAAGTGGCCCTCAGCTCCTGCATGGAAATACAAAGAATAAACAGACAATACAATATCCAACTTCTTATCACTGTCAAAATAATACAAAACAAATTAATTAGGTCGAGATGGAACAGTCAGCTGGGCTTCCGTGCCCCAAAACCCAGCATTCCCATAATAACAAAATCATACAAAAAAAGGAAAAAAATAAATCACAATACGGAATCTACAAACACAAGAAAACTCCTTTTAGTCACGGATCACACCACAACAACAAAAAGTAGCAAAATAAGTCAAGCTATTCAATAAATCAATTAAATGAAAAACACAAACAACAGAACTGAAAATCAATTTTAAAAAAAAGAAACTAGACAACAATTAAATTCACCATGGCATTTCTAGACAAACAAACACAATCCAGGTTGACTGAAAACACACACACAAAGAAAGAACACACAATCGTAAAATCCGGGCGAGACAACAGCGCCGACCGGGCTGCTCGCGCTACTGCCAGATATTGCAACATGTGATGCCCAGCCTATCCAATACAAAGATTTTAAGAGTCCGGATATGGTCAAATATATTCTAATGGCAGAAATACTCAATACATACCATGGATGACGATTTCCCTAACGTAGATGAACTGAAGCCGGTGTACAGACGCCACTAAACGGCAACGCCACAGAACGCTGCAATGATGCACACTTTAAGCGCACATACACCATCCGCGAACCCACGTGAACGCCACTCACCTGAATAGACAACTGGCCAACCCAAGACTAGCTGCTCGTCAAGTGGTTCAACTGATTCGCATACTACCAGCCTATACCAGCGCCAACAAAGAATATTTATTGTCATATTCCCAGCAAACAGATCAAACGCAAACACTTACGCATACCTTTTCTCCTGCAGCACGTCGAGCCGGAATGATAACCAACCAATAGGGCGGGTGTTACAACCGATCGCATCACCCTACTGGCACAGCCCATTTAAATACGCACTTCCTCATTTGATATACCCAATGGGTGTGTAACGATGGTTCTTTTTGAGGGATGAAAGAAGACAAGGGTCGGCGTAACGGGGACTCGTAGAATTTATTAAATAAACACAAAAACAAAGTAAAGGTGCGACACATGCGCGTTCACCGTAGGTAAAACTACAGCACAATATAAAGACACTCTTTCCTGCTGGGCTCAGCTCTCAGTCCACTTTTATCAAACTCTTCCCGATGTGTAAACTCAGTCCATTCATAAAACTCTTTCCGATGTGCAAACTCAGTCCATTTGTCAGCCAGCAGGTTGTGAGTGTTCGTACGAGTCCCCAGTCCTTCTCTCTCTCGCTCTCCTGCACCAGCCAGCTTTTATGCGGTCTCCCCACGCCAATTACTGCAATCAGAGACAGGTGTTCGTCATTTAGCACTTGACCCACTTACTTACCGCTCGGCTCCTCCCTCAATCTCCCGCTGCAAACTCCGGAAAACCACGCCCCCCTCATCACAGGGTGATCTCTACGTCACCCACACACAGGCTTTTTCGGTCGACAAATCGTGCCTAGAGTTCGGGCCGGGCCTTTCTCATGTTGTATTGAGACCCCGGCTCGGATATGCGCCCAAGGTTTCTACCACTCCCTTCGTGGACCAGGTAGTGAACCTGCAAGCACTGCCCCAGGAGGAGGCAGACCCAGCCCTAGCTTTTCTCTGTCCCGTCCGCGCTCTGTGGGTTTATGTTGACAGAACGCAAAGTTTCAGAACCTCAGATCAGCTCTTTGTCTGTTACAAGCAGAGGTTAGCCCACTGGTTAGTGGACGCTATCACCCGAGCGTATGAGTCTCTGGGTGAGCCTTGTCCTCCCAGGTTGCGCGCTCACTCTACTAGAGGTGTTGCCGCTTCCTGGGCTTTGGCTCAAGGCGCCTCGCTGACAGACATTTGTAGAGCTGCGGCGCTGGGCGACACCGGACACGTTCGCAAGGTTCTATAGCCTTCATGTGGAACCTGTTTCCTCCCGAGTTCTGGCTACAGCCAGTGGGTCGAGGGAATAGGTTGTGTCGGCTTGCTACGTCACTCCGGCTTGCAGCGGATACGTACGTTCTTTGCTCCGTATGGCACCCAACGTTGGTTAGCCTCGTGAGTTCCTCCTTCACCCTTCAGGTGCTGGGCGTGGCGGACCGCCCGGCGCCAGGTCTGCTACCTCTAGTAAGGAGTTGATAGTAGACTGGGTGTTCCGGTTGTCTCTATTGTGACCCATGATGCCACAAGTAGCTGGGCGCTGGAAGGGGCCAGCACCATGGCGTTTTATTAGGGATCCCAATTCGTCAGGGAACTCCCAGGACGAAAGGGAACGTCTTGGTTACGTATGTAACCCTCGTTCCCTGAGTACAGGGAACGGAGAAGTGTCGTCCCTTCGCCATGTTGCTGTACCTTCGCGGAGGACTGGACACTGTTCGGCTCCTCAGCGAAAAGCATTGCGCAATGTTTACTTCCGCCTTTTATACCCGCGCTGGTAGACGGGCTGCGGAATGCAAATCTTGCAAGCCAATGTCCATTGGCTCGTTTTAATTCTCTCGAAGGCAATTGGCTCCCTAGCGTGATCCCAATTCATTAGGGAACTTCCCCAACGACACGTCTCCGTTCCCTGTACTCAGGGAACCAGTGTTACATACGTAACCGAGACGTTATGGGTGATGACTGGACCTGATGTGGTGTACCAACTAAAATAGCTTCTGTTTTGGAGCTATTTAGCTGTAGAAAGTTTGCTTTCATCCATACCTCAATCTCCTCAAGGCAGGAGCTCAATGATGCCAGAGTGGCCGTAGATGGGATGAGGTTGTTTTTTATATATAGCTGTGTGTCATCGGCATAGCAATGACATGATATTCCATGCGTGTCGATGATGTGGCCAAGGGGAAGAGTATAGATGGTGAACAAAATCGGGCCGAGAACCGACCCTTGAGGAACACCGCAAGTGACTGTATGCGTCTGAGACTGTACACCTCCCAAGGAAACATACTCTGTTCTTCCAGACAGGTAGGACTGGAACCAGCTCAAAGCAGCATCAGAGTCATATAGTATGATGGAGGCGCTGAAGGAGGATATTGTGATCAACCGTGTCAAAAGCTGCAGATAGATCCAGTAGGATGAGAAGCGATGGTGTGTCGGTGTCAGCCGCCATCAACAGGTCATTTGTGACCCTGATCAGGGCTGTTTCGGAACTGTGAGTGGAACGGAAACCGGACTGAAATTTTTCAAAAAGGAAATTTGAATTTAGATGTGTCCCGGCCAGAAAACGGAGAAGAGGCAAAAGCAGGGAAAACACTCGTTTATTTAACAATAAACAGTAACGGTCAGGTCCACCCAAAGGGCGACACACAGGAACAGGCAAGTGACGCAGGGACCTCGATTGAACTGGAACAGAAGTGATGAGTTATGGTGAAGTGAAATCCAATCCAGAAGGTGCAGACGAACACAGGAAACACAACGTATAATCCAGGACGGGAACGAAGACCACGAGGGAAGACCAGACAGGAACGACACCGGAACATATCACAACGATCTGACAAAGACAAGACGCAAACAGTGAGTATATATAGGCACCACTGATCAGATGCAGCTGGCGCCACTGATCAGCGGCAGTGATAGGTGACCACGGCCATACACACACACAACACCAAGACATAAAACAAGAAGGGCATGATGGATTGACGAACCGTGACAGTACCCTCCCTCCTAGGAACGCCTCCTGGCGTTACCAGATGTCCTTACCTGTCAATTGTAATCATTGATAAGGGAGTGGTCCAGAATGTCCCTAGCAGGTACCCAACTTCTCTCCTCCGGACTGTAACCTTCCCAGTCCACCAGGTACTGGAATCCGCATCCCCTCCGCCTAGAGTCCAGAATGCGATTAACCGAATATGTAGGTTCCCCATCTACGAGTCGCGGCGGAGGAGGAACCGGGCTCAGGTTCATGTGCGGTGGCACCTCTGGACGAAGGCGTGAGCGGAGGGGACCGCGACTTCGGATTCCAGACTAGGAAAAATAGGTGGCTGGTAACCTAAACCTAAACACAAAAAAGAACCCCGCCCTCGCCGGTGAAGAGGAAGGGCGGATGAATTTGGATGATAAAGAATCGGAAATATATTTCTCCATAGCCTCCCTTTCTGGAACAGAAAGCGAATAAAGTTTGCCATTAGGCGGAGACTTACCTGGCAGTAAATCTATGGCACAGTCATAGGGATGATGCGGAGGGAGAGAAGCAGCACGGGACTTACTGAACACTTCCTTCAGGTCCAGGTACTCAACGGGCAATGTTAGGGAGTCTTTGGCCAGTAAGAGAATTGACGGATGTGCTGTGAGTGAGTGAGGTGACAGGAATAAGTAACTTCTGGGCCGGCTTACGATCCATGAAATTTCCCTCCGCTCCAGAGTCCAGTAAGGCGTGACAGTTGTGTGTGCCGGTGGTCCATCTCAGTCTTACCGGAAGGAGCGTGGATGATGGTGATGAGGTCTTCTCAGCGGAGATCCCACCCGATAGTAGCCTCAGGTTTACTACCGGGCTTGGCCTTTTACCGGGCAGGCGTGTAGGAAGTGGCCCGCCTCCCCACAGTAAAGACAGAGTCTTAGGGATCTCCGCCTCTCCTTCTCCTCCCGGGAAAGCCGAGCCCTACCCACCTGCATGGGCTCGTGGTCGAATGCAGGGCTGACCGTGTCTCCGCTGCTGGTTCTGAGATCCCCTGTACCTCCAGGAAAACGAACCTGAGGAGCACGACGTTCTCTCCTGGCCAGACGTGCATCCACCCTGAGTGCCAGGTCAATGAGGCCGTTCAGAGTAGTCGGTAGATCCAGCGCGTAGATCTCGTTCTGGACACGGTCAGCCAGCCCACGCAGGAACATGTCCCACTGCGCCTCCTCGTTCCATTGGCACTCGGCCGCCAGGGTGCGAAAATCAATAGAGTAGTCTGAAACGGATCGGTCCCCCTGGTGTAGATCGACAAGAACTCTGGCTGCTTCTCGTCCCGCCATCGACTGATCAAAGACCCGTTTCATCTCTTCGGCGAGTGCCTGGAACGAGGCGCAGCATGGGTCTTGGTTCTCCCACACCGCCGTTCCTCATAATGCCGCCTTCCCCGTCAGCAGCGTCAACACAAAAGCCACCTTAGACTGCTCGCTGTTGAAGGTACGGGGCTGAAGAGAAAAGTGCATTGAACACCTGGTTATGAAGGCTCTGCAGAAGTTTGGTTCCCCTGAGTACGCCTCCGGGATCGGCAGACGAGGCTCTGACTGGAAGGACGACCCAGGTGATGCGGGTTGAATCAGCGGTGTGGGTGGCGCAGTGGGACTCCTCAGCTGTTGGAATTGCTGGGTGAGCTCGGACACCTGCGTCACTAAAGCTTGTACCGCCCGTCCTGTGTGCGCGATACATTCCTCTTGCGAATCCATTCGATTGATGCTTCTGGTGATGAAATCAGAGAGACTGGAATCAGATCCACCTGCTGCCTCCATTCTTGGTCAGATCGCTCTGTCCCGGCCAGAAAACGGAGAAGAGGCAAAAGCACGGAAAACACTCGTTTATTTAACAATAAAAGGGCGACACACAGGAACAGGCAAGTGACGCAGGGACCTCGATGGAACTGGAACAGAAGTGATGAGTGATGGTGAAGTGAAATCCAATCCAGAAGGTGCAGACGATCACAGGAAACACGACGTATAATCCAGGACGGGAACGAAGACCACGAGGGAAGACCAGACAGGAACGACACCGGAACACATCACAACGATCTGACAAAGACAAGACGCAAACAGTGAGTATATATAGGCACCGCTGATCAGATGCAGCTGGCGCCGAAAGTGAAAGCAGCTGGCGCCACTGATCAGCGGCAGTGATCGGTGACCACGCCCATACACACACACAACACCAAGACATAAGACAAGAAGGGCACGATGGATTGACGAACCGTGACAAGATGATCCTGAAGATGGGCAGCAACAACTTTTTCTAGAACTTTGGACAGGAATCGAAGGTTGGAAATAGGCCAGTAGTTTGCAAGAACTTCATGATCTAAAGTGTTTTTTTTTAGAAGGGGTTTGATGACAGCAGTTTTAAGAGCAGATGGAACATGACCAGTGCATAAAGAATGGTTGATGACTTTGGTTATTAAGAGACTAAGAGAGCTGATGTGTGTTTTCACCAGGGCTGTAGGAAAAGGATCTAGCATACAGGTGGAAGCTTTCATCCTGCCGATGATGTCCTCAACTTGTTGTTTAGAGATTCAGAAAAACAATAGAGAGGCTGGAAGGTCCCAGGCTGTGGGTTGGCAGCGGGGACAGACAGAGCAGGTTTGCTGGAGAGGAGAGTGCGGATGGTCTCAACTTAATTTCTGAAGAAAGTGATGAAGCTATTGCATTTCTCTTCTGATGTGTCATTGTGTGAACTAGTTTGTGGCTTGGTGAGATGATTTATGGTAGAGAAAAGCTGCTTGGAGTTTAACTGATTTTTACTAATGATGTTTGAATAAAACTGTGTCCGTGCCTTTTTTAGCGACATTGAATAGGCTTTTTGATGTTCTTGATTGGCTATTTTGTGAACAATAAGTCCAGTTTTTGAAACACGCCGCTCAAGTACACGACCTGCTGTTTACATTTTCCGTAGTTCTGGAGTTCCATGTGAGAAAGTGACTATTTGTGTTTTTACAGGTGCGTGGAGGTCCAAAATACTGCTCAGGGTGCTGTTATAAAAATCCACTTATTCATTTACTGATGTAAAATTTGCTGATGGGATTTGCAGGAGGTCCAAAGCCAAAGTGTCTGGGTTGATATTTTTTATGTATCTGAAATGGATTTGACGTTTTGGTTTGATGTAATGAGAAAAGTTCACCTCCATTGAGATGACTTTGATTGAGATGATCGGACACTCCAAGATCGTATACCAGCAGATTTTCAATGGGAGCTGAGTCAGTAATGACCAGGTCAAGTGCATGTCCTCTGTTATGTGTTGTGACGTCAACATGCTGTTTGAGATTTAGACCGTCCAATAGCTGTAGAAAATCACCTGCTGGATGATAGGAGGGGGTGTCAACGTGAATGTTTAAATCTCCAAGTACAACAATTTTTGCAGATGTAGCACAGAGTGAAGTGAGAAATTCATTTATCTCTGAGATAAAAGCTGGATTTTGCTCAGGAGGCCGGTAAATGAGAAGAATAGTCATAGTGCAAGGGGGTTTACATCTGAAGGCTAGCATTCAAAAGTGGACAATTCGGGCAGAGACAGCGGGGTGAGTTTTAAGTCACTGCGGTGTAGTACTGCTAGGCCACCAACTCGACCGGAGTGGAGCTTTCTCCAAGTATTGATAACCAGGAGGACATGCTTCATTTAAATGCAAGAAATCCCTCTGGCTGATATCAATATTCCTGTCCAATATGTGGCTGTCTGTAAGACAAGACTTATTTGTGAGAGACTGTGTTAAACAGTTCTATTTTGATGTTTGATGGAGTGATGTACTGTAAAGAACGAAGTAGAATGAAATCCACTCCACGTTTTATGTTCCGCTCCGTAGCGACGGGTCTTATGCAAGTAGATTTCTCAACGCTATTTACTCCAAGTAGAAAGGCGTTCTGATGACGTAGATGCCATGCAACAATGCGCTCAGCTGACCATGGAATGGAATGGAGTCGCCAGACTGAGAAAAAACTAATTTTCTACGGCAGCTTCTATGGATGTAGTGAGGTCGGCTTTGAAGTTTAAGTTGTTTAATGGCTGAGATATATGTTGGACTGCTGATATTCCTAAAGTTAAGCAGTTGTCGGATGGAGTACTTTAGCATCATGTCGCTTTACAGAGTAGATCCGAAGATTGTCTAGCTGGCTGGCAAGTGGCTGCTCGCTAAGCCGGGGAGATGTTACCTTGTCCAACGAGGGCTAACTTGGCAGTGAAGTGTTGTCCGTTAAGACGATATTGATGCTGGTGTCGGTAAGAGATATCAAGACCACAGGGACAGTAAACAATAGTAAAGAACTCTGATTCAGTGGCTCAGGTACAGGCCGACATTGTACGAAAAAGATTGCCAGCAACAACATGTATGATAAAAAAAAACATACATCTTATAATAATAAGCAATATCATACAAAGAGTCCTGTTTTGCTCTAGTTTTGCTTAGTAGAACAACTGCATCTACAAGCAACACAGTGTTTAGTCAAGTGAATTTGCATTTAACAAATTGGGTCAGTCAATGATTCAATGACCTTGTAAGACTGAAAGAGACATTCACCAAGGGACTGTACATTTAAGAGAGAAGTTATGTTATAAGGGTTCCGGGTTAACGTTGTGTGCTTGTTTTGATTCTCTCTCGCTGTAGTGTGATAGATATATTGAAGTGGAGAGTAAAGCTGACTCAACGTCTCTTATCTCCTGACTTGCATTCCACAACCTATTCATAACGACAGTAAGTCACTTGCTTCATCCATGAATGAATTAGCCGGTATGAACGAATCATTTTAATGGAGGTTTTAGTTTCACATTTAAAAGTATTTTTTCCCGACATTTCATATTTCTGTATTCTAAATATATTATATTTAAACCATTAATCTCATAACATTATTTGTGAAATTGTAACTACAGTCTAACTGTATTCATGCCACCTGAGCTGCATTAAACAGCTGCATTAAACATCTAAAAGCCCATTCAGATGCAGCTTCTCTCCCACCTCTGCATTTGATTCCATTTGATTTGTTATAGTCCTAAATTGTTAATGTAGTAAAAAGATTTTTTTAAACAATGAAAAGATACGCACTCCAGTATAATAATGTTTGCTACACTGTACAATTATTTATTCATTTATTAGAACGCCTTGTTAGACATTGTTGTTGTCTATCAAAGTTACTATTCAACTATAGTACTATACAAACTATTCAACCACATTATAGATTTTTTTTTCAGGATTCACGTTAGATTAAATAGTTTACTGTCGTACAGTCACCTGTAAATATTTATTCTCTCTACAGATCCACTCATGTTTACAACATGCATTGGTTCTCTCAAACTGACAACATGCTTAAATGATAAGCAAGCTAAACGAGTTATAACATCGATATATTCACCTCTGACACATCGGATTGATACTATAATCCTGGTTTGAAGTTGAATTTAAATGATCATGTCATGCGCTCCCCATCTGTTGCTGGTTTGAGTGACGCGGAGGCGCGCAGTTAACGAAGGTCAAAAAACTGTTTTGGGAAAAAGACAAACTTGTGTAATATGAATAACGTTACAGGCATATTGAATTAATTTCCTCGTCATTGTCACGTGTAGGAGAGAGGACCCAAAAGCAAAGGGCAGTTTGACAAAGTTTAATGGTTCAGGCAAAATAACACAGGTGGCACATAAGGCGAATAAATCCAACTGAAGAAAGTCTCATCCAAAGGAAAACGGAAAGTCTTTTAGTAATAGAACAGAAATGTACGGTCAGGACCGGCAACGGGAAATCCCCGGAGGATGAGACAGGCTGGGTCCATAGAGAGCACGGGAACGCCAATCCTTGACCACTCACGTTAGCTGAAGAAGTAACAAAGCAGAGACGAGGTAATACGGTAGACAGATTGAGGCACGCACCAGACAGGACACGACACGACAGGGCTTGGTTCAGCAGGTACACAGGTACGTAACATATGGCAATAATCTGACAAAGAACAAAGGACAGGGAAGACTAGAAATAGAGAGTCTAATCAGAGAAAGAGGGAACCAGCTGGGGAGGAGAAGAGGGAGAGTGATGAGGTGATGAGAGACAGCTGAGAGCGGCAGAGATAATGAATGGGAATGTGTGTGTGTAAATGGATGTAATAAAGAGTGTGACCAGGAGAGGGTGGTAGAGTGTAAGAGGAGGATACCGGGATCATGACAGTACCCCCCCCTCAAGGAGCGCCTCCTGGCGCAACGGAGGAGGAGGACTGGCGGGAGCGGTAGAAGTCATCGATCCACGAGCGGTCCACGACGTCCCGGGAAGGAATCCAACTTCTCTCCTCAGGACCGTATCCTTCCCAATCAACCAGAAACTGATGACCCCGACCCCGGGGGCGCACGTCGAGAAGTTTGCGAACCCTGTAGATGGGAGCGCCTTCAACGCGGATAGGGGTAGTGACAGGACGGGGAGGAACACGAGTAACGGGTTTAATACATGACACGTGAAAAACCGGGTGAACGCGTCGAAGATTCGCAGACAATTTTAGTCTGACTGAGACAGGACTGAGTATCTTAAGGACGCGGAAAGGCCCGATGAATTTAGGGGCCAGTTTACGCGAAGAGGATTGGAGAGGAAGATTAAGGGTAGACAGCCAAACCCTCTGCCCAACGGAATAACGGGGGCTTTTGACACAACGTCTATTAGCGGCCCGCCGGGTGCGAGCGACTTCAATAGAGCAGACCTGACCCCTCTCCAAGTACGCTTAGCACGTTGAATGAAGGCTTGTACGGACGGCATCTTAGAGTCTGTATCTTGTGACGAAAAAAGCGGAGGCTGGTAGCCGAGACAACACTGAAAAGGGGATAGACCAGTGGCAGAAGACGGAGCGGAATTAAGTGCGTACTCCGCCCAGGGGAGCTGCTCTGACCAGGAAGCCGGATTGCGGAAAGCGAGGCTACGGAGAATGTGACCGATTATCTGGTTTGCTCGTTCGGCTTGGCCATTGGTCTGTGGGTGAAAGCCGGAGGAGAGACTAGCCGACGCTCCAATAAGGCGACAAAACTCCCTCCAGAACAGGGAAGAGAACTAGGGACCCCTATCGGAAACGACGTCGGAGGGAAGACCATGTATCTTAAAGATCTTGTTGACGACAATCTGGGCGGTCTCCCTAGCAGACGGGAGCTTAGGTAAAGGAATAAAGCGGGCGGTCTTAGAAAAACGATCAACGACAGTAAGTATCACGGTGTTCCCCTCAGAGGAGGGGAGACCCGTGATAAAGTCCATGGCGACGTGAGACCATGGGCGAGACGGTAACGGAAGGGGACGCAGCAACCCGGCCGGGGGAGAATTACCAGATTTAGTCTGAGCGCAAACGGCACACGAAGCGACGAAACGGCGAATGTCGCGCTCACGAGAGGGCCACCAGAATCTTTGGCGGACCGCGGCGAGCGTGCCCCTAACGCCGGGATGGGCAAACAGTTTGGATGAATGGCCCCACTGAAAGACCGCGAGACGAGCAGAAGGAGGAACGTACAAAAGACCCTTAGGACAAAGACGAGGAGTAACGGCGTGGGCCAGAGTGCTTGACCAAACGTTCTATTCCCCAGACAGCTGCGCCCACCACCACGCCCTGAGGAAGGATCTCCTCCATATTGGGAACAACCTCTGGGGAAGCAAACTGTCGCGAAAGAGCATCAGGCTTGAGGTTCTTAGACCCGGGGCGGAAGGAGATGGAAAAATCGAAACGCGTAAAGAAAAGTGCCCAACGAGCCTGACGAGCACAGAGCCTCTTCGCGGAACGAATGTACTCTAAATTTCTATGGTCCGTCCAGAAAACGAACGGGACTGAGGCACCCTCAAGCCAGTGACGCCACTCTCCGAGAGCTAAACGGATGGCCAATAACTCGCGATTGCCAACATCATAATTTCGTTCGGCGCAGGGATGAACCTTCTCATCAGAAGATGAGCGTTGGGAGAGAATGGCTCCAACGCCCACCTCTGATGCATCAACTTCAACAATGAACTGTCTAGAGATATCAGGAGTTCGTAAGATCGGGGCGGAGGAAAAAAGGGACTTGAGGCGATCAAAAGCTGTCTGAGCCCCCTCCGACCAGGAAAATCGGAATCTGGCGGACGTGAGGGCAGAGAGAGGGGCGGCGATCTGACTAAAGTTACGGATAAACCAACGATAAAAATTTGCAAAGCCTAAAAAACGTTGAAGAGCAACGCGCGACTCAGGCACTGGCCATTCCGTGACCGCACGGACCTTGGAGGAATCCATGCTAACGCCCTCAGCGGAAATTACCGAACCAAGAAATGAGATGGATTGCGCGTGGAAGGTACATTTCTCGGCCTTAACAAACAGTCGGTTCTCGAGGAGACGTTGGAGAACTTGTCGAACGTGTAGAGTGTGTACTTGGAGAGAGGGAGAGAAAATTAAAATATCGTCAAGGTAGACAAAAACGAAAATGTTCAACATGTCTCTGAGCACGTCGTTAATTAACGCCTGGAACACGGCGGGAGCGTTGACCAGCCCGAAAGGAAGAACGCGATATTCAAAGTGTCCTAAGGGGGTGTTAAACGCCGTCTTCCACTCGTCCCCCTCCCTAATGCGGACAAGGTGGTAAGCATTACGAAGATCTAGTTTAGAAAAGATCTTGGCCCCCTGCAAGATTTCGAAGGCAGAAGACATGAGAGGCAAGGGATAACGGTTCTTGACCGTGATGTCATTCAAGCCTCGATAATCTATGCAGGGGCGTAATGAACCATCCTTCTTTTTAACGAAGAAAAAACCCGCACCGGCAGGGGAGGAGGAAGACACAATGGTACCAGCTTCGAGCGAGTCAGAAAGATACTTCTCTAGAGCTTCGCGTTCGGGGGCGGAGAGAGAGTAAAGTCTACCCCGGGGAGGGGTGGTGCCAGGAAGGAGGTCGATAGCGCAGTCATACGGTCGATGGGGAGGAAGAGAAGTGGCCCTGGAACGACTGAAGACCGCTCGAAGATCATGGTACTCCCGCGGGACCCCGGACAAATCACCCGGCTCCTCCTGAAAGACAGAGACAGAAGAGACAGGAGGGACAGCAGACATCAAACACTTGCCATGACACGACAAATTCCATGAAAGAATTGAACCTCTAGACCAGTTAATCTGAGGATTATGCTCGACTAACCAGGGATGTCCTAAAACAACAGGGTTAAAAGGAGAATGTAAAACTAGAAAAGAAATTGTCTCTTGATGATTACCAGAGATGGTGAGACTCACCGGAGCAGTGGCAAAGCGCACTCTAGAGAGGATACTACCATCAAGGGCGTGGACAGGGGTGGAGTCTTTACGTTCAATGAGGGCAATCCCCTGTTCTCGAGCCCAAGTCTCATCCACAAAATTTCCCTCGGCTCCCGAATCGATCAAAACCGGACAGGAGGTGGAAAACCCTGGCCAGCGGAGAAGAGCAGACAAAGTAGTGCGTGCGCGTGACGGAGGGTCTAGGGTTGAAGCACTCACCAGTAACCCTCTCTCTACTGGTGAGCCTTGGCTTTTACCGGGCAGGAGGCGACACGATGGGAGGCGGAAGCGCAGTACATGCAGAGACGAGCCGTTATACGGCGCTGGCGTTCGGCCGCGGAGATTCGTAAACCACCCAGCTGCATCGGCTCGGAGTCAGTGAAAGGCGGCGGTGTAGAAGAGCGAGCCGGGGTAGAGAAAAGTTCCCTCTCAAGGCTGCGGCTGCGGCGGCGCATGTCGAAGCGCCTCTCCACACGAATGGCCATATCAATAAGAGGATCCAGTCGAGTGGGTGATTCACGGGCGAGGATCTCATCCTTTATGTCAGCATTGAGCCCTTCGAGGAAACGGGCTACTAAGGCAGGCTCGTTCCAGTCACATGAAGCAGATAAGGTACGAAATTCAATCGAAAAAATCTGCTGCTGACCTTCTCCCTTGACGAAGCGTAGACAAAAGACGGGAAGCCTCCGCTCCGAATGCAGAACGGTCAAAAACCCGCAGCATCTCCTCCTTGAAGGAGGAATAACGGCTGAGACACTCAGCCTCCGAACTCCACACAGCTGTTCCCCACTCCCGCGCCCGGCCAGCCAGCAAGGAGATGACGAAGGCGATGCGAGAGCGATCCTCAGTGTATGTGGAAGTCTGTAGTGAAAAGACAACCTCACACTGAGTTAAAAAGGATCTACATTCCTTGGGCTCACCGGAATAGCACGGCGGGTTGTTCACTCTCGGATCAGGCGTGTCACGGCTTCTAGAGGTGGAGGATTCCACTCGGAGGTGATGAAGCTGTTGTGAGATATCGGTCATGCGAGTAGCAAGAGAATCCATGGCATGGTGAGCGGCGGCCAGTTCATCCTCATGACGGCCCAGCATGGCTCCCTGGATCTCAAGTGCAGATTGAAGAGGACTCTCCCTTGCTGGGTCCATTTCTGGTCAGATTATTCTGTCACGTGTAGGAGAGAGGACCCAAAAGCAAAGGGCAGTTTGACAAAGTTTAATGGTTCAGGCAAAATAACACAGGTGGCACATAAGGCGAATAAATCCAACTGAAGAAAGTCTCATCCAAAGGAAAACGGAAAGTCTTTTAGTAATAGAACAGAAATGTACGGTCAGGACCGGCAACGGGAAATCCCCGGAGGATGAGACAGGCTGGGTCCGTAGAGAGCACGGGAACGCCAATCCTTGACCACTCACGTTAGCTGAAGAAGTAACAAAGCAGAGACGAGGTAATACGGTAGACAGATTGAGGCACGCACCAGACAGGACACGACACGACAGGGCTTGGTTCAGCAGGTACACAGGTACGTAACATATGGCAATAATCTGACAAAGAACAAAGGACAGGGAAGACTAGAAATAGAGAGTCTAATCAGAGAAAGAGGGAACCAGCTGGGGAGGAGAAGAGGGAGAGTGATGAGGTGATGAGAGACAGCTGAGAGCGGCAGAGATAATGAATGGGAATGTGTGTGTGTAAATGGATGTAATAAAGAGTGTGACCAGGAGAGGGTGGTAGAGTGTAAGAGGAGGATACCGGGATCATGACAGTCATAATAGATCACTTAACGTGCTCCCTCGATCTTTTGTGACGCGGATGCGCATGCTCATTCAACGGCCCGGATACTCTTGTAAATATCTAAGTTTTGCGAAATGGAAATACAAAACTTTAATTTATAACACTGATAGATTATAAAATATGAAATATAACAGTAAATAGAAACAACACTCATGTCGCGTCACGCGAAAACGCGATTGCACTCTGGAGCCGCCTTTACACTGCACACGACAAACCATAGATATAAACACTAGATGTCGCCTTGGCTACGGCAGTTCATTGGAACGAATGCGTCAATAGAGCCGCCATCTTGAAACAGGGGAACCGCTCATCAGCGTCAATGTAGGAAAAGGTCTAACGGAAATAAAATCACCATAAATCGTCATGAATGCGATTTTCTAGTTGTTTTGGTTCGTTCCAACGGTCAGACATGTATTTATTATAGAGTCCAGAGATATTGAAATTTTTTTACAAAATTTCACAATCTTGTGAAATGTAATCCCTTCCTGTCTGGTTTTTAGATTTCGTTTGTGTAAACATCCATACGCAGCACAAAAGTCCGGCATCATCCATGAATTCAGCGTTACCTAGCTACTTCCTATGACAAGACCCCTGTTCCAAGATGGCGGCGGTTTTGACGCATGTTTAGAACCCCAAGGCATACCTGTCAAGTATCCCGTTTTGGCCGGGAAAGTCCCGTATTTAACCCTTCTTTCCCGCCGTCCTCCCGTATTAGTATTTTCCCGTAAATCTCCCGTATTTTAACCTGCGCTATTAAAAAATAATGGCCCGGGCAGATTAAAAAAAACAAAAAACATTCGCAATCTGAGCTCTGTCACTAGTCACGTGATAACTGCCAACTGCAGTAGCCTACTACAGGTACAGTTGTCGCGAGGTTAGTGTGTTAGTGAGGTCAGAGTGACAACGCAGGAAAAAAAAAAAAAATCGCAGACGGATGATGGACGCTACGACAGAGACGGAAGGCACTCCTGCCACAAAACCAAAACCCTCATGTAAATACCGCGATCAATGGGACAGCGAATTTATTTTTCTGAAGAGGAGCAGGGTAGGGGACAGTCACGCATTTTGTAACTGCGACTTTAGCATCTTAAAACCTGTTAACCGTTGCCAGTGCGCCGGCGCACTGAAGCGTTTTTTGTTTGTTTAAATAGTTCAAAGTTACTATCAGATTTAATGTTATTACCTTGACAAACTATACATCATTAAAAAGATATAACACTCAAGTTTCAGTATTTGACCACTATTGTATTCTCAGAAACTTTGAAGATGTTTCATACAAAATAAATTTCTAATAACTTTACAAAACTTTGTAGCTATTAATAACTATTTTTTCATTATGACAATAATTAATTCTACATTTACAATAAACTGCCAGGTTTCAGCTTTCAAATGAGATCATACTTGTGATTTTAGTGCAAAGTGTTTATGAACTGTAGGCTATCTGTTTCAGTTTGGGTATGCCATTTCTGAGGATTTTTCAAAAGTGGGGTTGCAGCCTAAAAAGAATGCAAAGTCTGCAACAAATTTGAACAATAACTAACTAAAAGAGTAAAGAAAAGTTATGTGACATGTAAAGAAAAACTGTAAAAGAAAAGCAATATGAAATTAAAAGAATGTGTGGAATGAAAATAAAATGTAAATGTAGAGACAAGCAATGTTAAATGAACAGAAAATATGCATATAAGCCTTTAAAATAAATGCTCTTCATATATACCCTTTTGTGTTATCATTTAAGCTATAACACTTGTCTTAAAATGTAAGGGATAACGTGACTGGAGCTTGGTTGCGGTGGTGGGACTGTTCGCGGTGGGCGCCGGAAAATTTCCCTTATTTTCAAATCCAAAACTTGACAGGTATGCCCCAAGGCGACATCTAGTGTTTATATCTATGACGACAAACTACAGCCGTCGAACCGGAAGTCATTCATTTCCAATGGAGAGTCGTACGGGAGCTGTGGGGAGTTCCGATCATATGCGTATGTGGAAAATTCGGATTCGATTTGAGCTTTGGGGCCGTTGAAATCTGAACTTCTGCGATTAGATCGTATGTGACCGGCTGACCGGATGATGTATTCTAATCAAAACTATGAGCGCGAGGCTAGAATTACCAATATTTTAACTCTTTAATGTTATCATGTAAACGCTCTTTCTGTCAAACGACGGTTATTAATAATTATGGCAGAAAAAAATATTTTATAATTATTAAATCAATATTTATATCGATTAGCTCTATAAAATCTACTATGTTTTTATTTTAGATGTATTGAGGGTCATTGTTTTGTCTGGATATATTTATGCAGGCATTACAGCACATTCATTAAAATCATTAATTTAACCATTGTGAATATCCGAGGGTAACGGTTGCTTCACGACCAATTTCAAAGTTCCGTTCGACTGACACTAGGGGGCGAAATGCGACAATCGTATGCGAATGTCGTGTGCAGTGGAAAGGCGGCTTGTGAACGCACCTGATGATATAAGTGTGATAAATTGCCCAGACCAATTTGACTACTGTGCTGCAGCTCCAAATACTCCATATTCCCACTAGCAATGGCCTCTATCTTCTCACCAACACTATATTCAAATAATTATCTTGGTGTGGTACTGAATTGATAAGCTGACGTTAGTTTTAGATCGCTTGCCTAACAACGTAACAACCAATCACTGCAGACCTAGACTCCCGCAAATCAAGTGTAAAAACGATCTTTAGGCAGTGCTCGCTGGCAGCCTAATCCAAACGCCATGAAAAAGACGATTGCATATTATATACATTTAGAAATTCTTAATTTTATATTTAGAAAACGAAATAGGTACAATAGTCTGGAAACATAAATATTTTTCCATACTTTTCCAGACCTGGAAATTACTCAAATCAAATTCCATACTTTTCCAAACTGCGTAGGAACCCTGTATGTTACTTTCTCCCGCCCGCAACATTTCTGTGTCTCGCTCCTGCCGCAAAAATACATTTTTTACTGTACCTCCAAATACTTTCAAGTTAGCCTACGTGTCGCCACCATACACATCAGCATAAATGCTCCTGATAAATTATTTGTTATTAAAGCATTAACACACAAACACTGTTATAACATAAAAGCAAGCAGGCTACTGCTTGCATGGTTTGGCATGACTGCTCGCAAAGTGTGCTCCCTTAATAATTCCCTAAAAAGCTGACATCAGTTCATCGCGATCTCACACATCTCTGTTATTATCAATGAAGCTTTCATAATATAAACACTTTGTTTGTTATAATTAGAGGATTTGCCAGCGTTTAGAATCAACACATATGTCTGTGATTGGCTACATCACTCAACGCTGCAAACATGTTATAAATAGAAACTCTGGCCTGTAAATCGTTACTATTTTGTTTTAGTTGTTTTTATTGCTTTTCTGCAACAGATGAATAAAAATTTATTAGTTTTATGTTTTATTCATAGATATTTCTAGTTTGCGGGAGTCCCGCGAATCGTTTTATTCTCCCTCAACGCACACACACACAGAGCATTACCGCCCGCGCTCCCTCTTATGACGTCATCAACCAGTTACTGTAAAAAACATGCTACCTTTGAAGAAACCCCAATAAATGTTATTTTAACGCAGTTTAAGACAGAAATTTTTAAATATATACATAATGAGCACTTTAATTTACACATTAATTAGTTGTGGTGGTTAACCTGCAATTTACACTTTAACATTCATCTTAACCTATTTTCAGAATTTTTTTCAAGTAATTTTCACCATGTCATGCATCACTGCAATCTCTAGAAGTAAGGTAATAAAACAAATTTAAATTTAACAAAACATTTCAACTCAAATGAATGTTTCATAATGTTTAAATTAATTTGACAAGTAATTTTCTATTGTAGTGTGATATATTGATCAATAATGATAACACATTTTTAGCATCTAAGAACATCTAGGCATCCTTCCTGGATCCACAAAGACACCAGTGTGCATGCACAGGGAAGAGATAGGTCTCCTGAGGAGAGGCGCGCTCAGCACTTAACAGGCGGCGGTGATAAGGCTTCATTCTCGTCAGGTGTGCCACATCACACGCCGCCAATTCTCCTCATCAGCGCCCCTCCTTTCCAATCGCTCCCACTCCAGTCGAGAACCTGGTGAAGGGCGGTGAATTAAGGGACGGGGTGGCGCTAAGGAGGGAGAGGCAGATGATCCGTCACAATATAGTCCTTTTTTGAGCGTGACAAAAACGCAAAGAAACGTTTTTGAGCTTTTCTTCTGCCTATCCGGGGCCGTGTCGCAGCAGTCTAAGCAGAGATGCCCAGACTTCCCTCTCCCTAAACACTTCCTCCAGCTCTTCCGGGGGGGGGGGGGGGGGGGGGGGGGTGGGTCCCAGACCAGCCAGGAGACATAGTCTCTCCAGCATCAGCTCGGACGTGAGCTTCCGCCCCCCTAACGACGTTGCTGACTTCGTCGGTTGCTGACTGGTCGGGAGGATGACTCCATGCAAGCTGGAAACGTGGTTCCTCCAATCGAGTCGCCGTCAGGCCGCGTCGAAGAGGGGGACCCCGTTTTTCCCGGACGTCATGAGATCGTGGGCTGCTCTCCAGTCGGCGGGCACCCACTCTGCCACGCAAACCATGTTTGCACACGTCGACGAGGCAGAGGCCCACGGTTACGTGCGCATGCCCCCTGTCGTGGAGACCGTCGCCACCCACCTGTGCCCGTCGACTTCTGCACTGGGTTCGGACCGCAGCTTGCCGTCCAAGCCATGTAGATTCACGGCCCACCAGGCTGATAAAGCCTACGGAGCAGCGGGAGAGGCTGTCTCAGCTCTCCATGCCATGGCTATCTTACAGGTTTTCCAGGCAAAGCTGCTTAAGTCCCTCGATGGCGTCGCCTCTGTGGACGCTGACGTCATCCAGGATCTTCTTTCGGCAATGGATCTCGCGCTAGCGGCCACTAAACGCTCTGCACAGGCCATTGGTCGCTGCATGGGATTCCTAGTGGTCCTTCACAGGCACATGTGGGTGACTGTTTCTGATGTCTAGGACGCGGACCGGAAAACGCTGCTCGACACGCCAAAGTGTGTTCGCCCCGAGTCAGACTGCAATATTTCTGGGTGTGTGTTTGAACTCAGTGACGATGCGAGTCCATCTCTCCCGGGAGCGCATAGAGACAATATCATCGTCTCTACGGCGTTTCAGACCGGGCAGGTCTGTGTCACTGAAGGAGTTTCAGAGGCTTCTGGGACTGATAGCATCAGCTTCATCAGTGTGTCATCTGGGTCTGCTGCATATGCGACTGCTGCAGTTCTGGCTGAAAACTCAAGTTCCTCCGAGGGCGTGGTCTTACGGCCACAAGCACATCACGGTTACTCACAGTTGCGTCCGCACTCTGATACAGTGGAAAAACCCAGGGTTATTCAGTTCAGGAGTCCCTACGGGTATTGTGACGCGACACACGGCGGCCTTGACGGATGCGTCAACCTCAGGCTGGGGAGCGGTATGCATGGGCACATCGGCCTCAGGTCTGTGGGCAGAGTCGCAGAGGAAGTGGCGGTGTCTCTAGCCCTCAAAGCTTTTCGGTCTCGGTTGGAGCAGCCGCATGTACTGATTCGAATCGACAACACTTGGTCTCGTACATAAACCGCCAAGGCGGCGTGCACTCCAGAGCCCTTTTCGAGCAGGCGGCAAGTCTCCTGCTGTGGGCTGTAGTGGATTTTTCCCTAAACCTAATTGCGTACCTGCAATCTAATTATTTTAATAGAAAACTATCACTTTTGATTGGTAATAAGGTCTTTAGTTCTCTTTTATTTGGGGTGCCCAGTCTTCACCCAAGCGTCTACACGTCGACTCTTAATAAATATACGGGGCGTCTACACATCGACACCCAAGCGTCTCCAAATCGACACTTAATATCTGGGGCGTCTACAATCGACACCCAATAACCTTTATACTCTGGCTCCTGCGTCTTCCGTCGATAACTGGCCGAGTTCCCTAAACTCTAACTTACTTACTTGGTTCCCTAGTCTAACCTGTTGCGCAACAAAAAATAACAGGCAGAACTCAGCAAATGTCCTTTAAATACTTTAATCACGGCCAGGAGAGTTCTCAAGCAGTTCTCAGAGAATCTCCCTAGAAGAAGCAAGGCCGGTGGATTCCAGACAAATCCCATTGAGAATCCCACCAGTCAACACCAATACAACAGTTTTTATAATATGACATGATACATTATCACATGCTTTCAAACCCAGACATCTCAAAACAGAATCATCATGACTAACATATCACGCTCTCCATCATCACGATTGGTTACATTGTCAAAGCAAGTCTTCCCTTTCATTACCTTTCATTAGTGGCATCAGCAAAATATCCTGTATCATCAAAAACATTGTGAGGGGTTAATATTTTAATCAATCATTTCACAATATAACGGTTAGTCCAAATATATAGTCCTTTTACCAAAGTTATATTAAGTCAAATGTTTAGGAGGTTAGAGTTTGTCTGATGGCTGCATCCTAGAGAAAAAGGAAGTAAGCTCAATTTAGATTTATTGTTAGAATCAGGAATGGAAGTTTTAGTATATGATGTTAGTATAATTCATATCTTTATGGTTAGATGTTAAAAACATGGTAAATTTAATATTCAATTTAAAATCTCCACCACAGGGCAGACCGGCATTTTCTCTCCATAAGAGCAGTGCATATTCCCGGTGTCTTGAACCGCGGGACGGATATGCTATCGAGGAACGGGATTCCTCAGAGGACAGAGGCTTCACCCTGGCTCGGTTCACATGATTTGGGATCGATTTGGGAGGTCAGAAGTTGATCTGTTCGCCACGAGCGAGAACACGCACTGTCAGGCGTTCTTCTCACTGTTTCGCTCCCCTCTGGCAGGGGATGCCCGACTTCGCGCTGGCCGAAAACCAGGCTTTACGCCTTCCCTCCGGTGAAGATTATGTCTGCGGTGTTATGCAAAATCAGAGAGGAGAAGGCATCTGTGATCCTCGCAGCCCCGAACTGGCTGAACCAGCCCTGGTTCGCGGACATGAGGGAAATTTTGGTTGGCTCCCCGTGGGAAATTCCCCTCCGGAGAGACTTGCTATCTCAAGCAAACGGCACGATATGGCACCCCAGCCCCGAGTTGTGGAACCTTCATGTGTGGCTACGCTTCAAAATGGGGAGTTTTCTCGAAATGGTGCCAGGATGTCGGTATCAACCCAGATACCTCTTCTTTCTTCAGCACAGGATGGATAATGGGAGTTTGCCATTTACGCTGAAGGTGTATGTGGCCGCTATTGCTGCGTTTCATTTCCCAGCCGACGGACAGTCGATCGGTAAACACGCTCTGGTGATCGGTTTTCTCAGGCGAGCTAGGAGATTCTGTCCTTCACGGCCGCCTTCTGTGCCGCCGTGGGATTTGGCCCTTGTTTTGAGGGCTCTGTCTCTTCCTCCGTCTGAGCCGCTAGCCTCGATCGTGATTATGGAGCTTTCACTGAAGACTGCTTTACTTCTCGCCCTCGCTTCAGCGAAGTGCGTCGGTGACCTGCAGGCGTTCTCGGTAAGCAACGACTGCATTTGTTTTGGACCGAGCGACTGCAGCGTCATTCTTCAACCAAGACCGGGCTACGTCCCGAAGTCCCTCAATACTCCGTTCAGAGCACAGGTTGTTTCCCTGTCCGGCTTATTTGCTAAGCCGTCAGCCTCGCATGACGCTGACGCTCAGAGCGCTGTTTGCCCCGCCTGGGCTTTGCGGATGTATATGAATCGCTCGGCCACCTTTCGCCAGTCGGACCAGCTATTCGTGTGCTTTGGTGGATGTAACAAGGGACGTGGGGTTCTGAAGCAGAGGCTGGCTCACTGGATTGTGGATGCTATTACTCTGGCTTATGATTGCCAGGGGAAGCCTTGTCCCCTTGGCATCAAGGCTCATTCGACGAGGGCGATCGCCTCGTCGTGGGCTTGGTCTAGAGGTATGTCTATACAGGACTTATGTCTTGCTGCTGGCTGGTCTTCTCAGAATACATTCGCCAGGTTTTAAGTTGGATGTACCCTCTGTGGCGTCGCGAGTGCTTTCGGTGAGTTAAGTTTTTCTCATTATAAGATTACAGTAGTTACCTTCTACTGTAGAAAATTAACAGGGGTTTATAACTATGTTTTCCATTTAAAGTTACCATAACAGTGATTAGTGTTTCCATTAGATGGGCTCTTAACTCTTATTATATCTATTGTCTTTTTAGGCTGCTGTGACAGTGTGTTTGTTAAACACATTTGGAGCAGCAAAGTAAGCTAAAGTGAAATGAGATCAGCTGATGATGGTTATCTGTTGATGGTTTTATAATCATTATGAAACAGAATGATTTACTGAGGTTTTTATAATCTAACCATTATGTTTTCACTTTTTTTTTCACAACACATAAGTGTTACTGCAGCATGAGATCAAGGAATGTTATAACACTAAGTTTTAGCGAACATGAGCACAAAAAAGTCTGTTTCTGATGACACACACAGACATCAACAATCAGCGTATGAATCTCAACAATGGTGACAATTAAAAGTACTTTGCTGCAATGCATGCTGGGTACCACCATAGTACAAAACTCCCAGCATGCATTGCAACATGAATAAATTATGCAACTGAACTGTCCTATAATTTTGTTTTGTTTGATTCCAAATATTTGCTTTTATTTTTTGCTGTTGTGTTTGTTGTGAATTAGTAGCTTTTCAGTGATGTTCTTAATTAAACTCTTTATTTAAATATTTGTGATTGTCACCATTGTTGAGATTCATACGCTGATTGTTGATGTCTGTGTGTGTCATCAGAAACTGATTTTTTGTGCTCATGTTCGTTAAAGTTTTCAAACTTATTGTTATAATAATGCTTGATCTCATGCTGCGGTAACAAGGTTTGTTGTGAAAAAAACAATTGTTAGATTAAAATACCTCAGTGAATCAGTCTGGTTCATGATGATTATAAAACCATCAACCGTTAACCATCATCAGCTGATCTCATTTCACTTTAGCTTTCTTTGCTGCTCCAAATGTGTTTAACAAACACACTGTCACAGCAGCAAAAAAAGACAATAGATATAATAAGAGTTAAGAGCCCAACTAATGGAAACATTGATCACTGTTATGGTGACTTCAAATGGAAAACAGAGTTAAACCCCTGTTAATTCTCAATAAAACTTTTGTAGTCGTATGACAGAAATAAAGTCATTCTGGTTAGTAATAAGTATTTGTTAAAAATAAGCTAGCCTCTCTCGTTTATATTCTTTTGCATCTATTTATTACAAATGAGTTAGGCTAACTGATTTACATTCTGTTGAATGGATGTACTCAGATTGAGTTGGGGCTACATATATTTATTGGATGGAAATCCTGCCCACAACTTAATTGAGTTCATCCAATGAATATTTTTTTTGAGTGGAGCTATTAATAATTTTTTAGTTAAACCAATTAAATATATTTACACATATGATCTTAAATAGATATATTTAAATAAAGCAAATTAGATTTAAATGTGTCACCTCTAAGAAGGGCTTGAATCATTTTTTTGAGTGCAAAGATGTTTGGTGTGATTATACGATTCCAAATCAGGGCTCCAGACTAACTTTTTGCATAATCCCCTTGGTCCCTTAAGACCACTATTCATCAGCATGCCATGGGATTAATCAATGCATACTGATGAATAGTGGTCTTAATGGACCATGGCTAGCAAAGGCTTTCTTGGTTGCAGCATAAATACCTGTAATATATTATATAAAAACACATGTAATATTTGGTAATTATCATTGCCAAATTTCAGGATTTTCATGGATTTTGGACAGTAATTTTAATCACTTTACATTTGAATTATATTCTATCTATCTATCTATCTATCTATCTATCTATCTATCTATCTATCTATCTATCTATCTATCTATCTATCTATCTATCTATCTGTATGTCTACTATCATCTTTCTATCAGCATCATCTTTCTATGTTTTAAAAATCATTAAACATTCAAATGTATGCATTACATTTTAAAAGATTAGACTATTATAATACAATAATATAATAATTGGCGAGTCACTCACGCAGGCTCTGGGCAACTCCGCAGCCGAGCCGACCCCGGGATAAAATAGTCAGAATATAAACAGTTATTATAGGTGTACCGTATTGATTCAGGATAAGTCAAAAACACAGTTTGGAAAATGGATTCATGATGTACTCGTTCATTTTGAACATAAGTTACGGACTGCAGCAGCTGCTGATACAACGGCGTTCTGTTGCGTGAGCGTCCACTCGCACAAATCCGACCACATACCTTTTTAACTCGCACCTTCTCAAAAAATGGTTGCAGTATGGAACCCTGCAAATATAGGGAAGCCAAGATTGTTGACACAGGGACACTTGATCCAGTGCCAAGAGTAAAATTGCAGTTGGCGTGCCCTATTCTTCACTCAAAACTGGACTTTAGTCCGTTACTAAACCTAACGTAGATGTGCAGTAACAATGAATCCAACATAATCTACTAGAGTCAATCATTTCAGAGTAAGTCAGAATAAATTCAAACATATCAATTTATAATTAGGGTAAATAAATCATGGCAATTACATAATCAATTCAAAGAAAAGCAATACAAACATCAAATGCTCAGAAATAAAGAGTAAAAGACATATAACACAATTCCTTTCCAGAATGAGTTTGCAAACACTTCTCAGATCTATTTGATACGTGAAACGCACTAAAGATAAGTCCTCTTTTCAGTGTGTGTTCTCATGTGGGTATAACGGGTTCCTTTATGTGTGAAGCTCTTTAGGAACCCGTTATCTCTCCAGTGTGAAGTCTCATGTGGCTTTTCAGACTTTCTTTTCACGCAAAGCTTTTTCCACACTGAGGACAGGCGTATGGTTTCTCTCCAGTGTGAACCCTCATGTCAGTCTTGAGGTTTCCTGTGTTTGTGCAAGTTATTCCACAGTGATGGCACATAAAAGGCTTCTGTCCGATGTGAGTTTTATACATGGCGTTTAAGACGTTTCTGGTCTTTAAATCTCGTCCCACACTGATGACATGTAAAACAGTTCGCTCTTAAGTAAAGCTTCATGTGCTGAGTAAGGGTTTCTTTACGTGCAAAACATTTTTTCCACACTGACCACACGAGAAAGGCTTCTCTCCAGTGTGAACTCTCATGTGAGCCTTAAGATTACCTTTTCGATTCAAAGTTTTTCCACATAATTTGCAGGTGTAAGCGCTCTCTCCAGTGTGAACGATCATGTGAGCATAAAAGGTTCCTTTATGTGTGAAACTCTTTCCACACTGATTACATGTGAACGGCTTCTCTCCAGAGTGAGTCCCCATGTGGACTTTAAAGTTTCCATGTTGATAAAAACTCTTTCCACACTGTTGGCAGGTGAAAGGCTTCTCTCCGGTGTGAATTCTCATATGGACTTTAAGGTTTCCATTTTTTTGAAAGACTTTCCACACTGTACGCAGATTAACTGACTTCTAGTTCCTGTGTCTTGAGCTCTTTTTTCGGAGGAAGTCTTTTCAGCCTCTGAGCAACTAAAAGATGTTTCTTCAGTTATGAAATCATGGTGTTTCTCATTCAGATCTTGACTCTCCTCTTTCAGCGCCATCAGGTCTAAGGCAAATAAAGACAAATATGTTAACCCTAGCTAATGGCAGAAAGCAACAGACATCAAAACATTTAGCATAAAAAACAACACTATACGTAGCTGTAAGCAGCGATAAAAGGCTCAAGCACTACGTTCCCATTGTCACACATGCATTTAAGTGGATAAATATAGGAGGACTGTTTCATAGTCTGTTGTATGTGCTACACTTCCTGCTGCCAGCTTGTGGCGTTATGACTGTGCGTTATGGCGTTATGACTGTGCGTTACTGTGCGTTATGATCACAGTAGCCATATCCATGACCAAACCTACAACACCAATGTGATTTTTATCAGACAATGCACTTAGAAGAACCAAGTCTCTTCCCATTTTACTTTTATGACATTAATTTAAACCCTTGCAATGGCCACACTGTTCGAGATATCAAGATTCTGCTGGCAATTTAGCATCTTCAATGTCTTGCCTATTGGTGCGTCTCAATCAGCACTGAAGCAATCCACTGCAATCCACTGATTCTGGAATTCATTGCTGCTTCAATGTATATTTAATGAGTGATTATAATCAAGCAATTAATCAATATATTTGCTTCTAAATATCAAATGAGTTGAATGAACTAACGGCTTTTGAGATTGACCTAACGGCTTATGAGATTTTACTTTGTTATAGGAGTGTGATTATTGAAATGTCCTTTCATGTATACTCTAATGTCTGTTTTTGATATCTGATATGCAGTAACAGCGCTTGCTCATTTAGCCCGGCTTCCAGAAATTAAATATGGAAAGATGTTTTGTTTGAGAAAGGTCTTCAACATGTGTTAAAACATATATCTCTTCTTCTAGAGATTTGGAACCAATAGTTTAAGTGACCATTTCTTAGTTAAAGACTTTACTGTGTTAGATTAAAGTGTATCTCTCCTTGAAAGAAAGAACGTATTATCTTGATGTTTTGAGAGGACTCTCCTGTTTATAGTTAGAGCCTGGCCAAATCCAACCTTGAAGAAGCTGTGTGTCGGTGTGCGTGTTAGTCTTCTTGGTTACAGGTTAAGGAACCACTGGCATTATTGGAGATTGACTGAGTTGTGGTTCGGGACATGCTGGCGCCCAGCAACCCAAATCTGCTTCAGTCTAATGTTTATCTATTTATTAACCAATGAGAATCATTCAACCTGAAGCGATGACGTAGCTTAGACCTTGGTGAAGGGTATAATTGCTGTGATCTTTGTACTGCGAGACGGGGCAGCCTACGAACTCCATGTGAGTCTTGAAGCTGACTTCTGCCTGATGAAACTGCAAACTATCTTCAGTAAAACTTTATTATAATTCTGACTCCGGGTCTTTATTCATCAGATCTGGTTCTGGGTCTTTGACTGTAAATCCCCTTACAGCTCCCTAGCTTACAAGTCAGGCTTCCGATCAGGGAGTCGGCCATTTTAAGGGTTGTCTCAACAGCAGAATTTTACCAGTGCACTGAAATGTTAATTTCTAAAAAGTACCCCAATGCACTTTGAAAACCAGGAAGCATCAATGAAAATAAGAATGACTATTAAAGAGTTAATTCACCCAAGAACAACTCTGTTAAAATACATATTATAAAACGGATAGTTCCAGTCCTTGATTCTGATTGGCTGAGCTGCATTCTAGCGCGTTGTAAATTACTCAACAAAGACACACCTGTGACCGCATTACGTCAGTATTACTGCGCAACTGCTGTTTGTGATTCTTTGTTGCTCGGTGTGTTGCTTGGCAACCTCTTTGGAACTACATTGCTTGGCAGAGGAATACATGTGTTATAACGTTGCTGGTGTTTACTGTATGAATAAAATAAATATTAAAATGAATAATTTTATGGAGTAACCGTTTTATAAAAGCAATAAGCCCCTTTGAAACTGTGTTTTACAGTGAATTTAGAACAGCTCAGGGGGTTTTAGGCACTCCGCTCCACCCCTTAGCTGTTCTAAATTCACTGTAAATCAAGGCTTCGCAGGGCTTATTGCTTTATTATACACTAGGGGTGCAACGGATCAAAAAAGTCACGGTTCGGATCGTTTCTCGGATCAGAGTCACGGATCGGATCATTTTTCGGATCAGCAAAAAAAAAGGAAAAAAGAAAAGACAAGACAAATAAACATAAGTTTTGTTTTTTTGTTTATTAACACTTTTAAATTATTAAATTAAAATATATAAAATCAACTTAAAGTGCACAAGGCATAATATCTTCTTTTTAACATAATTAATTAAAAACAACTTAAAGTGCTACATAAAGGCATATATCCTTCCTTTAAACATGGACCAATGACCATTAATAAAAAAACAACTTAAAGTGCAACATAAGAAGGCACATCATCTTCCTTGAAACATGGATAGTGAAATAAAGCCTATGTCCACATCATCAAAGAAGAATAAAAGAAAGAAAGCAAAGCATACCTGAGCTTATAATTTCAAATTCTTTTTCAAAAAGACAAGGATGTCTACATTGTCTGTGGAGAGTGTGGACCTCTTTGCAGTCACTATGTCCCCTGCTGTTGAAAACACTCTCTCAGAAGGAACTGAAGTGCCTGGCACAGCGAGATAGCATCTTGCCATCTTGGCAATATGAGGGTATTTACACTCATTGCTTTTCCACCATGTCAGTGGATCACCATCCACTGTAATGCAGCTTGCTGCCAGGTAGGATGCCACCTCCTCTTTGATGATGTCAGCAGGAGTCTTGCTGTCCATGTCTTTGCTGGCAAAGGTCTCTCCAAAAAGCTCTGCCATCGCTGACTTCTTTTGTGGAGGAGATGTGTCCAAGTTTGCTCCTGTTGGCTCTGCAGCTTGACCCTGCAGAAAAAAATTAGATTAATTAATTAAACTTATTATTTATTTTCATGTTTCATGGACATGAAAAATGTGGCAATAACATGTAATAGAACAAAGCCATTATTACTGAAAATAAAAAATGTATTTAGATTTAAATTTATAATTTTTAAATAATATTCTTTTTCTTTACCTCATCACACTCTTCAGTGCCCAGACTGCTCACAATCTCAGTGGTGAGGTCACTGTATGTCCTCTGGCGTAGGGCAGGGTCCATGTGAGACAGGGACTTGAACCTCGGATCCAGTGCAGTAGATCTGTGAAGGTAGTCCTGTAGAGTAGGGGGTGAAGTGTATCTGGGCTTCAGGTCCTCTCTAATGGCAGTCTTGACATCTCGAGTGATGGTGCTGTCTTCCACACTTGGAGCCATGGATTGTAGAATCCATGTTTTCAGCGGCAGGATCATTGACACAGATGGTGAAGTTTCAGTGCTCAGCAGAGATGTAACAGTTTTGAGGGGTTTAAGCACCTGGAGGACCTCCTCTGCCACTTTCACATGGCTTTAGCCCGGTCTGATTGTGCAACAAGGGGCTGCTTAAATGCCGCGGTGATAAGCGGTTGATGAGCAGCCTTCGTTTTCACTCCTGTCAGTGAAACACCGGAGTGATGTCGCTTCAAATGCGTGGCCATGCTTGACGTGTTTCCACTGTCATATGGCTTTCTTGTGCCACAGTGCCTACACACCGTCACAGTTTTATCTACTAACCTCTTTCCTTCTTCATTATAGTGGACAGGGAAGCCGAAATGCTCCCATACAGGTGATTTAAATGATGCGGGGCGTTCAAGCTCCTCCATTCCTCCGCTCGCCATGACCGCTGTGTGTGGACTGAACATGCGCACAACTTTTTTTTTTCATAAATCAATCCGCGGATCACGTGTGTGCCGAACCGAAGATATTGATCCGAACGGATCACGGATCAATGATGATCCATTGCACCACTATTATACACCATATGAACAACCATCTTATGTACATTATATATTATAACAACTGCCTGCAGAGGGCGCTAACGCACTGGTGTTGTTTTACAGCAGATCAAATCCTTGTTTAATATTGGCCAAAAAACATTTAATTCAAATGTTCACATATTGTTTAAATTAAATTAAAAAATAAATGCTACAGCCACTGTAATTTCTTGAACAAGAACATGTGGACCAAGCACAAGGGATTAAACTTTTTATGTAAAATTGTGATGAACAGTTAGCATATTTAGCAACATACTGATGTATTCTCCTGTCAGTCCCTCCAGAAAAACGTGATTATGTGATCGCATGATTTAATGCATAATCAG
This sequence comes from Siphateles boraxobius, assembly GCF_051911475.1. Taxonomy (NCBI): domain Eukaryota; kingdom Metazoa; phylum Chordata; class Actinopteri; order Cypriniformes; family Leuciscidae; genus Siphateles; species Siphateles boraxobius. The sequence goes on from NW_027509188.1 coordinate 11,135,537, forward strand.
CCAAGGTCCGCATATTTATGCAAGGGCCACATTTTTTCAAATACGATTTCTGCGCAAAATATGAGGGGCTTGCATGATTTCATAATCCCCGCATTTTTGTTGCAAAAAGTCACATATATCTTAGCAGAAAGTTGAAAAATGTTGCCTTTGCTTCACACAAGAGTAGCCATTTTCCCCTGTTGCCATGGGAACGTTATGAAGTGACGTAATTACGTGACGTGAACATCATCTAAAAGCATAGACAGTAAAAAAAAAAGCTGAAAAACAGGAAGCACACATTTTATTTTTTTAATATTTTATTTATTCATTTTTACAGAAGTTGTAGCATATTCCTTTTGTAAAGCTACAGAACTTGTTTGACTCATCAATGTTTTGTAAGTTTGGGTCATGTGTTTATTAAGGTCTGAAATAATAGATGAGAACTGAAATATTCCCAGCACTTTCTGTGATGTAGTATGCTTGCTTATCATAGGAAGTAATAAGAAATGACTCTTTACATTAAGGTAGTAGCCTAGTGAGAACAGGGTGTTGGGGGAATCAATTTTTTCTCTCTTTTTCATCAAAGCGCAGTTTTTGCAAGGTTACTCAATGGGTAAATGGCAATTGAGAATTTTTTTTTTAAATCGAGTACTTGAGTTTAATTGAGGAATCATGTCTGCCCTAATTGTGATCATGTTGAATTGCAAAACTATGGTGGCCCAGTACTGCACAACACAACACATCACAACACAACACAACGAAAAGCAAATATGAGTTAACAACGCGGAAACAAGCAACAAAACAACGGAAATGCTCCCTCTCCTTTCTGGGTGCATTAAAGCTAAGGACTTTATGCTAGAGGTCATTGTCTAACAAAATCCAAGTTTCTGTTTTTTTTTTTTTTTTAAACCCTTCAACTGCATTTATTGCTTTTAAAAACAGCCAAATAATTTGTATTAGGGGTGTAACAGTTCACAAAATTCGAAGAAACGCCAGAGAAATTTCCTTTAAAACTAACATCATGAAGTATGACCTTTTTTACTTTGAACAATGATGGAGCTATACTTGACCGATCTTCTGGGGTGTCCTAGCACATTAAAAAAAACAGCTCCTTATAAAAAAAAAAAATTATGTAATATTGTAGTAGTTTTATAAACAGAGGTTTATTTCATTTTAAGTTTGCTCTGGATTAACATTTGAGTGCAGCAATTTTATTAATAATGTTGAAATAATAATTCAAAAGCAAACCGATTCAAAAATAAATATTTAGGAGTGGAAATGGCAGCAACCTACTGGTTTACGAGTAACTCTCCTGCAATCCCAAACTTAGCCACTGTGTGTCATTGAGTTTTACTGCATCTAATAGACCAATTTTGCAGCCGACGTCACAGTTACGTCACGGCGCTAGCTGGAGGCAAAACGAAGGGAAAACTGCAGGCGGCAAATACAAACCAGTACAGATTCGGCTACATAATAAGGAGCTTAAATTGTTATTATTATTATTAAATGTCATCTTGTTGTGTTGTTGGGTGCAAGAATAAATGAAAAATGAATATGCTGTATCTGGAAATTTTATTTCTAGAAAATATTCACATCATTAAAATTGCACCATAATGTCACTCTTTACATTGTCGTCTTCTTGGCGCTGGCTAGGCAGAACTGCGGATCGTACCACACAAGTCTTGTACATGACCCTTCAGCACATAGTTATAGGCATCTAAAGATTTATGTGCCCTCAGTTTCTCTTTACGCTCTTTTTCTCTATTGGAGAGGTGTAGCAGGCCACTCAACAGGAGGTAGCCTAGCGTTAACGTTAATCCTGTCAGATCGTCCATCCATCCGTCCGTTAAAATTAACTTTTGAAAATAACAATCGCGGTCCTGGACAGTGAGTGACCTTGCACATTAAGATAAAATCGGATTTTCTTCAGTCATTGTTAAAAAACAAGCTAACAAAACTTGCAAACTAGCGTTAGTGAAGGGGCCAGAGGGATCGTTCTGCCTCCACCTAAGCTCCGCCCACAAAAAAAACGTCACCATGTTTACCAACTGAAAAGGGGTCTATTGACCTTTCGCCAGCCCCTCCCCCAAAACGGCCATTGTCTAATCACACATCATAGCAACCGTTACTATGTGACAAGGTCCCTCAAACATCGACTCCAAGCAAGGTGGTGAAGCGGTGCGCCCACGGCGTTTGTAAATCGGACACTAGGAACCCCAAGAGATTGTCTGGAGGAGTTGTGTTTTTTCCATTCCCAAAGCCGAAAACACAACGTGAGCGGTGCCTACAATGGATAAAAACAGTGTGGACGGCCCCACTCCCAGTTAACTGTGTCGAAAAAAATATGGTTAACTCGCGTGCAGCGTGCGTGAGACTGAGACACTGAGATTAGTCAAAGAAACATGGAGAACGCAGATCAAGAGGATCCACAAAGGAATTACGTTTTCTAAAGGGTTGTTGTTAACATGACATTTCCGGTGGGAAATGAGCAGCAGGCACTAGCAGTGCAGCACCTGTAGGCTAACGTTACAGTTTAGAGGAGTGCACGTTCGCAACGGGGAAAGCATGAAGCTTACTTGACAACATCAGTTCATATATCAATATCGTAACGAATAGAAATAACCTTAAATAATGAATGGTTATCTACATCTTTCCGTCTCTTATGTATAGTTGCTTTTAAACATGAAAATCGCATTCAGCATGACACGCAAGCGGTTGCCGTGTTAATGAACAACCTGCTTGTTAAAGGGATTGTATAATCCTGTATCTGAGGCAAAATTACTAAATATGCAGCGCAAGTTATATATTTCTAACTTTAAACAATTAGCCACTGAACCAGCTGATAAAATCTTCTTCAAGGCTGTGCTGGTTGCATTTGAGGTAACTTACAGGTCATGGGGTTTCTCAGATTTCACTTGAGACCGGTATAAGCATTCGCCTCGATAGTAGTCGTGTCTCCTTCATTGTGTATTTTTATATTTTGAATATATGCATACTGTAACCCCTTTTGCCCCGATCTGGAGGATATCGCGGAGGTATTGCTCCAAAAAAGGTGACACCAAGGACGTGGGAACTATATTGTGAGGGGGGGGGGATTCTTGAGGGGAGGGGGGGGGGGTGAGTGCTGGATTCTTGAGGGGGGGAGTGCGGGATTCTTGGGGGGGGGGGGGATGCGCGATTCTTGGGGGGGGGGGGGGGTGCGGGATTCTTGGGGGGGGTGCGGGATTCTTGGGGGGGGGCTGCGGGATTCTTGAGGGGAGGGGGGGGGTGCGGGATTCTTGAGGGGGGGGGGTGCGGGATTCTTGAGGGGGGGGAGTGCGGGATTCTTGGGGGGAGGGGGGGAGTGCGGGATTCTTGAGGGGAGGGGGAGTGCGGGATTCTTGAGGGGGGGAGTGCGGGATTCTTGTGGGGGGGTGCGGGATTCTTGAGGGGGGGAGTGCGGGATTCTTGAGGGAAAGGGGGGGAGTGCGGGATTCTTGAGGGGGAGTGCGGGATTCTTGGGGGGGTGGTGCGGGATTCTTGAGGGGAGGGGAGTGCGGGATTCTTGGGGGGGGTGGTGCGGGATTCTTGAGGGGGGGAGTGCGGGATTCTTGAGGGGGGAAGTGCGGGATTCTTGAGGGGAGGAGGGGGGGCATTGCGGTATTCTCGAGGGGAGGGGGGGAGTGCGGGATTCTTGAGGGGAGGGGGGGGGGTTTAGTGTAGGCCTGTGTTATGTATCCTGATTGACTTTATGATTAGTTAAATCTGTTTTGCACATGCATCGCCACAGAGTAAACCATTTCAGACAGTACCGGACAGCCTCTGTCTCGTTCACTTCACGTCTGTGGGCGTTACGCACAGCTCAGTTTGGGGGCTCCAATTTACCTTCAATGAAATCTAACCTTAGTGTAATTGACAGAATTACTAAAAAATATTTTGCTACCTAAAAGTTAAAGATTTTTAATAAAACGCAAGAGATGGTGGATGTCATGAATTTCATGATTTATGAGTGACGTTAGTCTAGTAGAATTTTCTAAAAATTATTTTGCTACCTAAAAGTTAAAGATTTTTTGTGTCATGCATGCATGTTGTCAGGAACCAATCAAGCTCGATTCCATTCACCACTCAGCGTTCACTCTCACCTGAGTACTGATCACAAGCACCTGTTCCCGATCAGCAGTCATTATCCAGCAATATAAAGCCCATCTCACAACAGCACTCCAGCGTCAAGCCTCGAACAGGACAGACCACTTACCTGCTTGTCACCTTGTCTTCATGACCTGTTCCGAGTTAGCGAAGAGAAGTATACTTATCTGAAGAGTGTTAAACCCTGTGTCTCTGTTGATCTTCTTACAGACCCGCCAACTGATTCCTCAAAATACACTGAATTAGTGATCGACCGATATTGATTTTTTATAACCGATACCGATTATTTGCATGTTTATGTGCCCGATAACCGATATACAGAACCAATATTTATTTACTGTTATACTTCTGTTTTTGACACAATTATTACAACACAAATGAACTTAACAAACAATTTATTTATAACAATCACTCCCTCCTTGCATACAAAAAAAAAAACTTTATATTTATACACTAATAAATAGAGGGGTCTGAGTCGAAAAAATAAAGTGCACTGTTACTAAGTGTCTTTGTTTAAAAATAAAAGCTTTGATTAGGGTAAAAAATAAAGCACAAAAATTATAGTTAGATTTAGTTAAAATTATGTAGAAAACTGAGTCTTTCAGCATTCTGCTCTGTAAGCCTGCTTCGTTTGCTTTCATAAATGGTAAATAAATCCAATTACAATAAAAATATTTATATTATTACATTATATAATTTATATCTAAATTATAGGCTACATATAATGTTTATCTAAATTATACATATAATTTATAAGCATCAGCAGCAACAATGTTAACAATAGGCAAAATAAATGTTAAAAGTTTAACGCTTTCATATGGAGAAAATAATTGACAGGGGAGTCATATTCATATCACCTTTGCAGAAATGTAATTCATTTTAAACAGTTTTAGAAGGTTTATGTGCCGTTTAATAGGTTTAAACTTAGAGTGAGGAATAATTCACTGGGTAATATTAATTCACTGAATAATATTAGCTGGAATATAACATTGTCAGGAAAGTAACACACAATTCTATCCACAATAGCATGCACAATACAGGTAGATGTGTAACATGATCTGACCTCCATTTAGGGGTTTTATTGCAGTACATTTTCATCAATCTTTTCTCAAGGTCAGTATGCTCTTTTCAATCTTTCGGAATGATTAGTGTTGCTTCAGACAGACATATATCTGAACATCTGCTTTCACATTGCTTTGTAGGGGTAAAGAGAAATATCTGACCATTTTGAGCCCTAAACAAACTCAGCCTAATGTCAAAATCAAAAAAAAAAAAAAAATTCCTAAAAAAAATTCAGAGAAGGGGGTTTTTAAATGACAAATGGAGGTTATTACAAATATACAACATTCAGACAAATAGAAAGCTATTGGTGTTTCAGTGTGACAGCATCAAACAATCTGACACAGCCTTAAACCTTAAAATAAGATCAGTTAATGTAGGGTTTATTTCATTTTAATGTAATATTTTGTTAATGTATAGTTGTCCACAAGACTATGGAACACTTAATAATGTATATTTGTTACATTTTGTTTCTGTAACAGTAAGTAAATTAAGATTTTAATTTTTTTTCCGTGAACTATCCCTTTAAACGCATGTTTGAGTGTGCAATCTTTCTTTTAGGCTACGTTTATACAATATCAATATGCTTAAAACGGAGAAGTTTTTCCGCGTAGAGACCATTGTCAAAACGATCCCCATTCACACGGATCTGCAAAAACAAAACAAAAAACCTGTTTTCTGTTGCCAGGCCATTAGATGGCGATGAAACACTATAGATGTGAACACTTACGTTTTTTTACAATCGCTATGACAATTTTTTCAATACTTTTAACAAATTTCCTAAACTCTTAACACAGTTAGCACTACATCGGTCTGTGTAAGCTATACTATTAACACATTTCTTGTTGCTTCAACACAAAATTCATACAATTAGCACAAATTTAAAATGCTTGAACTTCTTTTACACACAAGCTCAAACTGGCAAATTTACCAATGCTTTAACACTGTATGTCAGAACAGAAAACGTATCGGTTACCTAACGTAACCTCGGTTCTCTCTAGAAGAGGGAACGAGTATTGCGTAAGTTAGCTTACGCTACGGGAAAGATTAATCTTTTCGAGATATTGGAGCCAAAAAATTATCCTTAATTTTTGTATCCATTGTCAACGCAGTACAGCAGCTAGCAGACCTAGAGCAGGCTGTCTAGCGTGCTCATAGGCTGCCCTGCGGGAACTGCAGCAGCCTACCACTGAGCCCGACGTGACGTCACGTCCAATGAAGGTCGCTCGTGCCTTCACAGCGTCCAAGCCCACCAGTATGGCCGTGGCTTAGCATATATAAGCAGGGCTCGTAGGCTGTTTCTCTGGTTTTCATCGACTGAAGCGAAAACGCTCGAGGTGCGAACACGGCAGGTTACGCAATACTCGTTCCCTATTCTAGAGAGAACCGAGGTTACGTTAGGTAACCGATACGTTCTCTTACAAGAGGTTCTCTCGTATTGCGTAAGTTAGCTTACGCTACGGGAACCCTTTGTCAACGCCATGTGCGCCAAGCATCCACAAATGAGTCCCAGGGTTTTCCGGGGAACCCAGATAAGTGGGAAAATAAAGTGGCCAGCGACGCGGGCCAGCACTTGTACATAAGCACTCATAGGGAATACAAAGCGGCGTCGCCGGTCTGCATAAGTATATAGCACATACCCAATAGTGCAGCTCAACCAGAAGAGCTAGTATAAGTGAGAGTAGCCTGTGCACGAACATATCTGGACAGAACGTACATCTCACTTAAATAGACAGAAGTTTTGCCTGCAGAGCGGGAACTTCTAGGTTATAGAACCTGACAAAGGTGGACGGGGAAGCCCAGCCCGCCGCCACACATATGTCGTGAATAGAAATTCCGCTGGACCATGCCCACGATGAGGCCATGCCTCTGGTGGAATGAGCCCTGATGCCCAAGGGGCATTGCAGACCTGTCGACGCGTAAGCGGCTGCTATAGCGTCCACAATCCATCTGGATAGGCTTTGTTTCGAGGCGGTGAGACCCTTGGTGCGCCCACCAAACGAAACGAAAAGCTGCTCCGAGCGACTGAAAGGGGTGGAGCGCGCAGTGTAAATCCTCAGCGCCCTGACTGGGCAGAGGAGATTAACGTCGCTCTCATTATCGGATGAAGGCAAAGCCGATAGAGAAATGACCTGCGCTCTGAATGGAGTGCCAATCACTTTAGGAACATAACCGTGTCTAGGTTTGAGGATGACTTTTGAGTCATTTGGCCCGAACTCGAGACACACGGCGCTGAAAGACAGTGCATGTAAGTCCCCCACACGTTTCACTGATGACAGTGCTGTCGGGAAAACGGTTTTGAGTGATAGGTACTTTAACTCCACGGAGTCTAGTGGTTCAAAGGGTAAAGCTTTCAGGGCCTCGAGGAACAATGAAAGATCCCACATAGGAACCGACAGGGGGCGCGGAGGGTTCATCCTTCTGGCTCCTCTAAGGAAGCGGATGACAAGCTCATTTTTCCCTAGCAACCGGCCGCGTGTCGACTCAGTGAACACTGCAACGGCCGCCACATAAACTTTGAGCGTGGATGGGGACCTCCCCTTATCCAACAGCTCTTGTAGGAAACTGAGCAGCCGCGAGACCCCACACGTCCGTGGGTCCAGGTTTTTGTCGGTGCACCATTTGGAGGACACTGACCATTTAAGTCAAGTCAGTCAAGTCACCTTTATTTATATAGCGCTTTTTACAATACAGATTGTATCAAAGCAGCTTCACAGTGATAACATGAAAATAATATAACAGAGTTTGTTTCTAAAAGAAAATTGCGTCAACGTCCACCTTAAGTAAGGCAGATCAATAATATTATTGAATATTAAATGTCCCCAACTAAGCAAGCCAAAAGACAAGGCAACAGTGGCAAGGAACCAAAACTCCATCAGGTGACAGAATGGAGAAAAAAACCTTGGGAGAAACCAGACTCAGTCGGAGGGCCAGTTCTCCTCTGGCCAACGAAGGAACAGTGCATGATTTATGATTCGGGCAGCATTACAAGTCAGATTGGATCGGAACATTTAGAATATTTATCTATTTCCATCTTTTGGAAGTCCAAGTAATCACGCCGGTGTTGAGACGAGTTGTTGAGGATCAGTGCCGTCCACCATAGAGGGTCCATATCGCCGGTGTTAAGTCGTCTCTTCACAGGCTTTGTGATTGGGGTATCTGAAGTCTCCGTGAAAGGCTGGATACAAACTGGAGCTGACGAACGCCGTTTTTCTCGGGACTCGCATCCCGAGATAACAGCAGAAAAGCAAAAAGGGAAAATAATTAGTGTAGCTGCTGTTCATAATGATTTCCATAACACGGGCGTAAATGATAAAAAACATGAAGACAGTGATTCTTGCGTCCCAGAGTCACCCCCCTCCGTCCCCCACTCAACTCAGCCCTACTTACTGACCTCTACATCCCTCCTGCTGCTGAGACCCAACCACAATCTCACAATCTCTCCGCAACCCAACCATACGCGCCGACCCGTTTGACTAAGGCTGTCGAGCCCCACTGTCGTCGTTAAAGCAGGTTCAGTGGCAACGGTTCCGTATGGCATACCACCTACCGCAAAACACAATATCTACCCAACCACCCGTCATTCACGCAATATAAACAGGAACGTAATGACTGTAAATACTATGCAACCTATACAAATAACCTACAGACTCTTCAAGTTTTATAATATTAAATGCATTTGATCTGATTCAGCAGTGGTATAAAAGGTAAGCATTATGTAAATGCTTGGCTAAAGAGGTGCGTATTTAATCTAGTTTTAAACTGGGACAGCGAGTCAGAGCCTCGAACAATATCAGGAAGGCTATTCCAGAGTTTTGGAGCTAAATGTGAGAACGCCCTTCCTCCTTTAGTGGACTTAGATATCCTAGGAATGACCAGAGGCCTCGAATTTAGTGATCTTAAAGAACGCGATGGATTGTAGGGCGATAGAAGGTCCATTAAATACACAGGAGCTAAACCATTTAGGGCTTTATAGGTCAGTAATAGTACTTTGTAATTGATACGGAACTTGATAGGTAACCAGTGTAGAGATGATAAAATTGGTGTTATAAGATCATATTTTCTTGACCTAGTAAGAACTCTAGCAGCTGCATTTTGCACTAACTGTAGCTTGTTTATTGATGATGTAGGACAGCCAGCTAATATAGCATTACAATAATCTAGTCTCGAGGTCATGAATGCATGAACTAACTTTTCTGCATCAGAAACAGATAGCATGTTACGTAGCTTTGTAATGTTTCTGTCACAGTGTCTGGTTTGTGTTCCCTGGGTTGCCACTAGAGGTCCTCGTTCTCATGGTGTCTTTCACGTTTGACTTCATTTCCCAGCATTCTGTCTGTCACTCATCAGTTCATTGCACTCAGCTGTTTCCCATCACCTTCTTAGTTTGAGTGTATATATACCCTGTCTGTTTTAGTGTTTGTCACGGAGTCGTTGTTATTCGTCACACCACCTTGTAGTCTGCCTGTTTCTGTTTTGTGCTTCTTGGATTGATATTATGGACTTTGACCCCTGCCTGAACTGTTGTGAGTACAGATTACCCAATTAAATTACTGCTTTTGGAACTTACCTGTTTGTGTGTGTGTACCGTGACAGAACGACTCCGTCATGAATAGTTCCAGCAGTATGGGGTTCCGGGCCTCTTCCCCAGCCACCGAGGGGGGGAGGTCGCAATCTGGAGAAGTGCCAACTCGAATGAACATTTTTGATTGTTTTGCACTGTGGGCTCGCATCACGGAGGAGACCGTGGCAGGAAAGTCCCCCGAGGCCTCTTCCTTCGAGAGAGGAGGATCGTTTGAGGGGACTCGTCTGGCCAAGTTCTCCGGAACTAGGGGAGGTTGCAGGGGAGGAGGTGGTCGACAAATTCCACGACACCGTCCTCTGCCCTGCCATGTTCCTGATCCGGAGCCGCTGGTCTGGTCCAGCACAAGACCCTCTTCGCAGGTTCCGCCCGGCACGAGGCCGTCACAGCGGGTTCCTTCCAGCCCAGAGCCCTCACCGCTGATGCCGTCCAGCCCCGAGCCCTCACTGCGGACGCAGTCCAGCCCAGAGCTCTCACTGCTGGCGCCGTCCAGCCCAGCGCCCTCTCGCTCTCATGGACGTAGGAGGAGGAAGAGACACAGTCCATCTGCCGATCCAGAGACCGCTCACGTCACGTCTGCGGATCCAGAGAGCATTCACGTTCCGTCTGCCCAGTCAGAGACAGTTCACGCTCCGTCTGCCCAGTCAGAGACAGTTCACGCTCCGTCTGCCCAGTCAGAGACAGTTCACGCTCCGTCTGCCAAGTCAGAGACAGTTCACGCTCCGTCTGCCCAGTCAGAGACTGTTCACATCCCGTCTGCCCAGTCAGAGAATATTCAGGTCACATCTGCCCAGACAGAGACGGCACACGCCACGTCTGCCCAGTCGGAGACGGATCAGGGGATGCCCATTCTCGTGGCCGGAGGGGCACTGATCGGCTATTTAGAGCGTCTAGCTCGGATACTGGAAACGCCCTTCAGACCTTTAGTGTCTGTTCCTGAGCCAGAGCCAGTGCCTGTTCCAGAGCCGGAGACAGAGCCAGAGCCGGAGACAGAGCCAGTGCCTGTTCCAGAGCCAGTGTCTGTTCCTGAGCCGGAGGCAGAGCCAATGCCTGTTCCAGAGCCGGAGGGGTTTTCGTGATTTTGGAAAGACAAGTTGCGGTCTAGTATAACACCCAGGACTTTTACTGTAGTGGATAAAGTAACAGGACATCCTTCTATATTAAAGTTGTATTGTAAGTGAGTTTGTGGGTAGTTTTTTGGACCAATAAGTAATACCTCCGTTTTATCTGAATTTAGTAGCAGGAAATTACGCGTCATCCAGCATTTTATATCTTTGAGACACTCTGTCAAATTTGATAAGTTAGTGTTTTCATCTGGCCGTGATGAAATATATAATTGAGTGTCATCAGCATAACATTTAGACGCGTAAAGCTTTCTAGTAGAGGGAGCTCTAGACTGCGTGATCGTGTTCATCACTCCTTCTAGCAGGGCAACGGGTACCCGTTGATTACCCGTGCGTGCAGAGACCAGCTCTCTGGATGGGGATGCCAGATCGAGCCGCGAGCTTGTGAGAGGAGATCCGTTCTCACCGGAATTGGCCACAGGGCTGTCAGTGACAGCTCCGGGAACCAAATCTGATTCTCCCAACGCGGGGCTATGAGGAGCACCGAGTGGCGCGTTTCCCTGATCCTCTTGATTACCTGCAGTAGCAGAGAGATCGGAGGGAAGGCATACAGAGGGCGGCTGGGCCAGACTTGGGCCAGCGCGTCCTCGTTCTTCGAAAAGAACATTGGGCAGTGAGCGTTGTCTTTTGACGCAAATAGGTCGACTTCCGCTTTGCCGAACAGGCGCCATAATTTCTGGACTGTTTGGGGGTGCAGGCACCATTCCCCTGGGGGAATGTTGTCCCTGGATAGTTAGTCTGGGCCGTCATTCAGGTGGCCTGGCACATGTGCAGCTCTCAGCGAGCGCAGGTGATGCTGAGACCACGTGAGGAGGCCCTATGTCAGATCGCAGAGGTTCCTGGATCTGACGCCGCCCTGACGGTTCACGTACGAAACCACTGACATGTTGTCTAATCAGACTAGAACATGGTGGTCCTGTATGAGCGGGAGGAAGCGCTTCAGCACGTTCTCAACCGCTAACATTTCCAGACAGTTTATGTGAAGGAGCTTCTCCTGGTCTGACCACAGGCCGAAGACCAGTCTGGCCTCGAAGAGCGCACCCCAACCTGAGTTGGACGCATCTGTCGAGATGACCTTTTTGTACGAGATCGCTCCCATCATCACACCGCGCTGATACCAGTCGGCTGTTAACCAGGGCTGCAGAGCCGTAATACAGGTCTGAGTCACTCTGATTCGATCGCAGTCAGCAGCCCAAGCTCGGCGAGACGCATGAGCATTGAGCCAGCGTTGAAGCGGACGCATGCGCAGTAAGCCCAGCTGAAGCACCGCTGCAGGTGAGGCTATACAGCCCAACATCCTCTGGAATGTCTTTAGAGGAATGATGCTGCCCTTCTGGAAATACGCGGCTCAGTTCTGTGAGATAGCAGTTCTGTCTCTGACTGAGCCAAAATCAGCCAGTCGTCCAGATAGTTCATAATTCGCAAACCCTGATTTCACAAGGGGGCTAGAGCTGCGTCCATGCACTTCGTAAATGTACGGGGTGCCAGGGACAGGCCGAACGGCAGGACGGAGTATTGATAAACCTGACCGTCGAAGGCAAATCTCAAGAATGGCCTGTGACTGGGTATTATCTGAATCTGGAAATAGGCATCTTTCAGATCAAGAGAAATAAACCAGTCCCTCGGGCGAACGTGCGTGAGGATTTTTCTGGTTGTAAGGACTTTGAACGGTCTTTTCATAAGCACCTTGTTCAAACATCTCAGATCTAAGATGGGTCTGAGGGCTCTCTTGGGTACGAGAAAATAACGGCTATAGAAGCCTGACTCGCTCAGAGAAGGCGGTACCAATTCTATGGCCCCTTTGCACAGCAGCTTTGCTATTTCTGCGTTAAGTAGATGTGTTACTTCTGCATTCACAGTTGTCGCGGTCCGTGCTTGAAAGCGCGGAGGACGGCGAGCGAACTGTAGCGAATAGCTGTGCCTTATTGTGCTCAGCACCCATTCTGAAACCCCTGGAATGGCTTCCCATGCTTTTATATATGTAGCTAGGGGGCGAATGGTCTCCGGGTTCTGATCGCCGCGCTCTGCGGGGTCGAGAAACTGAACCGGAGGTGTGGGCGTGGCGCGCACGCCCTCGGTGCTTGCAAGCGGCAGCTCGCTGAGAGCCGTAACAGGCTGATACATAAGAGGCGTCCCGATTTCCGTGAATGGGAAGCGCCCTTTATCACTTTGTGATGCGCGAGCGGAGCCTTGTGCAAAGTGTTTATTAGTAAGCGTGAGCGCTTTTGTGCGGGCACGAGACTTACACATAACTTTGACGTCCCGATCGCTTTGGATAGGGAGCGTTTTATGATAGCCCTTAGACGCGTGCAAGGCGCTTTGAGCAAAGTGTTTATTAGTAAGCGTGAACGCTTGTGAGCGGGCACTAGACTTACATACATATTTGACGTCCTGATCGCTTGGATGGGGATCGTTTTATGATAACTCCGTGATGCGCGCTGCGCTTTTGAGCAGAGTGTTCATAAGTAAGCGTGAGCAGGCACGAGACTTACAGTTATATGTAACGCCGCGATCGCTTGGGATGGGCGGCATTTTGTGACAACTCTGGAATGTGCGGAAAGCGCTTGGGGAGAGATGTGTGTTAGTAAGCGTGAACACTCGTGGGCGGGCACAGGACTCGTGGGCGGGCACAGGTTTATATTCTGACTGATATGAGTTTTAATGGCCGTGTGATAGAGCGGGCAGAAAGTAGGCGTGGGCACGGACTCGTGGACACATTTCTTACGTTTAACACTCGAGCGGCTATTTTCCACTTTATGGGAGTGGGCTCTGTGAGTGTGACGGGAAGTGTTGTGCTTGTGTGTAGGGGTGAACACTGAGGTGTGGGCACCTTTTCTACACTAAAAACACCATCGGCATGAGCCGGATCTGAATACGGCAGCTAGCTGAGGAGAGCCGCATAATTTTTATCAGCTGCGAGAGCCAGGATCGAACATGGGTCTCTGGCGCGAAAGCTGTGAGTTTCGCCACTGAGCCAAAGGGGGGAAATGACATCAGCTTCAGTTAGCGCGAGCAAATAAAGAGAGCGTCATCACAGTTTCTGTGTGTCGGCGTTTCTTTGCAGGCGTGCATGTTATATAACAGGCTCATGCTGCAATATTGACATTACCAGCCGCTCGAATTAAGAAGAGCTGAGAAATGTTTGAGAAATGGGGGATAGTCCGGCCTCGGCGGGACTAAAACACACTCTTTCCTCATTTCGCCGGTGACACATGCGCACGGGGCGCGCGGGAGGGCACGTTCGCTTTCTGTATGTAAGAAAGCTGGCCGCGATCTCAGAGAAGAGAGCTGCATAAAATTTTTATCCGCTGCGAGAGCCAGGATCGAACACGGGTCTCTGGCGCTAAAGCTGTGGGTTTCGCCACTCAGCCACAGGGAAAAACGACATCAGCTTCAGTTACCGCAAGCAGATAAAGAGAGCGTCATCACAGTTTCTGTGTGTCGGCGTTCGTTTGCAGGCGTGCGTGTTATATAACAGGCTCATCCTGCAATATTGACATTACCAGCCGCTCAAATTAAGAGGAGCTGAGAAATGTTTGAGAAATGGGGGATAGTCTGGTCTCGGCGGGACTAACACACTCTTTCCTCAATTCGCCGTTGACGCATGCGGGATGGGGTAGCTTTCTTGTAACGTAAAGAAAGCTAGCCGCGGTTAAGCTTTTAGCACGCTCTGTTTTCAGCACGCCGTTTCAGTGCATATGCCTTTAAATGATAATGAGCTTTGCTCACTCCGCCCCTCTGTTCTTTGGGGTGTTGACACAACCGCACGTGGAGTGTTGCCTTGACAACAGTTGATTGGATATTTTGGCGAAAGAATGGCAGCGGGAGTCTCTGAGGACATATCTGTAGTGTTGCCATACCAATTTGAACCGGAGTCGGACCCGGAACAAGATGACGGCCCCGAAGAAGTTCGACCAAAGAAGTTCGGCAAAGAGTGTAGAAGAACAAGAGGCGAAACCCCATAGAACATTCCATTGCAACACCAGCGCCCAGCAGCAGCGCTACGCTTCCGCCATTTTGGGGTGAAAGCGACTCGGCAGTCCACTGTTGATGTGTCGGTCGCGAACGAGCCGCTCTAAAAGCTGATTCTTTAAAAAGAGCCGGACTTCCCATCACTATCCACTAGCTTTTTGCTGTCGCTATGGCAATATCAGCTGCTTTGTTTTTTTGTTTTTTTAAAGTAACGTTACATTAAAGATCAAATCCAAACTGAATGATGACAACAGAATACAATCACTAGGCTAGTGATCATTAATTCCTTTTTAACAGTTTATTTCACAGACTTAGACAAGTTTTCTACTTTTTTCCCACAACACCTTTAGTATTAGCATTACAAACACTGAATTAATACCAACATATAAAAGTAAGGGCATGCTATATCAGATAGCCTAATTGGGAATGTTGGACAATATTTATATATAACAGCAATAGAATAGCTTTACAGTCAACATTTTTTTGTTTTTGTAGCTACTATCTTATATTAATGACCACTATGTAAACAAAAAAACACAGCCATTGTCCATCATGTTCTATAAGATCATCATGTTTGTAGCATGATCCAGGGGATTACCCATACAGAAATGTAATATATGTCAATATAAGTAAATTACATATATAATGTCAGTGCCCATGTATGTCTGCTGCCTTTATGAGAATATATGCAAAATTCATATATATAAAACACATAGACATATATGAAACAATATAGCAAAAATGGCCGTTTTCATGTAAGTGCCATATATTTTCCCATATATGCACATAAATGTTAAATATATTTAGCCTAAGACGTATATATGCATGTACTTATTTCAATGCATCAGTATCACATGCATGTATGTTTACATACATTTATAAATATGTGGGAAACAAATATGTGTCACATATTTATACTTAATGTTGTCCATATATGCGAGGAACCAATACTATACTGTAATATATGCAGATATATGGTATCAACTCAAATATTTTCTTCACATGTTTGGACACATAAATTGTCAAATATGTTGCAGGCATATATTGTGTTCTCAGATAAGTCAAATATATGTATAGATATATGTCATGCTATTTAAAATATAAGTACATAATATGGCCATATATTACATTTTTGTATGGGTAAAATGTACAAAATATATTTCAGGCCTAGAGGAGTTGGTAACTAATAATAGTAGTAAATGTGTAAAGTTGCATAAAATGTAAATACTCAATAAAGCAACTGTTATCTGTGCTGTTGTCCAGTGATCCAGTTGGAATTTTCACCCCAAAATGGCGGCCGCGCTACCGAAGCGCCACCTAGTGGCTGTTACCAAAAAAGCATCAGAGTTTCGCCTCTTGTTCTTCTATACTCTTTGATTAAGGCTCGAACAGGACGTTTCTGAATGGTTGGTTAACGTAATGTCACTTTGATCTATTTTTGTATGTACTGTCAGGGTAGAATAGTGGGATACAAACGCTATGTGTTTACTGTATAGGTTAGTTCGTTGACAGATTTATGTTGAAAAACTTTTTTTTGGTAAATGTAGGCTTGTCAGTGATGCGTAACGTTATCTCAGTGTTCGGTACAACTATCGTGACTGAAACATGTCCTGTCATGTCAGTAATGATTCTAGCAGTAGTTGAAGGATACCTAAGAATTTGTTGTATGTTTATGTTTAGTGCAGTACGAAAATGTTTTATGTTTTACTTAGTGTTAGCACGTTAACTATAACACCTGCGTACACAGTTTTTAATAACACAATAACCATAACGCGTTGTTCATTATAAAAGTGGGATTATGAATTATATTGAGAACGTCGTAACGTTACATAGAATACATGCCGTAATAAACCCTGAGTGTAAACATTAGCCGCATTCATCGTGAAGCGTGCAAGCGATTTGCAAAGATTAATATGTATTGTAAAAGGTTAATAAAACGTTATACTCACTTCTTCAGGAGGTGCAGCAGGAACACGAATAGCTGGTACCGATTCCTTTTTCAGGAGCAGCTTCTTAGCAAAACCAGCTTTATACTGACCCTCGTTTAAAAAGCAGTCTGGTGAGAAATGATTCGCGCAAACATGAACGCATTTACGTTGATCGTGGGGAATATTCCCATCGTGAACAAAACTCAGCCACTGCGTTTTCAGCGGTTCAAATTTAGGAACATCAAAATGATTTCTGTGTTTGTTATTGCACCCAAGAACAGAACAACACAATCGCTTAGACGCCATTCTGCTCCAGTGTATTAACAATGACGGACTATGATGACAGCTCGCTCAGGGCGGGTCTGTGTTGAAACACTGCTGTCAATCAACAACCGTGGGAGGGGCGTCATGCGCCGTGTGACGTCACACGGTGAAACGGCTCGATTTGACCTCATTTATATAGCGCTTTTAACAATGTAGATTGTTTCAAAGCAGCTTTACAGAGATAAACATATAATTTAAGGTAACAGAGATTGGTTTGGTTTTATGGTTGCTCTTGAAAAATGTTTTTTCCAGCTAAAGTTAGTTTTGATTGATTCACTTCCATCTAATGATCATTTGTTATTAAATTAGGGGCCGCTAAGACGACACCGTTCTCTCTAAACAGACTTTAAACGTGAACCTGTGATAGACGCTGATGGCGTTCACATGCGCATTAAGGATTGATTCTATAGTTATGTGCGTTTGAATATATGTGCGCAGGTTTGTAATTCCTTACAAACCATGCCTAAACAAACTACTTGTCTATAAATTTTGATGCAGAATTTTTATTTTATCTTATCACTTTGGGTAGGTAAGCGAACCGAAAAATTCCACAACGCTTTATCTGTAGAGTGGTATAGGGATCCTCCATAGGGAGAGGCTAGTTGGCACTTCAGCACTGCATTGTCATCGGGTCCAGGCGAAAGTCCTTCGTCAGATCTGGAAACGGCCTGGATCCAGCAGACTGCTGGAAAACCTCGGGATAAACAAAGACACTAAAATTAGCGTAGATGCCATTCTTCTTATGATGTCACGAGTACATCAAGATTTGAGGCAAGTGTTCCCAGTTCCAGCTGACCTAATCTAAGCAGCCTAATATTGAATTATAGAAGTCTATAGAGTGTTATGTGAATGCTAGGTCATAGATATGTGTTTTTAGTCTAGCTTTGAACTGACAGACTTTGTCTGCTTCCCGGACAATGTTAGGAAGATTGTTCCAAAGTTTTGGTGCTAAATAGGAAAAGGATCTACCGCCAGCAGTTGATTTATATATTCTAGGTATTATCAACTGGCCGGAGTTTTGAGATCGCAATAGACGTGAAGGACTATAATGCGTTAAGAGCTCGCTCAAGTACTGGGGAGCTAAACCATTTAGTGCTTTGTAAGTAATCAGCAATATTTTAAAATTTATACGATGTTTAATAGGGAGCCAATGCAGTGTTGACAGAACCGGGCTAATATGGTCGTACTTCCTGGTTCTGGTAAGAACTCTAGCGGCTGCGTTTTGAACTAGCTGTAGTTTGTTTATTAAGCGTACAGGGCAACCACCCAGTAGAGCATTACAATAATCTAGCCTTGATGTCTTGAACGCATTGTAAGGGGTATACAGTTAAAGACCCAGAACCAGATATGAAGAATGAAGACCCAGAGTCAGAATTATAAAAAAATTAAAGAAAATATTTACTGAAGATAGTTTGCAGTTTCATCAGCAGAAGTCAGCTTCAATACTCGCACAGGAGTTCGTAGGCCGCTTACAGTTACAAAGATCACAGCAGTTATACTATTTCCAAGGTCTAAGCTACGTCATTGCTTACAGGATGAATGATTCTCATTGGCTATTAAACACAAAGCTTAACACAAAGCAACACAAACACAGTTCCCGTTAGGCTAGACAATGTAACACACTGTCACACACACACGCTCAGAGCAAATATTGTAAGTTACTGCATTAGAATAATTATGCATCACAATACACATAGTCTCACGGTTAGTTATGTCTTTTAACTATTATAGTATTTCAAAGGGCAAAAACATGAACTTTAACTATTGGCTTTAGGTCTTCTACTTAAAGTCAGCTCTCACTTTAGCGCGAGGCCATTAGCACATCAGCTCCTTAGCCTGAGCAAACTCGATCATGTCGAGCTAGGCGGGCGTAGTTTCAGCATCCAGGCTCCTCAACTCCACCCACGTCCCACCTTTTTGCCCATTTTCGTTTATCCAGGAGTGACGCACTGTGACGCGCTTCCAAGATGGCGACGGGTGACCCCGCCCACTTTAGGCTTCAAAAACGCTCTTCAGAAACCTACGGGTGACGTCATGGACACTACGTCCATTTTTTTTTACAGTCTATGGTTGTGAATCTGTACTGGAAACAGTAATGATGAGTTCATCTCTGAGTCTTCGGGTTCGGACGGGTCCGAGTCTTTCGTTCTTCCTGTCAGTCCCATATAGGCTATGCTGTCAGTACCGGAAAGAGAAATGATTAGTTCATTTTTTTCGAGTCTTCCGGTTTGAGTCCTTCGTTCTTTTGTCATACGTATTGAATAGCCTACTAATTCACAACCTTTTTACAAACAAGCACGTAGTTAATGTATAATATAATAGTAGTTAATTAATATATTGTGATGAATGCTGGGGATTTGTTTTTCTGTTTGGTCCATCTGAACCTGTCTGGAGCACATTTCGTTGATGGCCTGAAGGCACGGATAATTGATCTCACCTGGAGTGAGGACATTTAAGGAAAGTGAGAGAAGAGAACAGAGGAACGTGTCTGGCTTGTCGCGCTCGGGAAGGAAACGGGGACGCCTTGTGTTGCTCGAGACCGTTAGGGTTTGTCCGGCAACAAAGAGACATTGTGATTCCTAACAGGAGCTTTGATGCCCAAAGAGACATTGTGATTCCTAACAAGAGCTGTGATGCCCAACGAGGACTGATGAAAGCCAGAACCAGTGATTAATTGCCGTGAATGCGGAGACGAGAATAACGCGGAGAAGAGCGCGTGCTTTCTTTGTGGACGACTCGGCACGGCTGATTCCTTTCCCTAGACCCCGGGATGGGGTCTTGTTTCATGGAGATGGGGAAGTGTTTTATATTTTAATGATTTCATGTGCGGTGTGTATGTGTGAGTGTGTATGTGTATTTTGAGTTTTAGAGGTTGTATGGACATTATAATTAGTGCGCTGGACTGGGGACTTGCCAATTTCTTTCCATTTGATGAATTGATTGCTGTGTGACCACGATTTCTATTGTGCCGTGCTGGCCTGAGGATAACCACTAGAGTGCAGTGGAGTGACGCTTTGGGAGTTTCACCTGTGTATCGCCGTTTTGTCCTAGTGATCTTACTGAGTAAATGTTTGTGAACTTTAAATGCTGCTTATATAATGATGATATTTTTCTAAATGAAAGTGTCAATAAAGTAATATTTTTCCATAAAGCTTGTGGTATGATGTACCCTCTGTCCTCCATAAAATTTAGCTAAACCTCTTTAAATAAATTAACCAGAGGTTTATTACAATATAATAAAACACACCACAGATGCACAAGAAACATTTAGAAAAGAGACGGACAGGGACAATAGGCTAATAAGATGGAACTTTTATTTTTCAAATAATGTTTATTGCACAGATTTTGTATTTTAATTCCTAAATATAAAACAATATACATTCAGATGCAGTCAATAATACTAATCTAATGTTGTATTTGATGTGAGATACCAGCGGTCAAGTGACAAAAGAACGAAGGATTTAAAACCCGAACTCAAGACTCGAAGAAAATGAACTAATCATTTCTCTTTCCGGTACTGACAGCATAGCCTATATGTGACTGACAGGAAGAACGAAAGACTCGAACCCTTCCGACCCCGAGACTCGAAAGATGAACTAATCATTTCTCTTTCCGGCCCTGCTGTATCACACACGGCACGGTCGGCCCAGACAGATACGAGTCAGACACTGGCGAGTCGACAACTAACGTCTCGAGACACGAGAGAAGAACTAACCTGATAAATATGAAGTTTCAAAGGAAAGAACGTCTCGGATCAGGAGGTGAGGTGAACTAACAGAATCAGACTGCAATAGCCTGAACTTAAGACCCAACAACTATTCAATTAATAAAACATTTAGGTTTCTTATAATTTGGCTTTGGCTGCATTACCCTATAGTTTATTTTTATTCTTTTTACAAATGTAATCAAGATTTTCGTAAGTACTAGATGTGTTGGGATATTTATCATGCCATTTTAATTATATTATGCTGAAATGAACGAAATGACTCGAAAAAAGATTCGTTCTTTTTGCTGAACGAGACTCAAAGATCCGAGTCACTAAAATGATCCGAACTTCCCACTACTAATAAAGACCTTAACAATATTGTATGCAATACCCAACTTTGAACAGAAGGGGTCACTTTACTAAAACTTTTATATCAAATAAATGCAGAATGTTCATATAGAACAGCACAGTCCTAAACTCTTAACACAGTGAGCACTACATCCGTCTGTGTAAGCTACACTATTTACACATCTCTTGTTGCTTTAACACAAAATGCATATGTAACGGAGACCAGCTAGTAGTTGCTGTGCAAGTAAACCTCACTCCTCTGATCTCAATAGGCGCTCTGGCGACAGATGCTAGAGGCTGCAGTCTTTAGCCTCCTTGTTAGAGCGCCTGACTCTCATGCCGGAGACCCGGGGTTCGAGGCCCGCTTGGAGCGGGTCAAGTGGGACCCGGGTGAAGGGTCCCACTTTAAACTCCCCATTTTAAACTTCAAGCAAATTTAAAGTGCTTGAAGTTCTTTTACACACAAACTAAAACAAGACCAAAACAATGGATTTTTACTGGCAAATTTAGCAATGCTTTAACACTGTATGTCAGAACAGAAACACCATGTTAACCATAAACCGTACAGGCTAAAGTCAAGTAAAACGCTTTTTATACACACATATATCCCTGTGTTTAATTCTATTGTTACTGAAAAACAGCTGATTGAATTATGCAAATATATACATTTATTTATTGTATTTATTGCAGCAATTCTGTCTCTGTCTTCGTTTTTCTTCATTACAGTAACCGTACATTATATAAAGCACTCTGAGATGGGTCTTTTTTATTGAATTTCTGCAGCAAAAGACCTAAACCCAACGAAACAAACATGTAGAGAGGCTTCAGAAGAAACTGCAGTGCGAAACACAATCTATGATCAACACAATACACTGTGTGTTGTATAAGTGCAGACCTGACACATATACAATAATGCAGTTTCTGTAATTCCATCTAATGTTCGTGTTTCTCTTACGAGAGGTTCTCTCGTATTGCGTAAGTTTAGCTTACGCTACGGGAAAGATTCATCTTCTCGAGATACTGAAACCAAAAAATTATCCTTAATTTTGTATTCCTTGTCAACGCAGTGCAGCAGCTAGCAGACCTAGAGCAGGCCATCTCGCGTGCTCATTGGCTGCCCTGCGGGCAACTGCTGCAGCCTACCAGTGAGCCCGGCGTGACGTCACGCCCAATGAAGGGCGCCCGCGCCTTCATAGCGTCACAGCCCGCCAGAATGGGCGTGGCTTAGCGTATAACACTAGGGGCTGTAGGCTGAATTCCCTGATTTTCGTCTCTTCAGCGAGCTCTTCGCATCGCTGGATCTGAGAGAAGCCACCGCCGCCGTCGAACAGCGGACAACCAGCTTAGGAGAGCACTGAGGAGGCCGGCCGTCTTCGCCACCTTCAGCCATCCGTGCGAGCTACGCTATCCGGCGACGTATCCTTTACCTTGCTAAAACCTATTCTAAAACCTATTCTAAAAGAGCAGCGAGTGTCTTTATTAAGACGCCTCGCACTTCCGGCTGTGAAGCGCTTCCGCTGTCGACCCTGCGGGCTCGACTCGAAGCCTTCAACACCCCCCGCCTCTCCTCACCGACGCGCAGCTGCCGCTCACGAGCCTCACTGCCGTCGCATCTGAGAATGAGGCCGAGGGACACATACGAGCACGCGGCTAGCTCTCTTTACGTTACAAGAGAGCTACCCCGCCCTCGTGTCCCCGTTCGCGCGTCATGCAGAGCCCTCTCGAGCACTCTGCATGACCCGGACGGGCATCATCTGTGTTACATGTAGGTCCCGTGCCCACTACTCGTGCGCGCGCCCTCGTACAAACACTGTTCCAGTTCTGCTCGACCACCGAGCACGCGGCTAGCTCTCTTTACGTTACAAGAGAGCTACCCCGCCCTCGCGTCCCCGTTCGCGCGTCATGCAGAGCCCTCTCGAGCTCTCTGCATGACCCGGACGGGCTTGCGCGCCGCCGTCGAAATGTCTCGCCATGTCAGTCCCCTTAGATAAGGCTACTGCAGTGGTGTATTTGGCAGCCAACGAGCCGGTAATGCAACCCGCTCGCCTGCACACATCCGCCGTTCTCGCGGCGACCCAGAGAAATCTCAAGTGAGTATAATGTCAGATTAAGAATGTAAGTTACGTGCCCGCTCACGAGCGCTCACGCTTACTAACAGACACATCGCCTCCGAAAAGACGTGCGTGTTTAAGTTTATTCCCTGTCAGTCCCCTTCAAACAGGCTACTGCAGTGGTTCAATTAGCAGCCAACGAGCCGGTCTGTTGACCCTCTCGCCTGCACACAAACGCCGTTTTCACGGCAACCCAGAAAAATCTCAAAATGAGTAAAATGTCTGGTCCGGCTCATGCCGTCGGTGTTGTAAGTGTAATGAAAGTGCCCACGCCCCAGTGTTCACCACTACACATAAGCACTCCGAACCTCGCAGAGCACACTCTCATGAAGCGCAGAAAAGCCGCTCGAGTGTTGAATGTAAGAAATGTGTCCACAAGTCTGTGCCCACTATCTGCCCGCTCTGTTACACGATCAAGAAAGCAGGTTATGAATGTAAGTCTCGTGCCCGCCAGAGTGCGTTCACGCTTGCTAACACAAACCTCCCCCCGGGCTCCGCCCGCGCGTTTAAGCGTTATCACAAAACGCAAGGCATTAATAAAACGTTCCCCATCCATTATGATCGGGGCGTCAAATACACTTGTAAGTCTAGTGCCCGCGCTCACGCTTACAGGAAGCTTTTCCACCCGGAGCGCTGCTCGCGCGTCAAAGAGTGAAAAAAGAATGTTCCCCATCCCTTATGATTGGGACATCTCACATAAATCAGCCGGTCTCGGCTTTCAGCGAGCAGCCATTGCCCAGGACCGAGAGCGCGCGCGCCGCGCTTTCGGCTCTGGGTCAGTTTCACAAAAGAAAGCAGGTTATGGATGTAAGTCTCGTGCCCGCCAGAGTGCGTTCACGCTTGCTAACACAAACCTCCCCCCGGGCTCCGCCCGCGCGTTTTAAGTGTTATCACAAAACGCAGGGCATTAATAAAACGCTCCCCATCCATTATGATCGGGGCGTCAAATACACTTGTAAGTCTCGTGCCCGCGCACACGCGCTCACGCTTACTGGAAGCTTTTCAGCCCGGAGCGCTGCTCGCGCGTCAAAAAGTAAAAAAAAAAAAAAAAAAAAAGAATGTTCCCCATCCCTTATGATTGGGACATCTCATATAAATCAGACGGTCTCGGCTTTCAGCGAGCAGCCATTGCCCAGAACCGAGAGCGCGCGCGCCGCGCTTTCGGCTCCGGGTCAGTTTCACAAAAGAAAGCAGGTTATGAATGTAAGTCTCGTGCCCGCCTGAGTGCGTTCACGCTTGCTAACACTAACCTCCCCCCGGGCTGCGCCTGCGCGTTTAAGTGTTATCACAAAACGCAGGCCATTAATATAACGCTCCCACACCATTATGATCGGGGCATCAAATACACTTGTAAGTCTCGTGGCCGCGCACACGCGCTCACGCTTACAGGAAGCTTTCCCGCCCGGAGCGCTGCTCGCGCGTCAAAAAATGACAAAAGACTGTTCCCCATCCCTTATGATTGGGACATCTCACATAAATCAGCCGGTTTCGGCTTTTCAGCGAGCAGCCATTGCCCAACTCAGCTCTCCTGGTTGAGCTGCACTAAGTAGGGTATGTGCCATGTGCCTATACAGACCGGCGCGCTGCTCTGTATTCCCTATGTGTGCTTATGTACAAGTGATGGCCCGCGTGGCTGGCCACCTTATTTTTTCCACTTATGGGGTCCCCCTGAAAGCTCGGGGTCTCATGTGGATGCTTGGCGCGCACGGCGTTGACAAAGTGTTCCCGTAGCGTAAGCTAAACTTACGCAATACGAGAGAACCTCTCGTAAGAGAACGATACTCGGTTACTAACGTAACCTCGGTTCTCTCTAGAGAGGGAACGAGTAATGCGTAACCGGCCGTGCTCGCGCTACGAGCGACTTCGCTTCAGTCGACGAAAACCAGGGAATTCAGCCTACAGCCCCTAGTGTTATACGCTAAGCCACGCCCATTCTGGCGGGCTGTGACGCTATGAAGGCGCGGGCGCCCTTCATTGGGCGTGACGTCACGCCGGGCTCACTGGTAGGCTGCAGCAGTTGCCCGCAGGGCAGCCAATGAGCACGCGAGATGGCCTGCTCTAGGTCTGCTAGCTGCTGCACTGCGTTGACAAGGAATACAAAATTAAGGATAATTTTTTGGCTTCAGTATCTCGAGAAGATGAATCTTTCTGTCGCTCTGGCGACAGATGCTAGAGGCTGCAGTCTTTAGCCTCCTTGTTAGAGCGCCTGACTCTCATGCCGGAGACCCGGGGTTCGAGGTCCCACTTTAAACTCCCCATTTTAAACTTCAAGCAAATTTAAAATGCTTGAAGTTCTTTTACACACAAACTAAAACAAGACCAAAACAATGGATTTTTACTGGCAAATTTAGCAATGCTTTAACACTGTATGTCAGAACAGAAACACCATGTTAACCATAAACCGTACAGGCTAAAGTCAAGTAAAACGCTTTTTATACACACATATATCCCTGCGTTTAATTCTATTGTTACTGAAAAACAGCTGATTGAATTATGCAAATATATACATTTATTTATTGTATTTATTGCAGCAATTCTGTCTCTGTCTTCGTTTTTCTTCATTACAGTAACCGTACATTATATAAAGCACTCTGAGATGGGTCTTTTTTATTGAATTTCTGCAGCAAAAGACCTAAACCCAACGAAACAAACATGTAGAGAGGCTTCAGAAGAAACTGCAGTGCGAAACACAATCTATGATCAACACAATACACTGTGTGTTGTATAAGTGCAGACCTGACACATATACAATAATGCAGTTTCTGTAATTCCATCTAATGTTCGTGTTTTTATGACATTGTGCTGATCGACTAAATCTTCCTGTTGGACGAGAACATATGTTGGTGGTTTGAAAAATGTTTGATTTTGAGACATGTTTGCAGTGTTTTGGTAGACAAAGTGTGTTGTTGCTAGTGTATTATTGTATTTTGGAAATTAGTGTTGGGGGATTTTAGTTTACAATGTGTGATTTTGAGCATGAAATGAGTGTGTTAAGAGTTTAGGAAATTTGTTAAAAGTATTGAAAAATTTGTCATAATGATTGTGTAAAACTGTAATAAATCATTTTATGTGACAGTACAATAAGAACTGAATATAGTTTGAGAAAAGTACAGATACACACCGTCACTCATTGTGACTCACAAACACACACTGATCTTTCTGTGTGTATGAGGATTCATTACACACATTTATTCTGACGTGTTATTTTACTGAAGTATTAATGAAATGAAGAGACAATAAGAGACTCTATAACATCTCAGTGTTACTGATTTATCATCAGCTCAAAGCATTATGGGTAGAATCTCTTCAGTCTATTCTCATTCATCAACACAGTTTCACTGATGATCCAAGATAAACCCCAAACCCAGGATCGAGTGTGTGTGTGAATGTGGTCTGGACTGTGTGTATGAGGCTCATTGTGTCAGAGACGCTGTAGAAGGACAGAGTTCCTGCACTGTGATCCACATACACTCCTATTCTCCTGCTGAGAGTCTCATCATCCACACACACTCCTGTTCTCCTGTAACACACACACACTCCTGATCTCCTGCGGATGGGCTTTACAGGGAGTTCAGTCTCTATGCTATTGTGTCTGAATATGTAACTGAAGGAAGTGCAGCACAAACTCCAGGACTGATCATTAGATCCAAACATACACTCTTCACCCCGTCCCTTCCTCCTGATGCTCTTATATGACACTGATATA